>NC_133026.1:41169687-41486250 GCF_048771995.1 Taeniopygia guttata
AATAATCAGATTGTTCCAAACTGAGTACGCAGCAGACTTGCAAAATCAATATACTAGTAAGCAGACAAGCAGTAAATTATATATTTTATTATAAACCATGGTAGGAGAGATTGGAAGAAAGATAAAAGAGGCTTGAGTAGCTGAGAGATTATACCAAAAAACAGAGGAAAAGAGAAAAACAGAGGGAATACAAAAACAAACAGGCTGCAAGAGAAATTATTTTTCCTCCAGAAATACATCTGTACTTCTTGGAAAATTCTGTCTTTTACTAGGACAGAAAAAGAACAAGACTCATAATGCTGCATAGACTTGGAATATGCTTTCTTTGATGAAAAAGAGATTTTTTAGTTATATTGATTGAAAATATGTAAGAATTTCTTCCCCTCTCTTCATTACTAGAAGCCATTATGCTAAACTGCATTGCATCATTTTAAGAAAAAATATGCTAAAGAACATTCAGCAGCTACAGTCACAAGAGCACCAACTAATTCCCTTTTCATAGTTGCCTTTCCAAAAATGGAGAAAGAAATATCCAGTTTAAAAGTATTATTTTAAATACTGTGAGTTCAGATTATTCTTGCCATGCCTTTCACAGTTTAGTTTGTTTGGACAAATTATTAAATCTGCAGTCATTTGTAGTAACAAATTACCATCTTTGAGCACAAGATGAAATTGTAACATTGGTGCATTTAAGATGTGCTGCTGTACTATTTTACCTATATCTAGACAGTTTTAATTTCCTAATAATGTTTGCAAAGATAAGGTACTTTCTACCTGTGCTCATTAAAACAGAAGATAAATTTGTGTTTTCTTGATTTTAAAAAGTTTCCTAGAAACATGATTGCATAAAGCAATTACCTTATTATGGTATTGTTTTATTACCCATTTTTGTCTGTTCTAATTTCAACAGGGGACAGCATGATAAGTTAATGTTGTGTTCTCTTGCTTTATTACTTTCATGATCAAGTTGCACTGGGGAGGAATTTAGTTTTATTTCATCTAAAAAAGCTGCTCATATCAGCATGTACATTTCAACTGTTTACACATTCTCTTCTTACCCTTACTTACCTCAAACTTATCAGATTTCTACCTTTCAGATCAATGTAACACATACTTGTGTCAGGATAAAGTTTAGATGGGACTCAAATAGCAAAAGGGAATAAAAAGGTGGCCTGATAACTAGATCAGCATTTACCTCCTACAGAGCCACAAATCATGCCTCCAGAAAGTGGGATATACCAATTACTCTTCTGCTGCTGCTGTCTCAAGGGGAATCACGCTGTAATGGTCCACAAAAGTGTTACAGATTAACAGCAGCATAAACAGTGTTCACTGCATATCACCACAGTTTTAAATAAGCATTCACTTACAGGAACAAGGCACCTTTTTATTCCTGAAGGCCAAGCAGAATATGTGAGGACCTTGGGTGGGCCATGTGTTAAATATACATCTTTATGTTATACAAGAACATACAGAAAATACATAGCCCTGGATCACAGAAGTCATTGAAAGTCTGTGCATTCCCCGGCTCTGCAGCAGGGCAACTCTTTCAACCTGACAAGTGCCAAACTGAACGTAGAGGCTTAGCAAACCAAGGTAAAAATCATTTTATTTCAGCACAGCCCTTCAGCCAAGCCCTAAAATGGCACAAAAGCCTTGAATAACCATGTCTTTGACTTAACAATACTCAGTTCATTATAGCCTCAAGGTTTCTCCATGCCAATGCTCATGCCTGATTCATGATGAAGATAAACCTGGATTGCTAATTTCTCCAAGTTTTGTTTTACTTTTTGTATGTTTGTTTTGTTTTTGGGGGTGGGGGGTTGACAGTTTGCTTCTCCAGGTACCTCTTCAGCTAAAACAAAACAAAAAACCAAAAAAATCCAACAAAAATGAAGAAAGTTTGGATGAGGGGATTGAGTGTACCCTCAGGAAGCTCACAGATGACACCAAGCTGGGTAGGAAATTGATCTCTTGGAGGGTAGGAAGGATTTGCAGAAGAATCTGAACATGCTGAATCCAGCATGGGCAGGGCCAAGGGTGTGACATTCAATACATCAAAAGTGCCCAGTCCTGCACCTGGGTCACAACAACCCCAGGCAGCACTACAGGCATGGGGAAGAATTGCTGGAAAGGGGCCCAGGGGACAAGGACCTGGGGGTGCTGGTTGACAGCCAGCTGAACACAAGCCAGTCTGTGCTCAAGTGGCCAAGAAGGCCGGTGGCATCCTGGCCTGTATCAGCGACAGTGTGGCCAGCAGGACCAGGGCAGTGATTGTCTCCCTGTATTCAGCATTCGTGAGGCTCCACCTCAAACCCTGTGCTCATTTTTGGGCCCTTCACTACAAAAAAGACACTGAGGGGCTGGAGCGTGTCCAGAGAAGGGCAACAGAGATGGTGAAAGATCTAGAAAGCCCTATGAGGAGTAGGTGAGGGAGCTGGGGGTGTTTAGCCTGGAAAAGGCTGAGCAGACAGGACTGACCTATTGCTCTCTCCAGCTGCCTGAAAGGAGAATGCAGCCTGGGAGGAGTCAGGCTCTTCTCCCAGGCAACCACTGACAGGATGAGAGAACACATACCCAGGCTGTGCCAGGGGAGGTTCAAGTTGGACAATAAGAATTTAATCACAGGAAAGGTTAAGCACTGGAAGTTTGCCCGGGGAGGTGCTGGAGTCACCATCCCTGGAGGTGTTCAAAAAACAACCAGACATGGTATTTAGTGCCATGGTCTTGTTGACAACGTGGTGGTCAGTCAAAAGTTGAACCTGATGATCTTAGACATCTTGCCCAACATAGATGATTCCTTGGCTCTGTGATTCAAAGGCGCAAAATGTTAAACAAGACTCAAAATAAAAACAATAATAAAAGATCTAAAATTGTATGACATCAGCACTTTTGTACTTGTCTCAAGTGTGGACTATTGATTACATATATTCTCAACATGGCATATCGGAACAAATGTTTCCAAAAAGTCATGTAGCTTGGACTCAATACAGATGGATCTAAAATAATTATAAATTAATATGCCCATTGCCTCCCTCATAATACTGAATAAACACTGGTGATCTTAGAAAATATACACTATCTAAGTATTAAAAGCATCAGTTTTACAGGAAATTATTATTGAGTATTAAAGACTATGTAGTTGTTTGAAGCAAACAAATATTAGACATCAAAAGTATGGCCTTACAAATAATTTACCAAGTTATTTTTCCTGGTCAGCTTTATGTTTTATGGCTTTGGTCTTCCTGGTGAAGCAAAGACATAAAAATAAATTTATTCTGGCAAACAATTAAGATTTCTTTTGACATGAAATTAAATGTTTGCTTACTTCAGAGTAAGAAAATATGTTGTAGTTAAACCATGCAATGAAATAAAATGCTACTTCATGATGAAAGTTTCATGGGCTTCACTTCAAAAGCATTTATGGAACTTGTTTCAAACTCATTTTTTCCTCCTTAACTATGTTGAAGATGTAACATGAGGGATTAAGTATGAATTGGCATGTATTTTCATACATAGACTATTAAGAAAAAAAAAAACAAAGAAGAAAATATATTTTTTTGAGGAAGAAACCAAACAAACCACCTTTATTTAGAATGTGTGGGCTCAGTTCCAAAAGACATGTTATCTTGGAAAACTTACACAATGCCTTCATCCCTCAGGCTTCTTCAAAATAAGCCTCTCATCTATTTACACCGCAAACTGTTTGGAGCGTAAACCATACACGTCTGAGCTACAATTACCCTTGTAAGTCCATATTTTCTAATACAATATGGTTCTGTGCAGGCTTCCACTGGGGCTTTTATATAGTAGAGTCAGAATTAATAACAACTCTACACTAATCAAATGATAAACTCTCAAAGCTGAAGGGACAGGGAAGAGAAAAGAATCTCAAAAAACTACCTTCAGAATAAACGTATGAATGTAACTCAATTTCCCACAGGCATTTTGGACTGATATTATTAAAACACTTTAAGGACTAGACATTTATTTTCAATTATTTAAAGAAAAAATGTCTAAAGGTCCAGCTTTTTTTTTTTTTTTTTTGAGAGGTATATGGTGGGTCCGACTCTGTACCACAACCAAAATGGGAGCTGCAGAGAGCCATCTCACAGGCCCACAAGTGCTCAGTTTAGTACAAATTAAACATGTAGAAAAAAAACTTTGCCATCCTAAACCTACCTACAGTTCCTGCTAGACTTTATGCTGTAGGAAATAAAATGCTGCAGACCTCCACAACCCAGCACATGCATTCTGCTTCAGGTTTACCCCATCTACAACCTATTCTTGTATCAGAAGTTTTCAAAGCAGCAACATCTGTGTTTGTTTTCTGAAAGCCAGAACACTTCTGCAGTGAAATTTACCATCAGACTTCGCCACTTCATTCCAATATTCCACATCATACACTGATGTCAGAATTATTCTACCAGTGCCCCATCAGATATGCAAATGATATAATTTTGCAGCTACTGAAAAAATAAAGTTCAAAAAGCTTTTCTTTGTTTTCGTTTTACCTCTTCCGAAGCGAACAGAACTAGTCTTGGCAGACCTGAGAGCCCTTTCTCCTTTATCTCAGGGCAAAATTTGTACCTTGCTAAATTCATAGCATACATATTAGAAACAGAGCCACCTGCAAAAAGAGACATACAAATATTGTATTAGCCACAGTATGAGTACCTTTCCTGCATCTGAGTGCTTGACCAATTAAGGGAAAAATAAACCCCACTGGCATCCTAGTGATGCATCCATCAGTTTATTTCCTCCCCTGAAGGCTACATCCATAAAATGAACCCTGGGCTCTGCAGCAGGCGTGGAAGCAGAGCCTGTTTGGATGCTCTTTGGGGACATTTCCTGAGGAATAAGAGCTGTGTCCAAGCAGTCCTTCCAACAGAGAAAACTCAGCCACAGCACCTTCCCCTCTACACTGAAGCAGAGCAGCAAGGCTCAGCTTCAGGCAGCAAGCTCAGCTGCCTGCACCAAGCTCAGAGCTTTGGAGATCTCTTCGGCAACCGTGCCTCAGGGGACCAAGGGAGAAAAAGGTCTTCGAGAAAAAGCAAAAATAAACACAGTGAGTGGGAACTGAAAGATCTGCAAGGTAAGATCTGGACAAGTTTTATTCACTCGGGACAGGTTTTATTCACTTAGATGAACAAACCAAAGCAGTAAGAAAAAACCCTTACATAAAACTAGAACCAAAAAAAAGAACAATTAATTTATCTTCTCTCAGTAGATCACTAAGTTTTAAGCCAGAAATTCTTCTGCACATGTAAGACTTCTTTCAAAAATACACATCAAATTTAATGTGAAAAAAAAAAAAATAGGGATTTTTAGCTTATTTATTTTTCTACTACTCATGTGTAGGCTAGAATCACTGACTTTGTTTCAGTTTGGGAGGGGAAGTTAAAACTCATATACACATTTAATTTCTCTTGTCACACCCAAAATAGACATAAAAGCTTCACACCTAGCCCAATTATTTGTTACCTGAATAATATGTGAAATACCACCATTATGCTTCATTATTTCAGTGCAGTGGGCTGAAACACTGCCTTACAGTGGATTTGAAAAATGTGGTTTATCAAGCAGCTTAAGAAATATCTATTTGGCCTGCCTTATCATAATGTTTAATAAAATAATAAAAATTCAAAGGAGTTAAGATCATATAAACTCTTGCTCTCACAGTTCATAGACAGGATACACAGATCTATGCCCTCAGGCACCATGGATTGGCATCTAGAACATAAATCAGCTCCCTGTCTGTCAGCTAAGTTGACTCCTTCCAATGAGGCTCTTAGTATTGTTAATAAGGTCAGGAAGGGCATCACCTACAAACAATTAATTGACAATTTAATATACAATTAAACAATTCATTTCAAATAATTCCATATAATTATATTTAATGTAGAAGTGTTTTCATTCATTCACTGGTCAGAATTGCTGGATTATTACTAGAAACACATAAAACAAGCCTAGATTAAATAGTTCTGTGTATGCCTACACTTTTGCATGCATTTTCAAATATTCTACATTATTCCAAGGTTCATAGAATTAATGATATTAGGCAGTTTATAATGACTCATCTTGAGGTCTGAACTGTTCCTACCTGGATTAAATATGCCATCCCCTTCTTCCCAGCCTATGAATTCAATCATTTTCTTGATGACTGCTTCCTCCACCAACAGAAACACAGGGGATACTTCATATGTGTATCTAAAGAGAAACAATAGCATGATAATTGGTGTTAAAACTACATAACTCATGGCACAGAGCATTGCTAAAACTAGATAAAGGCTTCTTGCACCTTTCTCTAATCTATCAGCAGCTGACCACCGCCCCCAGTAGGACTCCACACTAAAAACATTATGGATCTGACACAGCAGAGCAATTGCTTAGTTTCTGGCAGCATCTCATTGACACTTCCACTCTCAAAGTAACACACCAGAGTTTTCTATTAATGTAGGTCACATGCTTAAATTTCAGCTTTATATTTGCAGGTAAACAGTAGACAGGTAGCCATTTGCATTCAGCTCTGTGCAGAATGCCTCAAAGGAATTAACAACTAAGTTAAGTCTAATTAATTTAATTTCATGTACTAAGTAAGATAAAAGTCTGGGTTTATTAGCATTGAAAAAAAATCTCTCCTTGTAAATCTCAACTTCAGCCAATCTAAATCAGAGGATTTTCTTTCCCAAAGTCTTGCACAATTCCTGCCTCTTCTGTAACACTGACAACAGAAATCAAAAGCAAGGAAGTAAAAAAAGCCATTATTCCAAAAAGCATACTAATTCATCATCAAGAGGAAAAAGAACCACACTTACACACTGGGGTTCAGTGCTTCTGTAATGAAACGAGCCACTAACGAGTAATAATCTATTCCAGCATACAGCTGATTGAAAAATCTCGGATGATCTGGAAATACAGATGAAAAACAAGTGACAGAATGTACCAGAAAAGGGAATACATCACATTCCCTATCAGCTGAGCTGATCATTGCAAACCACAATTGACTCCATTCTCTCTATATTCTCTGGATTTGATGTCCTTTCCTAAAGTTAGACATTCCTTTGAAAGTAAATTTAATAAGTACTTTCAAACTTCAAAACATGTCTTGAGAAATGCAAGTGGTGTACAGAATAGTTGTGAGTTGTTTACAAGTTTTATAAAGCAAAAAATAAAAGCAATTGACAATTGACTATACATACTGCCTTTAAACAGTGGTTTTGAGAAGCTACAGTCAATGTTCAGCCAAATTTTGCTAAACTGTAGAATACAGGATCCCAAGCAGCTGCGCCTTTTCTCCCACCAGAATTTCAACACAGAGCGAGAGAGTCAGTCTAACAGCTTGGAAAATTCTGCTGCACACTTAAAAGGAATGAGAAGTTAAGAGAATTTATTTACCCTCCTTTAAGCACTGAGATATAACTAATTTTGACAAAATTCTATGTTACTGCTGACTATAAAAACAACTCCACTCAACAGTGGAGTCACCACCTAAATTTTAATCCATAGCACACAGCATTTTTACGTGCAAAACCTGGTAAACAGTATGGCTCCGTTTATACTATAACTGGGGCTTCAATAAATGTCTGTACTCAAAGACTATTTGCACAGCATATTTTTATATACAACATCCTTTCTAAAGTGACATATTATAATCTAAAGGCAATTTGCAAAAGATAAACAGAACATATTCCACTAACTCAGTCATTATATCTGCATATTATTAGTACACTACCCCTGCAGATCACTATCACTACTCTTCTGTGGTTTTCAAAAGCATAAGTTCCCTCTCAAAATTATTTTACAGTTTACTCTGCAGCAACAGTAGCAGGGAATGCAGCCCAGAAATGCACAACAAACTATATCAAATGTCTTTCTTACTTAACAAAATACAGCCTAAGCCGTACATCTGAAATCCTGAGCTACGGATTCACAGTGCTATTTCCTGAACAGATGTTGTTCATCCCTTTTCACCAAGATTGAATTACCCTGCACATGCTGCAGAAAGGTTAGCTATAGAGAATTAATCCTGCAGAGCTGTGGTGTACTGCCTCTGAAACACTGCAGGCTCTCTTCTCATGGTGTCTGGAACAGGAATTACTGCCTATCAGCAAATTAAGAACCTGCAAGACTATTGCTCAAATAGAACAATAATAAATGGAGGGTAATCATCACTAAGAACATGTGAGGGCAATGACAGTGACTCCAAATCTCATCACTCAGACAGCAGGAAATCATAGAAAAAGGTCCTTCTCCTGCCTGTTCTGCTAGACTTATATCATTTGTCTACATGACTTTCCCAAGACTTCAAAATGACAGACTCTATCATTAATGCAAATGGCATTACATTAATTACTTTTTGATTAGTTTGCCATTATTACATATATTAGTCAAACCTGTGGTGACCAGAATTCAGTCTGTTTGCACCCTTGTATAGGCAAGAGGGAAACAAACATTCACACTCCCAGTTCCCTGAAAGGTGACAGAGGTTTGGAAACATTATCCCATCTAAGTTAGCATGTGCTTAAAATCCCATTCCTACTGGTTTTGACGCTGTATTTTATAACATCACGGCAGAGCTGCAGGACCTTCTGATCACATTCTCCGGTGTCCCTCATTTCCAGGTCAAGAATCTGCTTAAGCTTTTCAGGGGCTTGCCATTCACAGACCTAGTGATGGGGAGCAGGGCAGACACCGTCAGTGAACAGCTTAGCCAGGAGCAAGAGGTACAAAGTAATCATTTCCTTCAGCTCTGCTTTCACAAAACTCTCCATGGCAGGGTAGTGTGCCACCAGAAAATATATCCAGTAAGCTGGACCCCATGGGATGTTGGTTTTATCATGTCTCAGGCAATGCTCAACTATAAACTTTAGAGTGGGAAATGCTGAATGGCAGAAAAGAAAGAAGCCTGCAGCTCCAATTCTGTCCTTAGCTAAGGATTTGTAATCACAGCATTTTCAGCTGCTTTTCTGCCAAGGGGTGGGAGCAAGCAGCGCATGCCCAAGGGCAAGCATGGTTTATTTGCAGGACCTCTTCCCATACAGCCTCTTAAGCAGGTTCTGCAGAACCCACAGCAATCTTAAAATGCTGTCCTTTCACAATGGTACCACACCCACTTTCCTCCTCCTCCACCACCAGTCCCTCTGAGGAAAAAACAAGTAACTCAACCCCACTCCAAACATTAAAAACATGCCACTTGTGATCTCAAAGAAAATTACCTTTGCATTCTGAGATTTTTTTTAAATCATTATTTTCTGGCAGATATGTATGTTAATTATGTTATTGGAATATTTTATAATACATTCTTTATTAATTTGTAAGTCTGTATCTTATTTTGAAGCCAAGCACAGACTAGAAGCAATTTTGAGGCTACTAAGAGTACGATAAAATAGAGCTTATAAAAAATTGATTTATTGTTCATTATCTTCACTACAAAGTCTCAACAACTCTTTATGGCTTTACCTTTTCTGTTATGTCATCTGCTTTCTGGACAACTTCTTCCATTATAATCTTACAGGCATCTTCCACAAACTTCTCTCCTGCTTTTGAGTCCATTATTGGACCATTTAGGATGACCCCATCCACCAAAACAGCATTCTTCTTCTGGAGCATCTCCTGTTTGCAAACACCAACTGTAAGAGAAATGACTCATCATTAAAGCAAGGGTAAATAAATAACAAACTAAAAAAATATTCTTTCACTGTTGGAGATTCAGTCAACTTAAGAAAAAACTCACACGGACTTTTTACCCATACAAAAATCGTATATTTTGGTGGAAGAACTTTACTGACCAAAAAAAAAAAAAAAAAAGAAAAGAAAAGAAAACCAACAAACAAACAAACAAACAAAACCCCCAAAACAACCAAAAAAATCCCAAACCACATAACTTCAAACATAGACTGTTATTCTGTAGGCAATAATAGCCTACTTGTGTTGTATCTACTGCTTTCTCTAACATACAAAAGCATGCAAGGGACCTTCCAATCACAGAGGAAAATACAGTTCTGGCTTAGAACATGTTACAGCTGTACAAATAAGAATACAGTGAAAGATAATGGGCATTTTTCTTAACTGAAAATGTTTCCCTCTACAAGCCATCCCTCTGCTTCCACTTTTTCATGAAATAACTTTCAGCTTTGTTTCCTGATTCTTTATACTTCTTCCCACCAGCCAGTCCTCTTGCTCAGAATCTTCTGCATTCTTTGCAGAGTGCTTCATTGACCTACACTCCATGAAAATAAAACATTTCAATGTCACATACCTGTACTTCTTTTGCCCTTATCCCGTTAAGTGCCCTCAGTCACTAATTGCAATCATCTGCTGGGCAGATTATCTTGTTTATTCCTTCTCCAGTGATGATCTCTTTCCCTTCCCTCACCTTCACCCAGGAGACGCACTCTTCTGATGTGCTCCACGAACACATTTTCACTTCCACCTTTGCATTACCCCCGAGAGCTCATCCAAGATGCTTGTAAGACACCAGCCAACAGTGGCAGCTATGTATCACTTTCATGTATTGATTTCTTATGGCAAGACCAGGACTCCAGTTTTCACCGGCATGAGGATGAAGATGAAATTGAGACATTTGGAGATATCGAGGGAATAGATATTTGAAACAGTATCGCGCTGAAAGGAGAAGTGGTAACTACCATAGCCAAATTATCTGGGTTACAGGCAGTATCTGTTCACCGATCCTGCTTTAGAAAAGCTGAGGTCTATGGAGCCAGGCAGCACTGCCACCATGGGTTGTCTTCATTTATAAAGAGGATTGGGCAAGGCTGGGGTGTACGGAGAAAGTTCTGTGCCCAAAACAACTTTATCATATTGCTTTACTTTTTGCTCCACTTACAAAGTAGAGAAGACAGGTGGGTCTTTCACAGGTCTAAACAACTGCATTTTGCAGAGGGCTGCCAGGCACTGCAGTCTGACACATTCATCATGCTTATCATAATTACAGCTCCTCATGCACAGGAGGATACAGAAGAACAACAATGCTGCTTAGAAATGTGCATCACTTCAAGGTCCATTGATTGAAAGAAACCCTGCTAATCCCATGAACTTTTATTTTCTGGTGACTCAGAGAAGTTATTCAGTTCACTTTGACTTATCAGGAGAGATATGACAAACAAGATAAAATTCTAACATGAGATGGGACCTCATACCTCTCATAATCTGCCAACAAAAATAACACAACCCCTCCCCCTTTTCTGAAATTACTTCTATTTTTAATCCAAATGAGCAGCATACTAAATTTTTCTGAACACAGAAGCCTTCAGCCCATTGTTATAGGAAAGGCATAAATGTTCCTACTGGACAGATGGAGAACAAGCAGGCAAACAGTATTAAATCTTCAACAGGCAAAGAGGTAAAATCACAGACATCAAAAATGTCAATTCTCATTAAGCTTTCCAGCACACCACAGCAGAGTCTCTGTAAAGAAACTGCAGCTTTGAAAAAGCTTTGAAAAAGTCTTAGATGTTTATGTCTGGAAACACAAGCTAGTAGGTCAACTTTATAAGATTTAAAACCCTGGGTATTACCAGGAAATGGAAGGCATCAGGGTTTTGGGCAAAGAGAACAGAGACTAATTTTGTGTTGAGACTGACTTAGTTATTTGATGCATAAATAGCTGCCATAAGTACTATTCAGAGTTTAACATAAATACAAAAAAGGATTTCAACCTTAACATCACCTGGAGAGTCTATGATCTCTATGTATGCCAAAGGTGTCTTGTTTCTATGAAAAATAGGACAGGATCTAAAAAAAAAAAACAACTTTGTGGGAGATTAATATCTATTGCAGAGCACAGGTATTGATACTTCCTTTGGTTGCAAGCAGAATAGATGGCAGAGCAAGAGAACTCACTAATTACTTTTTTCTTTGTTTGGGGTATTTTTGTTGTTATTTTTTGGTGGATTGGTTTGGGTTTGTGTTCTTTTTTTGTTTTGTTTTGTTTTTTTTTTTGTTTTTTTTTTGTTTTCCTTCAAACTCTCTGCTAGAGGCAGAGTCATGAAAAAGGTTTCTATTGGTAACACCCTTAGCCCTATTCCTGTCATTTTTGCACGGAGATAAGATACTAGTATTTCCATGACTTTACAATGATCTTTTTTACAGAAATTCTGCAACAGCAGAACTTTACATTACTTTTTCTACCAGGTCTTTAGGGAACTGAGTCATAGGTCTGACAGCTTCCTGTTTGAAGCGGGTTTGTTCACCTCTACACACAGTTTTGCAGTCTCCCTAGGATGCTTTGTGGATCCTGAGGAAGAAGATTTGATCTGGAAAATGGGTGATGGTCTACCCCTAATCCTCACATCTGTTTCAGAACTTGAGCACAGCCTATGAAAGAAAGGTAAAGCAGAGAGGTTAAAAGGAAGAGATGGAAGGCAGACTTCATTTCAACAGCATTTCACCTGTGTAAAGCTCCAGCAAAGAGTTTGTAACTCTGTTCATATTTTATTCATGGAATAATACTCCTTGCAATTATTTACCAGTTCCTCAATAATATTTTTGGTTATCACTTTTAATTTCAATCTGAATTTGTTGCAAATTCTGCCCTGGAATATACCACAAGATCATTACCTGAAATTAGCAGAAACAATTACTTCACAATCAGGTGTTAAATCAAGCCCCAAGCACAAATATTTTTCTGAGACAGTCTTCAAGTTTCAGAAACCACTGCTGGATACACTCTTCTCATCCCTCATGATCTTTCTGCAATTGATGATACTTTATCTTCTACTTGTAATTGTCTGACTTCTGGGGTTCTTATGAGAGGACCAAACTCTTCCCTATCTATATTCCCTAATTTATGTGTGTCCTCTGGGCAGCAGGTAAACTCTGAAGAGGAAAACTAAGTAGATGATACACATCTGAAATTCCATAGTAATTTTTCTTTTTATTACATTTTTCAAAGAAGGCCAATAATCAATTTATTATCCTTTAGGTAGATGAATCTCCAGAAAGATTCCAGGTTCAATTTCTATATCACAATGAAATAGATGCCTTTAACACATTCTCAGAGCTCAGCATCCAAGTTAAGAAATGCATACTATGCTGATGATACATATTGTGTCTTATAAAAAAAAATATTATTCATCAAATGCTCACATTATTCTCCAGAAATTTTGGGCCTTTTATATATCTATCTCAGATTCATCTGACTGCACTAAAGGAACATCCCTTTATTTGAAATGGGAAAGCTCACTTCATAGAAAGCATCTTGCCACATACACTTCTTTTTTCTTCTGTTTTCAAATATGATAGGGAAACCATTAAGAGATGTGACTGTAATAAATATGTTCTTTCCTATTTGAGAATACAGAAACATACTCTGAAGCAGACACAGAAAACAGACTTCCAGAAAATACATCAAATACAATTTCAGCCAAACAGCTCCAGGCTTGAAACAGAAATAAAAATTTAGCAAATGGAAGTGCTTTAACACAGAGATTAAGAATTACTGACTGTTTAAGATATTTTTCTGCAAAAGAGAAGACTCAATTCTGCTCCAGTTGAAGGCAATTGGGCATTCAGCCACTGGCTTCAGCAGCAGCAAAATCAAGCACATAATTCTCATATTTCATTCTGAAAGAAATATTCTATTACAGAAGCCTAAGTATTTCCAACCAGCATTTCATTTTTATGATCAATATTATTTTCCCAGCAGCAAACATAAATTAATTGGACTTGGAATAATGTACAGAAAAAAAATAAACATTTTTTCAGATGTTTCTATATCTTTATATAAATACTACATATATTTTAAAAGCTTCATCTGTTTCCATACTTGACTGCTAAATCCTTGCACTAAAAAAAGAAACTGAAGCATTGTATTTGGCCCATTCTAACAATATTTGGGAGAGTAGCATGAAATGATCAAAAAGATTTACTGCTTCCAAGGCAAATGAGGAAATAGAAGAGGGTTCTTGTGAAAGAGTAGCTTGTGCTTGAATGCCAGAGCCAAATCCTGGTCAGTTTATACTGTATTAGCTCCACTGACTATTCAAGGGATTGCAAAAAGCTGGCTTCGACCAAAGGCCTATTTCTACTTTGCAACAAATGCAGCAGTAATTTCCAGCACTAATCAGAAAAAAAAAATTAAATTTCTCATTCTGTATGATCTAGTCATAGGTCTTTTTTTAGTGTGTCCAGCAAAGGAAAATAAGTGCCTTCAGCGTCAAGACTCCACTCCACCATGTTTAATGAATTACTGTGGTGCCATATCATGTATCAAAGCATTAAAACACATACTTGTCCCACACTCTGCAGCTATTTGAGTCCCTTGGTATAAACAATCTTTAAAGCCACTTCTGTTTCTTTAATCACTGCTTTCTGTACATATGAATAAACTAAGGCCACTCCAGTCCTAGAGCAAAAATATATTGTTTCTTCATAAACTGATTTCCCTGGTCTGTCACCAAGTAAAAAACTCAGTTTTCTTAAAATCCAGTATAAAATTACTTGTTGTCCTGGAAAAGCTATCCATATGAAAAAAGGAGTTGGCATCTGTATGGTAGGGCTTATGCAGTTTCTCCTATATTACATATTCTTGTTTTGCAGATTTACGGACCAGGCCTGTGGAGAGAGAACAAGCTGGATGCTTCTCCTCAGAAGGTCTGCAACAGCCACCCCCACACAGGAATCCTCTGACTGTGAAAAGGCAAATGTGACCTTTATAGAGAAGGACCCAAGGAAAACAAAAGTGCTTGTGTCTGGGCTCCAAAACCTCTGAATAGACTCATTGAGCTCACTGCTAGCACCAAACAGTAACAGCACTACAAATGGGTCCTATTCTCCGTCCCACACCTGAATTTCCCTTTCCTAAAGGAAAGGTTGGGAGAATAAAATGAGCAGAGAAGACCCAGAGATGAATATCTGACAGGGAATGCAAGGACTGTGCTAGGACAGAGGTCCTGCTTTCAGAAGTATTTACTGAGTTCTGAGGAGGGACTCTTTCTAGTTGATGCTCACATGTCATGGATTTGGGCAGGAAATCCTGGGCAGGATTTGCATTTAAAAAAAAAAAAAAGCAAGTAAAAGTTAAAATATAAGATTCAGACACTTTTTTTGCAGCCAGTCCTCAGGAACTGATGTCAATTTTTCATAACAACTCTGCAATGCCCTAACCAATAAGTGCGGGAATGATTTGTGCTGTAACATTTCCCATTAGGCAGAAAGGCTGTGGAGAATCAGAATTCACCTTGCTGCAAAACTGAGAAATGGCAAATGCCAACTATGAAATGGAAATCCCAACTCCCTGACCCCAGTGAGATTCTTTCTCAGATGTTCTAACACTTAACATCTGCTAACAGTGTAGGATGTATCTGAGAAACAAAACTCTTTTCATTTTAATTAAAAGTTGTGTGTTGATGATGAACATCTGATGAATTCCTTTTTCAGTGGAAAAATGACTGAATCCGCAACATTCAATCAAACCACTGTTTATGTATAGAAAAGTTAACTTTAGAAGGCTGAGTTCAAACAGAAATGATGAATACAGGTGTGACCCACATAGAACATGCAGAATCCCTGAGACTTTTATGGTCCAGTGGAAAAAAAAAAAAAGATTACATGAAACCACAAATAGTTTTTTTATCCAAATGGAAGTTCTGTAGCTTGTTTTAAAAGGGTTCCTGACAGCCTGCAATTTCATGCAAGAACTGTATTTTTAATCATAATATAAAATCAACTTTTAGCTCCAGTCTTTCAAAAATCAACTAAGAAGGCAGTACTTTACTAAAACTCAGTTTTAAGGGATTCAGTGCAAGAAAAAGCGTAGAAATAGATGAAAACTCTAAATTTCATTTTAGGAAGTTTTACCTGCTCATTCAATTACAGTCAAAACAAGTCTTTTCCTCTCACTTTTTCATACCATAAACACTTCCATATTTTCTGCTTCCCACAAAGGATTTCCGATTGCTGTTCAATAACTCATGTCCACAGCATAACTCTGAGATATGCTCTTATTTACTAAAATGAGGAAGCTAGTGCATGGCTAAACAGGATGCAACTTTCCAGACCACTAGGCTACCTGAACTAGTTCCTACATAGATATTCATAATTTATTAGCCTATCAGTTCAATGTAAAAGTAGTTTAAAGTAGCTCAATGCACTTTCAAGGAGCAAGTTGCCTTGCCCAGGCTATTATAACACTGCTGGTTGCATCAGCAGAGATCGGTCACACAGATGAGGGACACAGGAGGCTCTGTACACACCATTTCAAGTTGTGCCTGCTGTGGGTTTGCTATCTCATTTTGGGAAAACACTCCTGGGAGGCCAGGCTGCTGCATGGCACTGACAGATGCCAGAAGACTCACGTAGTCCTTTTGTAGAGCATTAGTCTGGATGGTTCCTGGTGGAAGCACAGATCTGATCCTATTGTGCATGCTAGGGCTCAGCAATGGCAAGCTGAAAGAGACCCAAAAAGAGCCACCACACTGCCTGTAGTTTGACTGCACCCAGGTCTTCCATTTCTCCTCTATCAGAGGCAGAAAATGGACACCTTATTTTTTTGGGGGTTTGTTTGGACCATGCCAAAACTTAAATCAGTCATTTGACCTCAGCATTAGCACTGCAACCAAATACAGGTACACAGAGCATTTGTCACTTGCTCTTTCCCCTTCAGGCTGGTGCCAGAGCTTTTTAACATGATATATTGGTCCCAAAGAGGGCTCACTAATCCCTGAACAATGGAGTAGGGCTGCTTGCAGAAGTTTAGTTTAAGCAGCTCAATGAGACCCTGCAAGCTGTCTTGCAGCGTAACCAGCAGAGGGATGCCAAGCCACTTAAAGACAAGCTTTTGTGTAGAAACCCTGACCTTTGCAAATGGACAAGGTCATATTTATAAGGCTTTTCAGCATACATAAGATGAGATGTGACAAAAGGCAGAGATACCTAAGCTTTAGAGACACAAGCGTTTCCAAGTTACCTAGATTTAACCCAACTACCTCGTAGAGTCATGGCTACTTAGCTGACAAAAGATAAAAGATGGTCACTAAGAACCACCTTTCTCACAACATTCATGGGACTGAAAAGCTGCTGGTCCAGTGACTTTTACTTTGAAAGACAATTCTATTTGCTGATACTTGACAAGTTTTTCATTATAAAAATAAAGATCACATACACTCAAGAAATAGTAGCAGATGGACATACATACATCTGAATCAGGTCAAAGACACCTTTTATTACCCTTATAAAAGGCCTGACAATAATTATCCACAGAAACAACCACTACTGACATGCTACAAGGCAACAAAAATTTGCCTTTTCAATTTATTATTCCCTCATTGCACATGCATAAATGCCAGTAATGCTAAAATAAAATTAGTTGTGTGCACAGATGGGAGAACAAAAGAGGGGAAGTGGCCCACAATTAGCCATGTCCTGATGAGTATCCTGGACTTCTCAGTTCTTTACCAATAATTACCTCCTACAACCTCTGTAGTTTGTGACACAAGACAAAGCAAAAAAGGCCATAAGAAATCTAACTTCTGATTTCTGCAAAGTTGGAAGAGGCAGTTTTCATAAACGTCCAGGATGAGCATAAAAAACTTTCTCAGATGCGACCACAGTGCAGGAGGAAGTCAGAAATACAGACATGTACTTCAATGTGTCCATGTTTTCTGTCTTGGATACATAGTAAATGCTTATGCAAATATAAATGATCTTTAAAGAAGCAGGCAGCTTAAAATAGTCAAGAGCAGGGAAATTAAGACAAACTAAGTCTAAACTACTTAATAGGCAATAATAGCTGAATCAGTATGCAACAAGATCTCATAATGCATTAAAAAAGTGACAATTCTTGGTTGTATAAGTGACAGTTTAAAGGATGCCTTAATCAAGAAAGAAAAGTTACTTATTGAACTTCTCAAATGTCAAATTAAGCTTCTTCACTAAATGTTCATTAACTGCCAAGGAAATTCTTATTAATTTTAAAGCACCATGAATGCACTCACACAGAATGGCTTTATTTGATGCATGCTTCATTTCTTGCAAAATTATGTCTCCCTTCCTTTGATGAAGTGATATTAGAAAAGATCCAAGTACCTCTTTCATCAGATCAGATTTTAAGACACAGGAGAGATCCTGTCCCCCTGCTCTGACTTAAATACTAACCTGAGTGTCACATTACCAGTACCTTAAAGTCTCCTTAACTCCCAGGGTGTTTTACCACGCTTCACATTACAGCTTCTTGAGATAGCAGCATGGCAACACCTTACACAAAGTGTTTGCCAGCTCATCTCCCCAGTCTGCTGGTGGCATAAAACCACCTAACTCCCCATTCATACCAAACACACACTGAGCCACCAGCAATTCAGAAGTTTAAAGGCAGCATATGGCACAAATGCTGGCTGCTCCCTTCCCCTTGTGACTGCCAGCTCTGACTCTGTTGATGAGCTAGTAGTCTGCTTGAAACTCTGCTTGTCATACTCAAGCCCCACAAGAAAACAGCTCACCTATTTTTTTATCCAAATACAGAATTTGCCAAGCTTTCTCCATGCCAAATCAACCTTGGAAAACTACCCTGACGTCAAATGACTGAAGTATATATGCAGTGAAGACCCCTTTCTGCAGATAGGAGTAGGAATTCACAATTTAGCCCCTTCTCATTAATGGGATTTTGCTGTCTTTTGTGTGAATGAAAGCATAGCCAAAAAAAAATTCCTCTTACTCATCCATGCACAATCATTAAGGTTTCCCTTGTGGACAGTGGTGATGTCTGAGAGAAATTAGGCTCAACTATCAATCAGCAAGATGAAATTCAAATGGTCACTTTCAGATACATTGAGCGGGTTTAAGAAAGAAAAGGAAAAAAACACAAACAACAAGGAAAAGAACCCAGAGTGTCACCCCTCAGAGTGCTCCCACTGTGCTCACCACAGCAGCTTCTGCAAGTGTTAATTCTCTGCACATTCAAGTCTCCAGTCCACTTTGCCAGCTGTACAAACACAATGCTAGTGTTGCAATAGGCAGGTGCCTTCAGCCTCTCTCCCAGATGCTTTCCAATAGCACTTTAAAAAGTAATATTTAAAAATATTGGTACTGAAAGGAGAACTGCACTGATCAGCCCAGAAAGTCTAGTTTTAACAATGGACTCACATTTGCTTATGAAAAAAAATCAGCAGGCAGCAAAGTTTTACAACCTCAAGAACGACAGAGAAGGCTACAATGTAGCCTAACCTCATTCACCTGGCAGAAAAAATAGCAAATCACCAAAGACAAAGGGGAGGTCTGTGAGAGTAAAGGATTCCTCATGAGGGAAAGTGCAAAGAAATAACAGATGTTACTCATGAATAAGGTAGAGAGACTGGAAAACATGAAGCAACAAAGGTGGAGATCACATTACCATGAGACACATTCTGCCTTACCAGCACAAGCCAATGATTTTGGAAGGAAATTAGGACTTTTGGTAGCATACAATAGGCAGAATTTGAACAAGAACACTACCACCCAGCTAAACCGCCAGGATCTCAGTCTTAGTGATTGCTGGCAGCATATCTTTGGGGTTGTTTTGGCAGAGGATATAAATATAAGCTGCATCTGAAGCAAATTACTTTGAGAGCTGCTGTTATTCATACAGTACAGCCCCTGCTACTCACATAGTACAGCTGTCCTTACAGTACAGCCTGAAACTACTACAGACACCAGAACATATTTACTACATACCAAAACTGTCATGTAACTTTAAAATGTTCCTTCATTTTACATCAAATAAAGAAAAAAAAAATAGATCAATTGTTTTTAAAATACTATGTTTATGCAGTTTTCTTTCAAATATATTATTTTCTTCAGAGGCTTTTTAAACAATATTGTGTTAATAATTTGGATCACCCATGAATGGAAGAAGAGACTGTTTCATCCATATTTAGGATAAAATATAAAAGAAATTTATTAGGTCCCAAGTCTTTTTTAACAGTTTTCATAAGAAAGTCACAACTTGAGATAAGTTAAGAAATTCTTATCAAGAATATTGATCTTGTGGAAGAGAGCCATCTGCAAACACTTTTACTATTTTCTGACTTAGCAATCAGCTTCCATTCACAACATCGAGGACTTCCTCCTTTCTTAACCTTGCAAATTTAATCTCTGCATTTCCTAAGCTCCTCCGGCAGTGTCATTATTGTATTAGCCATAGTTCATCCACATAGCATTGTAATGTCTAATACTGCTATGCAAATTTTAGTACCATCCCAACTTTTATAAATATATGGTCAATGTTCACTTTTCATTAATGATGCAAGGCCTTCCTCTTCATGCAGGCAAATAACTTGATAACACCTTTATAAAACAGCATTAACTTCTCCCTTACTGAGACCTTTTGTTCCAAAGCAAATCCCTATATTGCTATATTTCACTACGTTATTCTGGCGCCTGATGAAAAAAACCTAAAAATTTAAATTAAAGGCACCGTTCTTTAAAGATCAATTATTTCAACAAAACAAACCACTGCTCGGCAATGGTTTTATGTTGCAAAGTCTGTACGTTATTAAGCCACCCTGGCTACGCTACTGCTGCGCTGTAACAAAAGGAAGTTACAGGTGGATCCCCAGCAGGCAGCCCCACACCTGCGCTGCGAACCGACCCCGCCCCGAGGCCCCTCTCCTCCCTAACCGAGGCTGGGGCTACCCGTGATGGGGAGGCTGCAGGAGCCCCCGCATGAGGAGGAGATAGTTAAGCGCCCCGAGCGGCGCAGAGAGCTCCCCGCTCCCCTCCTCCCAGCCGCTCCCGAGCCCCGCAGCCCGCAGCCCGGCCGGAGCGGGGCGGCAGGAGGGACGGGGCGGCGGTGTCCCCGCGTTTACCCTGCATCCCGGCGTCGCGCTGGCAGCGGAGAGCAGCGGGGCCGCTGCCGCAGCCGCTATAAATACCCTCGGCACCGCTATAAATACCCTCGGCACCGCTATTAAATACCCTCGGCTCCGCCGGGCGCCCCTCCCGCGGGGCAGGGCGAGCCGGCACGGCCGGGACGGGCGCGGCTGCCAGCCAGGGCTGCCCTACAGCGTGATGCCCGGGGCTGCCTTCGTTGCCAAGTCCAGGGGTTGTGGCAGTCGCTGCTGGTGACAGCGGGCTTGCTCCGCCGCCTCTAAAGCCGGAGCCGGTGCCTCAAAGCCCCGCCGGGGCTGCGTGTTCCCCGGCAGGCGGGCAGCCCCGAGCAGGGCTCGTCCAGCCCACTGCCGGCAGCCCGGCCGGGCACCGCCGCCCACCCGCCAGGGGAATTGTCCCACCATCACAGAAGATTCTGAGTTGGAAGGGATCCACAAGGATCATCAAGTCCAGCTCTTACCGCTGCACAGGACGTTCCCAAGAGCCACGCCCTGTGCCCAGGAGCACTGTCCAAATGCTTCTTGACCTCTGTCAGGCTGGTGCTGTGACCACTCCCCTGGGGAGCCTGTTCCTATGCCCGACCACCCTCTGGGTGAAGAACCTTTATCTAATATCCAACCTAAGCCTCTCCTAACTTTACTTCAGGCCGTTCCCTCGGGTTCTGTTGCTGGCCACCACAGAGGAGAGATCGGTGCCTTCCCCTCTGCTTCCCCCCACAAGTAAGCTGCAGGTTGTAGTGAGGTCTCCTCTCACTCTTCTCCAAACTCAACAGACCAAGTTTTAAAAGATCTGGATGAGTTGTGGCAGACATCCCTGTTCCAGTTCATTCCAGGACACCTGCCCCGTACAGTATAGCATAGGCCTTCTTAATCCTCATCCCTTTATTTCCTCCTAATTACTACCTCTTAAAAGAAATTTCCTTCTAATTACTACCTTTTAAAAGAAAAAGGTAAACAAGCTTTGTTTTTGAGCACTGTTGTAGCAGGAAGGACTGGAAGTGTCCAAACATGACCTACCAATGTCCCCAAAATTGTACGTCTCCCTTAAAATTAGATCATGATTAAAATTTGACAGAGATATTTGGAAGTAGTGAAATAGTCAATGTGAATCAAACATCTATTCACACTAGTATCCTAATTTTTCTTATTTGCAGGGAAACAAGTGTAGCCCTTTTGTAGCTTAACAGCAGATTCTATCAAGCCATTAATAACTTGTACAATTGGAGAAGGTAATTTTGTAACCCAATAGATATCCTACACTGCAAGAGATAAGTATTTGAACCTCATTTTGATAGATAAAAGGGATTGGTATTACTAAATTAAGAGTCTGTAGTTGCCTGGGAACAAGCAATTGTGGTCTGATGTATTCATCATGTGTAAAAGAAAGACAGCCCAAATCAAAACTATATATTTCTGCTGCTTTAAAGAGCTAATTTCCCCAAACTGAGAATAAGAGTAAGGACAGCTGACAAGGAAAAGCATATTTAGTGTGAACATCAAAAGAGGGGCTCTCATAAAGCCTCTATTAAATGGCCAAAAGACTGTGACTTTGCAGTCACAGAGAGCAGTAACTTTACCATAAAACCTCAAAGGTGGCAGTCAGAAAGCAAATTTAATACAAAGAGAAATTACATAAATTACAGTTGCTATAAATTGCAAGTTACAATACCAGAAATTAACAATTTAATAGGCAAGAAAAAATATCCACGGTTGTGACAGCTAAAGACAAACAGGACATTTAAAGTGTGTTAGGAACAAAAGAAAACCTAGTGATGATAGTGATGGCCCATGTAGTAAATGTAGTGGTTTTGTGCTAATGTGTAAAATGTAAACATGTTTAATATGTACTTCTGTGCTACAAAAGAAACAAGTAGATCTATCTCAAGGGGATTATGAAGAACTGCTCCAACCTCTTGGCAATTAAGAAAGGTAAGAATCATCATTTGCGAAATTCCAAAAGGGTGTTAATCTTATACCAGTGGTCAAAAAATGAACAAGTACAATGAGAAGAAAATACTGGCCAACACTGGCACCCTAAATAAAAAAGAGAGAAATATTTAATTTGAAAATATTTCAAAGAAATTAATAGAAATAATTCCAGTCTATATTATGAAGACCAGGTCTAATCAAACTTCTCTAAATTCATTCTTCAATGAGATTGCTTCTTTGGTTACATGCATACTGATGGTTCAGATTTGAAGTCTGAAAGAAAGCGTGGTACCCCATGATACCATTAAAGCAGATGTTAAATTGACTAGGCCTTGCCTAAATGACTGATGACAAAAAGCAAAAAAAGTAAAGGAACCTTCATTGAATGGATACCTTTCTCTGCAAATTACCCCAAAAGGAGAAAAATGACAAAGGTACCAAGCAACCGAGTGAAGTAGTCTGAATTGAGTGGCAAAGTGGATCTTGTCAAACAAAATACATCTACTATAGCTAAATCCTGTAATAAGCTTGAAGGATTGTAGGTGTTGTGCACCGAGCAGGTGATGGCACTCGCTGGAAGCAATTTAGGGGATGTAGGCACCAGCTCATCCTAAATGCTGGCTGTGATGTTGCTAAAAGGAAGGATTGACCTGCATCAAGGGAGTAGGAAATAGGGAACATAGCTTTCTCTCTGGATAGATCACTGATCATACCAATCTTGCATACTGTGTTCTTGCCCATGTTTTGAAAAAAATGCTGTCAAAAAATAGTAGAGGGGGCAGCTTAAGGGCTGAAAAGGTGATTTGAGAGTTGAAGAAAAATGCTGCTAAGTGAGACGTAAAGAGCACAATCTGTTTATTGTATCAAAAAGATTGACTTGATTACAGCACGTAAGTACCTCGATACAGAAAAAAAATACTGCATTCTGAAGGGCTCTTTAATCTAGTGGAAAATGGCATAACAAGAAGCTGAGGTAGAATCTGAAGTCAGACAAATTCAAATGTAGCAAAAATTTTTCTTTTTAAGGTGACAACAAATCACTGGAGCAGCTAATAAAGGCACTAAGAAATTTTTAATGGCTTTGTGTCCCTCAACCAGGACAAGATGCTTTTCTGGAAGACAGGTTTTAGCCAAATGCATGCTACTGCTACTGCTCTCACTGCTTGTACATGTGTGAAATTTAATGACATGGATACAGAGGGGGATACAGAGGAGATCAGACCATATGACTAAAGAGTCCTCTGTGTCTTATTTAATTTTTTTCTTCTTATTCTAAGTAATTATAAGAAGGGTTGGCTACCAGTGAGCATCTGCTCAAGATGGTATTTTTTGTCAACTGAGTGCAATCAATCTGAAAAAAATTACTACCCCAAGTGTGTAGGATCCTAAATGATCACAGTACATAAGACATTCTTGGCAAGCAGCATATGAAATATGAAAAGACAATCAACATTAGTCACCTATTTTCATTTGTCAGTGCACTAAGCTGACAAGATTTCAATTCATTTGTGTCAAAAAGGAGCTCAGAAGGGTTTAAGAAGCTGAAGGAAAGGGCAGTAGTATGAATCCATTAAAAAGACCGGCCATCAGACCTAGGTAACGTGGTAATTAAATACAAACTTTGAAATGCTGGCAGACAAACCAGACAACCAATTCAATATGCAATATACATTTGTAAATGTATATAGATACTGAAAATGTAAATATACACTTTCAGTTTTAAATATTTATGAATTTCTTGCCCAGTTTGTGCATAAATGAATCAAGTTACCTCACCTGAAGCTATGATCCCCCATAATGAGCTGTGGTGTGCAGTGAAGACTAAAAGGTTTGACATGACGAGTAATGCCTACCTCTCTGAAAGCAGCCAGGACCACACAACTGAATTGTGTTGCACATAAACTATTGAAAACTGCATTAAAATATTAATGAACTAATGCTCTTCTTAAATTGTTGTATTTGCCAGGATGTGAACTTGCATCTTCTCGCTGCTGCTTACCAAGCTGATCTGGCAAAGTTACAACATACACTTCTGATGTTACTAAGCTGAAAGGTCTCAGTGACCTTTCTGATCTCGTTACCTGTTCCCCTGCCTGAAGTTTATTCTCTGATCACAAAACTTTTTGAATAAGTCAGGAACCTCCTATAAACTATGCAGAACTCAAATGCTGTAAACAAATAGTTAACACAGAAGTTTAGAATAACAAATCATGCTTTACTGAAGGAAGAAAGAATTGTGGTGAAGAGGGATAGTTAATTTTGCAGATCAGGTGTAATTTTTTTTTTTTTCAAATCCACTACTCTAAAATTCAGAACAAGGGTGCTTCCCAAACAAAAATTTTAATTTTAACCAAAAGAGGCTCAAAGATTTTGTAATGTTTAATACTGGTATGCAAATTGTAATACCATGTGATTGGTTCTGACTTTTAGAAATTATTTAGAAAAATGCCTGAGCCCTTAGATGGTCTTAAAGAGGGAAGCTTTTAAAATTACCATATATTCAACAAATCTAACCTGGAAGGTGCATAAATTAGGGTCTCAGCTCTTCCTCTGTCTTTTCCCTGGAAGAATGTGTGGGCTTCATTTTTAGACTGAAAAAGAATTCACAACTACAAATGGAGAAAAAAAAAAGTTGCAGGATCCCTGAGCTTGTGAAAATCAGATCCAGACCCGAGGGCATTAATAATTGAAGTGTCATGGTTACCTCCATTGGTGTCAACATCACCTGTGGAACTCAAACATTAGTAGACTGGTGCAGGTAACTGAGACAGGGAAGAAAATGCATTAAGGAGCTGAAGGGCATTCATTACCTTTTTGATGCCTAGAGGAATAATGTTGCTGTGCTAGTGGAGGCCAGCCAAAGGTGAAGACTAATCATTCTACACAGTAACATGAAGAAGTAGTAGGTAGTAGTAGGTTCTTAAGTTGCAGCATCGGATGCCTTTAAAGGAACAATATGGCATTAGATGGCTGGCAAAACACATAGTTCAGAATATCAAAGCAACAAAACATCAGCTGCCAAGGTTTGGACCCTCAAGGCATCAGCAAAGACAACAAAGCCAGCAGGAATTTGAGAGTACTGGATTTAAGCTGCAGTACAGGGCTCTTTCTGGAGATATTTTTCAAATCAGAGATAAGCAAATGTCATTCCCTTGACGCAAAAATAGGCCACATGTTCTTTTGGACAGCACATCTGCAGCTGCCCAGATGTGACACATAACAAAGACCGGATGGAGGGAAGTCGGGCAGCAGTTCACAAACAGGAAAACCTCCTGGATCACTACAAGGCAGGGCAAAAATATGACAAATGCCAGGACTCTGCTGTCCCTGCTGGTGGTGCCAGAGGCAGGATGAGCTGGAAACAGCAGCCTAAAAGAGTCAGAGGCATTGGACAGATTTCTCAGCATTCCACTGCGGGTCTGGGCTGGACATCCAGCTCAGGCCTGGGGCAGCCTCATGCCGCTAGGCTAATCTCAACTTGCTGCTCAAATGGAAACTTACTCCACTTGTTGGCAAGGCTTTCATGGTTTCATAGACCCAGCTTAGATACCCATATTGTGCATTTAGATCTATTAAATCACATCTGTATTTTCTTGGAAAGGAAAAAGTATGGTCTCTCTATAACCATTCAAGGCTGGCTGTTGTTCATTCAAGCCAATAATGAGAATTACAGATCTGTTATTATTCCCATGTTTAATAAAAGCAGCCATGCAACATATATTATTAAACAGTAGACTGCCTACAGTGCCTGATCTCAAAATTGAAGTACTATTTTTGAATAACTGGTATGTCTTGTACATTGTCCTTTAATCAATCCTGGCAAACCAGGTCATGTCATATCCCTTCTCTAATGTTGATTTTGGTGGGAGGTAAAAGAATTTAAAATCTCTTAGGAGGAGGAACCTCTCAAGATTTGGGAATCAGCATACAGTTTCATATCTTCATGGTGCAGTAAAGCTTAACAAATCTCATTACTCAGGTTTATGGAGTTACTTGTCCCTTCTGTAATTCAAAATTATTAAATCGCTCCTGCAAATTAAAAACAGGAGGAGCAACCAATTAGAATAAGGCTTCTGTTTGCCATTTGAGTCAGACAAAGAGGGAACAGGCACAATAAGGAAACCACAGTAGAAAATTGCAAAAAAAGTGAGGCTATAAAGATAAGACCCTAATTTTATCTGAAGATCTCACTGATTACAAAGAAAATGTCTAGACAAGCTTCATTCTTATGATTTACAATATTACCAAAATCTTTTCATAGATATATAAAAATAGCTTAAAAAAGCAAGGTAGTTTCATATTCATTATGCATCTGTATTTGATTTATTTTAATAAACTAAAATATACTGACATGAACATAGCTTTTGTCTTTCTAGTTTTAATGCAAGACTCTTAAGCTATTTAGGAGACAAAAGCCATATATGAATATTACAAAAGTTGAAGATGAAATGAGTAAATAGACAGGATTTCTCTCCTCAGTCAGCTACATCCTAATTAGATTCTCTCTAAAGTTTTTTAACGATACTGTTGAATCAGGCTTCACTAGATATTCCTGAGACAATAAACTCTTAAGGGCACAGAAGTAGAGATGATGAAGCAGAGAACGGGCAACTCTCCATTTTGACATTTTGAAGTGTCAAGAATCATAAGTAAACCCTATATCCTTAGTTTTTTCATATAAAGTAACTTACATGTTTATTCCACACCTAAAAATTTTTATTCCTTTGTGGTTCTCCAAAAAAAAAATGAAACTAGGAAATTTTGTGAAGGCTAAGTACATGCCACCCTGAAATAGCTTTGCAGCAAAGGCTGTACTTTTCACATTAGCAAGTCATAAAGTAAAAGGCATGAGTATTGTTTCTAGAATCAAGATTTATGTCCTTTGTAACACGCAGCCCGCAGAAGGTAACACAGGTCCAAGAAATGCACTCCAACAGGTCTAGCACTCCATCCAGTGCAGCTCATTGTGTGGAACCATTTGGAAGCAGACAGACACACCAGACTGTAAGTGAAAGACATCTCCACTGTCTTCCAGAGCATGTAACCATGCTAAGGAGGGTTAATGCTTCAGCTTCCCATCTCTGTAATCTCCAGGAAAGAATGAAGTTTATATCAATTCAAGACAGATTTTACATGAATTCTTTCCAGTTGCAAAACAAGAGTCACAGACCACATAACATTTAAAAAGGATGCAAAGCAGCAGGCGATTTCAGAACCACACTGAGCAATGTTATTTAGCAAAAAACTAGCCTCTGGGTTCTGCAAATGAAATTACTCCCAACTCTCACTTCCATGGAAAATGTAGAATTCTTTGTACAAACAATGTACACCAAGCTGCATGAAACTGCATTTGAGGACAAAAAATCTTCTTTGAGCCATCTTCAAACCTGATTTGACCTTTGACAATTTCACTGCAATGAGCACAATTCCTTCTCTTTGTGTGAACACCTGTTATAGATAAAGAAGTCTGAGGTAAAATGAAATTGCTGCAAGCAGGGATTATAACAGTTGATGTCATGGCTGGAATACAAAGACTAGGAACAGACAAGAAGCAAACAGCTGTCACCATCCCACACCCAGAACAAAGGCGTTTTTTAAGGGTGGCATGTTTTAGATAATGTAAGTACTGCATGTAGATTAGAGAGACAGTTTCAGTTAAGTGGCTTACTGCTTTTCAGTGTTCCAGGAGAAATGGAGCAGCAATAGGGAAAGGCTATATAGGGCCTTTAAAGGCTATAACTTCAGCATAGTATTAGCCATGTGAAACCAGAAGGCACTTTTGGCTTATGTCTGCTCTCTTGTGTTAGCACAGGCAGTGTTTCAATGGCTCCTTTCTAAGTATGCACTTAGTTAAAAAGCACAGCTACACCAAACACTGCGATTGTGACAACTAAAAGTGGTTCTGATATCTAAGTCCCCATGCAGAAACAGAAGTGACCACTTATTTTCAGTGGATGTACGTTCAACTGCGATTCGAGTCTGTCCTGTAGCATCTGGTTTTCACACAGTGCAAATAGGTAGCACATGTGACAAGCTGACCTTGCAAAATCAAGTTTAAGACTAGGAAAGAGATGACTGGAAGCTGGAAAATCTTTTTTTTTTTTTTTTTTTTTTTGGTTGTTATTTCTCCAGTAGCCTTTTAGTAGCAAAGGAAATGGTTAGTTGGTGACAAAGCATCTTTTCTGAGATCAAAGGAGATAAACAAGAAATAAAAGCACCTCTCAGGCCAAGAATTATGCTAAGCAGCTCACTCCTCTTAGCATTCTAATCTTTTACATAACTTTAAAAGTCCCCTTTGTTAGAGTAAAGAAAACAGCCTTTCATGCAGCCAATATAGGGGACAGGAAAGTCAAAGCAACACCAATGTGTTGCTGAAAGTTATGTTAACTACTATACTCCTGAGAGGTCAAAGGATCTGAACTCCCATCTCTTGCATCCCTGCATATGGAGCACATTTCACACTTTGAGCTTGGGTCAGTGAACTTAAATTAAGACAGGGCAGAAAAAGAAATGGAAGTCCCAGCCCCTAAGAGAAAAGCCAAATTCTTGTTGCTGAAACACTATAATCCCTCTTTCTGCTCCTCAAGGACTCAGAAGAGTCCATATCCTCCAAAGAAAACACCACAAAAAGAGCCAGATGTTTCTGCTGATGGAGCTGAGACAAACCTAGGACAGGTTTACCTGAGGAAGGCACTGATGCAAGATGTGGCACTTAATGACTGTAGCACAGCTTCATTCCTGGACTGTATCCTTATGACATGGATATCTTTGGAGACCTTCTATAATACAACCATTGTATAAATAAAAAATAAATTGGAGTTTCTAGGTAGAAAAGGCAGTGTGTAAATATGAGAAAATAGAAAAATCTTGAATAAAATGTCATTTTCACTCTTTTCAGCTACATTTTCAATTTGGCAAAGATACAGCTGAAGGGCTGAACTGGAGCCTGTGTGCTGCCATTTCTTTCACCATCAAATGCTTTTGGAGCACTATTAGATATTAGGATTGTGTGAATTGGTCTCCTAAAAACAGAAATTCATACAGTGGTTTTGAGATATTTTAGGGAGAAAAATAGAAAAAACTTAGCTGAAAATTAACAATTGCAACTTGAGGGAAGTGTTTTAAGTCCTGGATCTTTCAGTTATGTAAACTCCTTCATGGGATGTGCTAGTATTAGGCTGCTCAGGCAGGAAAGAGGAATCATTATTCCCAATACTATTTTTTTAATTTAATAATTTAAAACTGATTTTCTCCTGAGACATCATCCATTTAAACTTTAGCTGCATTCTTTGCCAAGACATCTTTTCTCTTGGGGTCTCTCTGAATTGCACAGGTAAAGAAATGCCAGCAGTGACTGCTCATTCAACCAGTTGTACTAAAAATAGTAGAGATGACAACACCGCACAGTCTTCTGTACTTGTCAAAATGGAAGAATACAAAGACTTACTCTACAAGCACATCAGAAGGGCTTGAGACAAATTAGTCAGAAAATACAAGGCTTGTGAAATGGAAAGAAAGTAAAATGAACTTTCACCTTGTTTTAAAAAAGACTCGGTAATATTTTACAAATAAACTGAACTGTAGGGAATATCTGACAAATATATAAACCAAGATGCATGAACACACACACTATTAAGAATTAAATAAAGAGAAAATGCATCATTTTAACATATTCTTTCTGTACCTATTTATATATAGCAGTACAGAGAAATATATCTAACACATTTAGACAAAAAGATGCCATTAAATTCTATGCTTCACAACCAACTATAGTACATTAAACCCAGTCGCATTCGCTTCTGCATCATAACTGTCCTCAAACATTTAATGCCAAGAGCAACTTAAAACCAAAGTATGCAATTGTACATCCTCTGTGTTGCATCCTGCACATATGCAACCCATTTTGAAAGGTTTGTCTAGATGCACTTCTGGTATTAGTGTAGCAGTTCAGATACAGAAAAACCAACACAACCACTGAAACAGATTCTCTTATCACTGATATTTAAAGGTGTTAAATCATTAGATTAGACCAGCACATTGTCTTTTAAAATAGAGCTACATCTATTGACACAAATAATTATTAATTGTGTAGATATTTGATTTCACTTCAAAGGTCAATCCCTATAGTTTAAAAATTCTCAATAAATAATATAGCTCCCTAAAATAAATTGACTTACTGTAGCAAAATTAGTTATCTCAGATTACTTCCACTTTTACAAGATTACTCTTTAAGGCCATTTGCTTTTTATTACAGTGTTTGGCCATCATAGGATAGCACTACTATCATTTTTTACCCCTCTCTGTAAATGCATGAATATAATCTTTAATCTTAGCCTCTTGTAACTCAGTTCATTTACAGGGGCAGAGTCACATAAGCTATTTTGTTCCATTCTGGATGCCTTGGTTTCTTTACAGATGTCAAACAAATTCCTGAGTATTATTGGTACTAGAATGGTAACTGCACCATTAGAGTTTTCAAGAAAAATCTCTGTTGACAGCAAACAGGACTTTTTGCTTGACTGTCCCAGCGCTGTGTATCTTGCACACTTTACTGCTCTCATTTTCTCAGAGGTTAATTTTAGGAACTGGTTTAATGCGAGAAATATCCCAAAGAGTACCCTCTTTTCCTTTCCACAGCATATATAAATTTGTTGGAAGAAATATTTAAATGTCTGCCCTAGTCCAGAATCATTAGGAAAAACCCATCTTTATAATTTTGTTACTCTAAGGCTTTTTTCAGTATTCTCACAACAATAAAAATTAGACACTAATTTGTTTCATAATTAGGCAAGCTATCAAAAATGGAGAGAGTTAATTAGTTTCTCCCTTACCAGTCCAAGAAAAAATTCTATCCAATAAAAATGTTGCAGCAAAATTAAAAATAACAGCACTCCATTCAGAAAGTTTCCAGATTCTAGTCAGCACTACAAGGAATAAGGAACTTTTGGTATATTGATGCAGTATAAACCAAATTTTTCCCACCTGTTGGAAACTATGCATGAGACTTTTCAAAGGTTTACAACTCAGAGTTGAGTTTGTCTGTTTGGAAGCTACCTGGTGATTTGTGTGCTGCAAGTGCCATTTTCTATCCAAGGACAGCATAATTACTAATGCCTTTTTCACAATCTCCTCTTCTCTGAGTCCTGCTCCAGAGTACAATATACTTGGTGCAAGGAATGTACTGAAGCTTTCACTTGATTTCTTGTTTATACAATGCCAACACTTCTGCTTTCTTCTCTTTAGTCTAAAAGCTAGAAGCATATGACCCTTAGTGGCCTTGAAACCCCAAAGGGTAATTTTAGCAGACATTGTGTATGATAAAGATTCTAAAAGTTAACCTAGTTTGACAGCAGCCCCACCTGAAGGAGTTTAATTTATAAAAAATGTATAAGAAAGGACAGATTTTTCATCTGATCTGTGCTACTCTAGACAACAACAGAGAAAAATAAAATAGACGCATAGAGTGACAACATAGGAAAACAAGTTTACAAGACTCCTGTGCTAGTCTCTAATGAGCTCCTTCTCCCTCACCCTGCAGAGAGAGCTAACAGAAAAACAACAAACATTTAAAAAAAAAAAGGTTAGCTTATTTTCAGAATATTGTTTTTACAAGATTTGACACAATCTCTCTAACAGTGGGTTAATGGTCAACATAAGATGCATCTGAAAGCCTGTGTCCAGTTTCTTGTGTGTCTCACTATCACTATATCCAAGATCATCAATACAACAGAATCTAATTAGCTGTCTCAGAAGATAGAGGCCAGTAAAAAACAGAATGGACATGGAGGATGAACAATTGTCCAAGTCAAGATGCATCTTGCTCAGGCACCAAGGGTTAAGCTGGTCCCCAGGAATAGAGCCAAAAAATCTTTCCAAATTAGATTGGAAAGAAAGGCTTGGAAGCTTTTGGTCTCTATCAATAACATGATGGATTGTTTACTTTGTAGGACCTTCTGGACTTCTTTAAAGGACAAAATCTCCTGGTACTTTACAGTCTGAACACACTGGTATTGCCCCAATCTCTTCTGCTTTTTTCCTGTCATGTGGTGTGCTTTTGTGTTTCTGCCTTTTGTATTAGTGCCTTTTGTTATCACAAGTTTGGGAGATGTTCTGTGGCTCCCAGGATATACACAGAGTAGCATTTCTGTTGACTTAGCTGTATTAAACATTAATCACAGGGCTGCCTGATACTGCAAAGGACTATAATTGATGGGTGAGGTGATTCCTTCACAACTCTTCTTCCTTCAAGGTAGTATTTACAGATTATGCATCGGGCAACTTACTGTGCAGCTCAAAGGGAGCATGCTCCAAACCCACCCTGCCCAGCCAGCAAAAAGAAAGCTAGACAGTCTCCAGAGCCATCAACACAACACAAATTCAATATTGCTGTTAAAATAAACAGCAAAAGCAGAGATTTCTTGGTCTGACTGCAGCTGCTGCTGCTTCCACCCTCTCCTTTCTTACCCCAGGGAATCAAACTTCGCACTGCAGATATTTCCACAATACATCCTCCTGCCCAGCTGCCTGGTATTTTAACACCAGGCTCAAAACAACACATGGTCTTCTTCTACCTTTTTCTTTGGATGATTGTAAACCCTTCGCTCCAGATTTTAATCCCTTCCCTCCTGAAATTTGCCATCTTATTTTAGACATTTGTTCACCTCAAGCTGTCATTGTCACATGCACAATTCCAGAGCCAGTGCTGAGGGCAAACAGCACAATTAATGTGCCACCTAGATCCTGCCCTCAACCTGTTCAGGAATTGCAAGGAGAAACGCTGTTCCCATATGAGTCAAGAAAATTAATTACTACTAACTCTAAGAGTCAGATTTTTCAGCCTTGGTTTACTGAAGCTCCAAGTAAAGCACTTTACATTGAAAGCTTCCCCTGTGGCTGCCAGCAGAGGACCTGAATCTATTAGCAAGGTATTTGTAGGAAAATACAAAGGCGAAAGTGGATCCACGCTCATGCACACCCGCCTTCATCCATTCTCCTTCTCCAAACCATCAATATACCTGACCCACTTTCTAACTCCCTGTTGCTGCAGATGTTGCTGATGCAAAGCCTGCTTCAACTTATTGGGAAGGTACATTCATCAGAGAAATAATGCAGTGCAGCAGCGTCTTCTTTTGTCAGGAGCAGCTGGAATTATTGCTTATTTGGTGTCACCCCAAGGCATTCATAATTAGGAGCAGAAGATGTGTGTGCCAAGATAAGCTGTAAAAGACACATTTTATGCCAAAAGCAGGTTGGGAATGTCTTTGTAAGTATGGCAAATGGTTTCATTTATACCTTAATGAAGGCACTTTTCTTGGATTTCATTTTTGCCATTTGCATAGAAGAATTTGATCTGCTGCAATAAAGATTCAAGTAGCATGCATCTATGATGGCGAAGTATCAAAATCCATTATTTCAGTCTGAAACCGATTAATAATTTTATGATAAAGCAAAAAATCTTCACAACTGCTCACAATTCTGAGGATTTAATTTGACAAAGAAAGAGCCTTATTTTACATGATTTTCAATTAATTTAAAATTAATTTCAGCATGAAGAGTGTTAGCTTCAACCCTGCTCAAAAAGTTGAAAACAAAATCCTATGATGCCCCAATGCACCTGATAGTTGGCAATACCAAGGGACATGTGTTTCCACTAAGATGGCAGACTGTGGACAGAAATGGCAGAGGCAGGGTACATATTATTTTTGCCAGGTTTCCCACTGCAGTAGTAACTGCTGGCAGAGTAGCAATCAGCAAGGAAACTATAATACCTTAAACCTATGCAGCTGTTTTCTTATCAGCTGACTTAGCCTTGACTGCAAACACATAGTTCTATCAGCCTCACCAAGTGGGTGATAAACTGTTAGCCCTTGTCACATTTCCTTGCTTGGACACGGTCTAAGTAGAGGTATCTGTGACAAAAGGCTGCATCCAGCTCAGGCTTACCACCAGGACTGCATTGTGTGGACACCTTCCTGCCCTATTCTCTCCTGGGGACTGGGTGAATAAACCAATTCAGCAGTCTCTGAACAAGCCTGTCAGGAGCGTCCCCATTGTCAGAAGGAACCATTGCTGCTTATTACTAAACAAGTCCTGCCAAACCTCTGTGCAGGACTATTCCCATGCATCTGACGGCACCAGCCATTCCTGTGAACAATGCAGCTGGGAATAATTGTGCTACAAAAGTCTTCAGTGTGACACATTGCAGGCTACTGACTACCACCTTTTTTAGTCCAAGCCTCACTCCAGTGACCCCTTTGCCCACCAGTCATAGCCAGGAGCTCTTTGGCACAGTGGCTTGGTGAAGGGCTCTGCAGAACACTGGGTGAGCATCTCTGCATCATCTGCATGTGTGAGTGCAGACCAGTCATACCCCAGAGGTTCAAGTCTTGAGTTTCATTACTTAATACACAAACATCCCCCATGACCTCAAGTGCCTCTGTACAGTACTCAGATAAATCCATCTGCCAAGATCAAGTTGCAGGGGCAAGAGACAATCACACATGACACAATACCATAAAAAGCTCTTTACTCATACCTCTTCCTGGATAAATAAAACCTAACCTCCAAATGATCAAATGTTTTTAAAATTTTAAAATAAAACAAACAAAATATATATATATATATATTTCAAATATATTATCAATTTCATTCTCTATCAGAAAGCCTTTTAACTTGAGTTTTCCAGGAAAAAAAATGACCTGGGATTCCCAGATGACTTTATATTTCAACCCGACTGAGTGGATGACCATTATTCTTGTAAAAGCAGAAAAATAAATTAATAGTCACAACACAGAGGAAGAGAACACTGATACATTTTGACACTTATGACTTGCAGATCAGAGACCTATGAAAACATTGCTGTCCTGTCAAGATTTTAAAAAATGAACTGGATGAAAATCACCTACAGTGTTCTAGTTAGACTTATGCTTTTCTGTCTGTGCCTGACATGCCACATGTTGAACTTCTGCTTCTTCCCTCTGCAACTGAAAGCCAAAGAGCGAAAGGTCTGACATTTGTTGCTGGGCTGTGCTGACCATTAAAAAAATTAACGAGGTGACACGAAATGTATTTGTTGGGTCACCTCATAACTGAGATGAAATCCATGCATTTTTAGGGATGAAAGGGAAAGCATGTACTGAAGCACAGGATTATGACCACATGATCAGAATTGTACAGGACAGTACCTTGAGACAAAAGCCTGAAAGGACTTGGCTCAGAGCAGCCATGTGCAAATGCAGAGTTTCCATGGGAATAAATTATCTTGGCCCCCAAAAAAATATTTGGAATTCAAAATGGGGCAACTCTTCTAAGGCAAAAGGACTATGTGGTCATAGTTTTTTCTCCTTCAAAGGAACAAATGTTTTCCAATCTTACTCCACTTACACATGCATAGTCACAGACTATGCAACCATTTCAAAGACAATGGACTTTGTAAGTGGACTAAGTAAGTGGACTAACTTCCACAAAGTTTCCTTACTACTGCTGGAAATTGTTAGGCTTTGATAGCAAAGGTTCTTTTCCTTGTTGGTTAATCTTGTTGCTAATTGGCTTCATTATGGCACTACCATCACAGTGATCATCATTACAATGTATTGCAGTAGAACATAAAACATTCAAGTTCAATCGTAATAACTAAATACTGTAATATATATATATACAAAAGAAATGCCTGGAAATTTTTAAGGCCAGGTTGGATGGGGCATTGAGCAAACTGGTCTAGTGGGCAGTGTCCCTGCCAAAGTGTCCAACCTGCAAAAGGTTGGAACAAGATGATCTTTGAGGTCCTTTCCAAACACAGTATAGCGGCTTTTAACCATGTGAAAATGAGCTAAGCTACACTTCCTGGCCCCAGCTTTGTCTAGCTTTATAGACACTGCCCCAACACAATATTCACAGTACTGTGCAGCAGAGGCCCATCTTAAAGCCAAATTGCTGAACTAATTTCCAGCTGGAAAGCCTGCATTTGTTGGTGTTGAATCCAATGACAGTCAGAGAGGGAAGCTGACCTCAGTAGCATCTGAGACTTTGCAGTACGCTTACAGCTGTGCTTATCTGCCAGATGAAGGGCTCTGATCTCTCTGTGAGCTCACTGAGTTTCCTCAGTGAGACTGAAGCAATTTTAATCATTGACATGTGGCCAAAAAGGGCTATTTAAAAAAAAAAAAAAATCTCAGAAATAGAATAGGTATATATTTAGGTATGATAGAACTAGATCATTTTCCCAACAATAGAAATCATATGACACTGCTCACAGAATCTGTAAAAGTTTAAAAGTTTCACTGGAAGAGTTCAGATCATTAAAGTTTAGTTACCAAATCTTCTTTTTTTTCTTTTTTTTTTTTTTTTTTTCAGGAGGAAGAGAAATAAAAAAAAAAAATCTGTTGTATTTTGGAATCATTAAAGGTCTCATGTAAAATTTTTCCGCAATGTTTATTCCAACAACGACAATTTTAAATTCAGCAGTCTATGCACAAGTGCAATTAAAAAAAATAATAAGACAATATCTCACTAACTTGTTTTGATTTCTCTTCAGGAAATGTTCTCCATATGGATATTCTCTAATGTTGCAACTGAATCAGGGACCTGCAAGACATTTTGAATTGTTTCAACATTGTCAAGTAGATAAAATGCCGCTGAAGTTCACAAAGTGTGAAGTTGCTAAGATATTAAATGCTGATGAGACATTAATAAGTTGACACTACAAAGCTGATGAGATATTAAATTGAAGCCAAGAGAAAAAGGAAGATGCTAAGTATTTGGGAACAGAAATGGAAAAAAGAACATCAAGACCAAAATTTCTCAGAAATCTCATTCCCTGCAATATCAGTGACCTATGCAGATCACAACTACATCAGAGTCCCTGCAAAACTAGAGGACAAAAGATAAGAAAATAACAGAGTTCTCACAGGTGGCTGAGCTAAAGGCAAGTCTCAGGAAAGAAGAAGATACCCCTACAAAGGCTAAAGGCCAAAATAATAAAGCAGAGGGACAGTTTCGAGTCTCTCTGCCAAGAATCTAAAAGAGCAAATTCCAAGTCCCAGAAATATTAGACAGGAGTCCCTAAACAGAGATACCAGTTCAGAGCATATAAGGACATTGGGTATGTGCACACAGATGGAGAGGCCAAGACCATGAAGTTCAGAATCAAATTTCCAAAATTCAGTGTTTAGGGTATCAGTGCTCAGGTATAATAGGAAAGAGACATGGTCATGAATCAAAGAGCCTGGATTTAATTTCCAGCAACTAACTGGAAGAACTCGGGGCTTAAGTGCTATATTCTCTGGACCTGAAAAAAAATATTTTTTGAACTCTCATACATTAGAGAAGTCTGCACAAGATCAGTTTGCAGGATGGAAATACAAACTATATTCTCTACAACAGAGATAATTAGCAAGGATCTGTACAAAGGAGATTAGGGAAAGACCCTGGCAAAAGGCTCCTGAATGCTGGATCACATGAGAGGGTGTAGTTGTGCTCCACGTTGTACTGTGGCCTTGCCTCTTTACCAACCCACACATCAGGTGCCACAACAGGCACGCTGCAGGTCACACTGGTCCTGCACATCTTCCATCATCAGCCTCCACAAAGCAGGAGAAAGGACAGGGTGTTTCTAGTGGATGGCTAAGGCACAGGACAGTCAGGTGAGAAAAATGAGATGCAGTGTCATGGCAGGAGCAGACAGGAGCCTTTGAGCAATTGTGAGATTTGACAGGTCTGTGATTTCCTTAATGTAAGATAAAAAGAGCATGTTATGCTTTTAGGAGGAAAAAGGCTTGGGGCCCTTAATCACAGTGACAATCATCCTAATAACATCCTAAAAATAATCCTAATAACAACCCAGAGTAACTGAAAGGTCAAAGAACAATTGCTGATAGGTTTAGCTAAGGAAATTCACTTGTGGTTTTAATTAATCATATCCAACTGGCTTAAAAACTGTTATTTGGGCTCTTTTCAGCATGTTTCACAACACATTCACTGAGCCTCTCTATCCTAAACTGCAGGAAAGGAATTTACAATTGCCACTGAAGAGCTAAAGGTGCAAACACCGACATAATGAGTGTGCCTGAGCTGCCTAAACTTGACTGTACCTCTCATGTATGTGCAGCTATGGATATTGTGGGGGCTAGTTCTCAGTTTCTCAGACCACTTGCCAAGCAGGATATAGTCTCAATGAAGCATACAAAGAGGGGAAACCAGGACAAGAGGCTTCCTTGATGGAAAATATCTGATCAGATTTCTCCAGTATCAAAAGCATACAAACAGATCTTTCCGTATTCGTCTTGTCAATAATTTACAATTAAATTAGCATACACTTAAAATCTTCTACACACAGATGGACTGGAAAATTTCCATGAAGCATTTCACAATCAAGAGGACAAGTGGATGTCAGATTCAAGAGACCAGGGATCAAAAGCAGGAAGCTGCAGCCAGTACAGACAGAAGGGTCTAATAAGAGACTCACACTAACACTGACTGAAGCTTCAGCTCGCAGCAGAGAGCAGCACGAAGCTACCACTGAATGGAACTTGCTTTCTGATGTTCAGCTAAGAACAGAGACAGCTGACAGGACTGAAATGGGCTCTGTCGCAGTTAAGGGACCAACTTTATTCTCCCACTGGTGCTATAAATATTCCCTTGATTTAACTGTTTTCCAGCAGTTAGTGCACAGACATGTCGAGAGAGATACTGCTTTTTTTTTAGCAGGATTTCAAAATTGCAGTCTCAGTGACTCGCTTTTAGGGGGGTACATAAGTGTGAATCCAGATTGGAAAATCATGTTTCTAAATGGCCTCCTTTGAAGCCCCACACTCAAAAGTAGCACATCTTGACAAGCAGAAGAGAATTATGGTATTTACCAATGTGCAAAAACTCACAGTTGCTAGAAATATGTATACCAACATTTTTGCTTTATAGCATGTGGATGGAAAGTGAAAAATACTCGGCAGTGCTCAGTTCAGTCATATAAGCCTTCTGCACTGTGAAATGCACTGGGGTCTGTTTTGTTCCTTGTGTATAGCAGGGTAACAGCTCCCCAGGCAGAGCACGGGGGATGTTCAGCGCTGCCTCTGACATTGTCATCTACCTTGTACATTTGAGTATGTGTTGTACTGACCCTGCTACAACTATTCAAGATTACGGTAGAGATCATGTAGATTTCTATAGTGACAAATTTAAAAATAAATCTGATGTAAGAACTGTGTGAAGAGAAAGAAGTCAAATGTGATACTTCCTGGCCTACAACAAAATGGGTTCCAATATTCAAAGCACTGTGCATGAGCTGGAGCTGTCTGAGGAAGTGCTGCTGGATATTTCAACAACTTCACTATATCATCAAAACTTGCATCCCATTAAGAAAAACACCTGTCTCAATGTAATCCAACATGTTTTCAAGCACTGCACTGTTACAATCTGGAACCCCACTAATTAAGCCTTGCAGGTGAAAAAAATAATCCCCTGCAGAAATCATTCATATCTTCTAAACTTTCTAAACATTCTTCTAACTAGTTTTCTTTGTGTAACTTGTACAGCTGGCACCAAACATATATTACTGTGGTTTTCTTGGCATGAGGCTGCAATGGCAGAAGGCCACTCTGTTCGGGTGAAATAGATACCAAGTACCAGATGCACAGAAGGGCTGGGGCATATACATTTCACTTCTCTCTGTATTTACCTCCCTACCCTGAAGCCTGGATACGTAAAACTGCTGCCTGTCTCCTTGCCCTCTTGGCATATAAACCCTGAATTCCATCAGGGGACTCAAACATAAATGTGAGTGTTCCCTGAGTCTCTGGAATACTTCTGGCCATGCACACAGATACTTAACATCACTTGGCAGTCGAGTGTCAAGCCCTGCTGGGTTCCACCAGTTGTTGTTCCATCTGAGGGGTGATTCAGCTGATGGACTATCAGCATGGCTAAAGGAGGGGTGTTATTGCTGCCTTTGGAGGCACAGCTAGCAGACAAAACACTGCTTCCTCTCCTGTACTACAATCTAGTGGTAAACGCAGCAAGTGAAAACATATATATTTACAGCCATCCTCTGCCTGATGGAATTCAACTGGTCCCTCACAAAACTTCTCTTACCACAGATGCTTGCCTGTTTTATGGGGCAGAATCTTTATAATCTCTCTGGCTGAGTTAGCTTCAATTTGCATGAAAAATTAAAAGCTCATTGAGTGAAGGAAAGTAACTTAACTCTGTCACCTAGTGGTCAGGATTCTCTCCATAGAGTTTGCAGCCCCAGGTCAACAGGAGTGATTACAAATTTTGCAATGAAAAGTTACAATAAACAGTCAATATTAGTGAAGGGATGATGTCCCAGACCTTCACATGGGGGAATCATTAAATACAAAGCATACCCCTAACATCTTTCATTATTAAGAAAAAAAAAAACAACAAAACAAAAAACAAACCCAAAAACAAAAAAAAAAAAACCCAAAAACAAAATCCAAAAAAAACCAACACCAAAACAAAATAGGGGATGTCAAAAAAGTACCATCCCTTATCCTCAGATGAGAGCAGTTTCAGTGAGAAAGATGGGTTACATTCCACTCATCAGAGCAGAACAAAGTGCCCCAGTGTCTCTGTGTGCTGGTTATTGCCTCTGAGCTGTTTTGCTGCTGCCTCATTCTTCAAGCATAAAGGACCCAACACATATTTAGGCTTAAGAAAAATTGCATCCTGCAAGCTGAAGGGTGGCTGAAACACAGCGAATCTCACACTCTCACAATGTACAAATTTGTATTCTAGCACTTGTACCCAGGGACACTGGGAGCCTCTGAGCTTGGTAAGTTTGCCATCCAGCAACCATTTTACAGCTGCAAAGGACACCTGGAGAGTCACTGTGCTGTTCTGTTTAGACAATCATCTTCTGCTTGTTTTCTTCCACACGAAGAAATCTCTGAGTCATCAGCATCATTACTGCCTCCTTTTTGCTTACCTAGCCTCATTAAGAGGATTAGACAGATCAGCAAGGGGCAGCAATTTAACCAGTACATACTTTACAAACAAAGCTACACCAATTTCTTCCACCTCCTCTGATATTTTTTTGCCACATGAAGAAACACTGTGGCCTGATTCTCCCTATGTAGGACTTCTGTTCTTGAAAATGCAGTGCTTTTTATTTGATGTCTCAAATACAAAATGTCCACGCATTTTAATTTTTTCCATCAATCTAACATCTCTATCTATATTAGAGTTGAAGATACTTATTATTCTATTGTCCAAGCAATTACCCCATACACAGCAGAGAACATAAAATGCTCCTTAAATCCCATTACAGCCAGACGAAGATGAGTCACTGGATGGCAACTAAAATAACCATGGCATTGAAGTTGTTTTCAGTGACTGTTGCACAAAGGCTATGGAAAAAGTCAGGATGAGTGACATCAAGAGTCTACTGGTAAAATCTGCCTCTTTTCAAAATAAGATAACAGTGGTTGGGATTAATGTCTTAAAGATCACAAAGTATATATATGCTTACACCGAAATACACTGCAAATGTCTGAAATGCAGAGAAAGCCACTTTGCAAAGCTGTCACAGAGTCCAGAGCAGTGTTAGGGGACACGAGTCAAGTCTTATACAGCTGAAGGGAGGCCAGGGAGCATTGAAGGTCAGGTCTATTCTGCCTCAACAATAAAACCGATGTAACAGTTATGAGCAACGACAGCCCTTCCCTTCAGTAGGGAATTCAGACTAATTCTCTTTCTTACTCTGCTAGGGCAGCGCTTGGTGCTGACCAGGAAGGGGGAGTATCACCTACTGCCCTTAACAGCAGTGTTCCATTTCAGAGGAAAATTATTTTCTTGCCAGTTTGCTGTTTGAAAAGGCACCCAGCCTGTCCTGCCAATCTACCTATAAGCAGCTTGTAACCTGATGTGATACCAATGTTTATAGTCGAGGATGGGGGCAGAGAATTCTTTTTCTGTGGGTTCTGACTAAGCTGATATTTGCTACTCTCAAGTGAATGCTGAAGTCCTTATTCCTCTCATCTCAACAGGATTTCTGCCAGTGAGGTATCAAGGCAGAAGGATGTAGTTCTTGGGGTTTCTGCTGTTCTCAGCTGCATCTTAATATTCTACAGCTATTGTTAGAGGAAAACTAATGAATAGTACTTGGCACAAAGTAACAGAGCAAGCTTTAGATCTTCTGTTTATTGCATTTCATTTAGTGAACTTCCTTGCATGGGATTAAAGATTTGGCTTTCTACAGCAGCAGCAAAAATTTTGATTTCTAATAAAAAAAATCATGTTGATTATTCAGGCCAATGGATCCACAGCAACCATGACATTACTTGTGACAAGTGACGGGAACAGTGGATATTTTTTGCTAGAGATAGTAAATTGGAAGACAGCTAAAAAAATAGAACCAGCTCTGGAAGAGATTAATGAGGAACTAAATGATTTACAAGTACCATGTCCTCATTTTACTGGGAATTAGATAAATTAACCAAAAAAAAAAAAAAATCAATGCATTAATGAAGCTGAAGGGCAACTCCACAAATATATTACAAATGGACTTAGAGACAAAGAGGGGGGAAAGAGAGGAGGGAAAAAGCAAGCAAAGGAAAAAATGACAGCCTACATGTGCTTAGCAACCCAATGGAAATGGTAACAATTCAAGCAGAAACCCTTAGTGTTGTTTCCTGAGGGTGACAGGCAGGGAAGAAGAAGCTGGTATAAGATAGTTGATAGATCTGTTAATATGTATCTGTATGTGGGGAAATCTTAAAAGAGAACTGAGTCATGCAAAAAAAAATGATAGAAGTTGTTTAATTTTAAACATAATAAATTGAATGGATATAATGTTGTAAATGCCAGAGGTAGAGGGAAATTTAGTCTATATTAAGGAACACACTTTTGAGGATCTTTCAGGATACATTCCTCTGGAAACAAAAAATTGCTAAAGCCATGTACCTTGTCCTACTTCAGCAGACTTCCATAGCCACAAAATGAAAAATATTGATTCTGCACCAAAAATAAATTCTATATGAAGAGGAATATTTCTTGGGAACCCAAAAAATATTACCACATAGCAGGATTGTTACAAAGGAAACAGCAATGCTATTTTCCAATAATTATCATCACCAGTTCCATTACTTGGCCACCAAATTCCATCTTATCCTTGACAAACCAGAAAAGGGGCTACAGCTCAACAGAGAAGGACCAGTTATTTACATATTAATGGTCATCCCTCCAGCCTGTTGTTTCAGTAACACAATTTTCACTGACTCTTGAGCTGAGGGCTGTTCATACTTAGTCAGGTTAAACATTTTAACAGGCCTACTTATCATTTTTTTCCAGCATTCAGGTCCCTGGAAACTGAGAAATTATTCACAGAAAATTTTTACAGGCCAAGTAACCCCTGCATTCATTAAGGTAATTCAACTATATCTTGGTAATAAAGCATCTACAAGATTTTACATCAGTTTTACCTTTGGTGGGAGTTTGCAACAGCCATGTTTGCTTAATATAGTCATGCTGTTTAACCTGCTTAAAGCTCCCCGCTCTAACACTTAACAGTGCAAATAATAATTAATATGTACATAAAAGCATATTATTTTGAAGCTTTTCCCAATTATGAATAAAACTGAAAGAAAATCCAATTTTTCTTGTTTAGACTCCAAACCAAGAAATGTTAAAAATATTTTAACACTAACCTAATTTGTTTTCAATTTTAATATTATCTTTAGCATAGACCGTATCCAAATATTTGCTTGACCAGAGAGGGACAGTGAGAATTGCTCTGGATGGCTTCAGACCTTTTTGTAAAGGAAGCTATCTGCCTGTCTCATCTGCTGTAATAAATGTTTCTGTATTATGCACATGAAAAATATTATGTCAGGAAGAGTCAATACATACCATCCTAGAGGTGGATAACAAGCACTGTTTCAAGATGTGAGAACCACTGTTGTAATTTGGGTTGAGCCTAGATTTAACATTTCCTCATACAAAGTCCAAGCAAGAACCATTGGATTTTTGGCTATTAATGGAGAATGGGATGATATCTTCCTTTTCTTTACTGTTGTAAGCTCCCTTCTGAATGAAATCCCTGATTAATGGTTGAGCTTGATGATCTTAGAGGTTTTTTTCAATCTTAATGGTTCTCTGATTCTGTGATTCTAATCCTGAAAATACTCATGTTTGGAAAATATTAGAACTATTCTTGTCAACATTTCCATCTTTTCTTTTTAGGTTTTTAGTTGTTATTGCAGCCAACAGAATTTGCTGAATTACTCTCAAATTCAAATATTGTTCTGACCAACCAAATATGACCTATTTATTACTGAAGGAAGGAAAGTAGGAAGCAGGCAGGATGTAATTTTGCTCTCGGCAAAGATATTTTATAGGTAGTGTATGTGTAAAAAAGGTTAAAGACAGGGACCATAAGATAGGCTGTCCTTTTAGTTTCCATATAGGAAATTTTAACAGCATCCTTAGAACTACTGGAGAATGAAATTCACCTCTGTGTAGAAAATTGCACTTAAGCCATCAAATCAAGGTTATAAGTGAGACATAATGGTCATATATACCTTTTCCTGGCTTGTGAATGGAGCTGAATTTCCTCCCAAGAGTTTAGGATAAATATGAATACTCTTCTGAAAAACTGCAGAAATGCCACAGGTAAGCAAAAAAATTTGTTTTCATGAAGGCTTTTAGTGAAACAGAGAGGTGTTGTGAATTCCTGCACTCTTGCAGAAGTGCCCTTAGTGTACCTGATACTTCCTGGTAAGTGTGGTCACGCTGTGCCACTTCACTGCTTGGTAGGCATATCCATAAAAGCCATGTGGATTTTTGAATATTTACTCCTGAGGATTTTCCTTTCTATTCCCTTTCACTGTTTATGTGTTACAGAATGGAAACACATTCACCAAAAGTATCATGTATTACTGGTGCTATTTCATAAAAAGGGCAGTTAAAGAGAGATTCCTCATTTGGTTAAAAAGTTATGTTAATTTTGCTAGACATATAAACATAATCAATGCTTTCAGTGGGGCATTTTTAAAAGATTCATAGATCCTCTAAAAGTGAGATCCAGTTTTTGATCCAAACAGCATGCAAGCATCTTTTTTCCAAGGATTTGAATATCAAAATAATGATGTCATGGAGCAGCCCAAAAGAATATTTTCCCAGCATGACATCAAGTACCCATTAAAATCCAGTTTTGCAAGGCAATGAGTAATCTGATGAGAGCTTAAGTTCTCTCCATGCTTTGCATAAAGGTTCTCAGACTGCAGCAGCAGGATCAAATTGAAGGAAAAACAATACAAAGATGATAAGAAGAAAAGAAGAAATACATTACCCTTCTGTTCTGCCTTGCTATCATTCTCATTGCTATCAATGTTGATAACATTGCAGTAAAATTAAATCTATTCTATGATGTTGTATTCTCAAAACCAGCATATTTTTCAAAACAAGCACATATTTATTTATTCTCTTCATATAAACAGTCATGCCTATCTGGAAGAATCAGAGCTGTAAAAGGAAACTTCCAAAACACAGGGAACTTGTTATGCTCTTCCCACATCTCCCTGAAAGTACACAATAATCTGAACTCTTGGTCTCAGCAGGCAGGCAATGAAGGAGCACTAAAGCCACTGCTCCTTGGTAAGGAAATTGCTGATCTCTGTGTGCAGGGACAGCAGTGCCTCCTCACCTCCCTTTGAAGAAGGAGCTCCACCTGCCAGGACACACCAGGCTGAGAGCAAACACCTCCAACACAAACCACCACCAGGTGGGCACTTCCTGCATGTAAGGCTGGGGAGATGAAACAGCAGCAAGAGAACATGAGTGCATGTGAAAAGGAAGCAGGAGGAGGAAGAGGAGAGAGGAAAAGATCATCTACCAGGTCAGAGGTGTAAAAGGAGAGATATTAGTAGCTTCACTCGGAATACTTTTGTGATTCTTCCCACCAAAACCAGAAGGACCAAAAGGTTTCCTGGTGTAATAAATTGGAAGCTGTGAGAGAAACTTCAACATGAAATCACTCTGACAGACTAGTGAGCTGTACAAGAAGGAAAATCATGTTCTGAATGAGTGAAAAGCTCCAGTTGCCCTGCCATCAATATGCTAAATGAGCCATCCTTACTCTCCACTGGCCCTGGGACAAATGACAGACATGCTGGCAGATTCAGAGGAGTGCCAGCCACACATAACATACACCTGTGACTCCTTATCCTGTGGGGGACTCGGGACTAATCTCTGCACTACTGGGTGACACTGCTGAAACTTCATAAACCTTTCCACCACAGGACAACAATTTTTTAAAACAAAAACAGAGATCAAGAGAAGGAGACCCCAAGGACAAATTATTTGAAATATTTCAGCACCCCACTGTATTGATACTCTAATGAAGATCACACAAAATATTTAATGGAGCAACCAGAAGGGCCAAAGTGTAAAACATTCACTTCACCGTTAAATTTTAAAGCTTTAATTATAAAAATTTCTGACCAACTCTAACTGGCACCTTTACATTTATAGTTATGAGAACAAAAGCAATGGAACTTGAGAGAATGAGCTACTCTTTCATTTCTTTGGATGAAGGCAAAGGCATAAATCTTGTAAATATGAGAGAGTTTGAACTGCCAGTGTTTGAGCCAGACAAACTAGATCTATCTTGCACGTAAGCAGGGGCTTATAACCTTGGCATGATAGTTAGGACACACACTCATTAATGCCTGTCTAGAGTTATAATATGAGTATGCCTTTACACATCTGTGCCTTTCATTCTCCATTCACAGGCTTTAAACTAGCTTTTTTTGGCTTGCCACCTGCCTTCTCATCTATTCAGGAAACCAGCTCACTTTGTGGACTCAATGCCAACTTCATGCCAAGGGCTGGCACATGGTCTGTGGACTATTTGAAGCAGGAAGGGAGCTCAGATCACACAGAGTCCTTGCACTATTTCTCTAAACACACACAACATCTCTCCCTTGTAACTATACCTGAGAGAACACTAAGAAATATTCCATGTAGGTGGAACCTCAGGAATGTAGTAGCAGCTGATGGCAGGTGTGTCCCAGGGTCCTTCCTGCTGGAATCCTCTCTCACAGGGGCCAGAACTGGATGTTTAAGGAAGAAAAAAACACAGATAACATGTAGAGAAACCATCCAAAAGTGGATGGAAACCATTAGCATTATACAGCTTCCCAAACTATTGAAGATGTATTTTTATTTTTTAGTCCATTTGTCCTGTCACTTTTGAAACCTGCACAGACTTGTCAGGTACAGAATGACACTTTGCCTGGGCAGACCTAATTTTTACCTAACTTTTGTTGTATAGGTCTTGAATGTCTGGTCTAGGCCACTTTCTACAGTTTCTCTATCAGCTGGGAGAAGCAGGGTTTTCAGAGGGAAATTACACTCACCTTTAGATTAGTTATTGCAGATGCTGGGGATGAGTTACCACATGGAGATGCTTTTTCCTCCATTAACTTAGAAGGGAACCTGATGAAAGCCTCACTTCTGACAGCTACAGCTAGGTGACACAGATGCATTGCCAAAAGCATGCTTCTGGGATGCAAAGACACTTTGCTCTAAATGGGTGATCCCAGGAACACATCAAATAGAGTTAAAAGAATGTAGAGAGGGTCCCTTTAACTGTACAGAGATTCTCTCAACATCTCAACTGAGTGATGCCATTGCTCTTTAGGATGGAGCTAGTTACTGGAATGACCTACTCACAGTATGTGTTTTCTTAATAAAGTCCAGGGCTCTGACACAAAGAAAACTGAAATTAGTACAATATTTGACAACATACTTGACATTTCCAAGAGAATGCACTACATAACAATAACAAAAACAAAATAAAATGTTTCAGAAAAGCTGAACCTGATTATGCAGTGAACTGCTAAACAGGAATCTGAACAGAATCTTTAAACGGGGGAGATAATTAGGCAAATGTTCAAGAGACAGCCTCATAAGAATGTCAAATGTCACAATTATCCATTTACTTGATAAAACAAGTGCTCTGTTGATTAAATTTTATTGCTCTCACTGCTTCCTGTTTTAAAGATTAAAACATCAGAATCAATTCTAAAACACCATTTTTTGGGGGAAGGTTAAGAGGATGCCTGTGTCAGCAGAGGTCCTCAGACAAATTCTGAGCCACTCCTGAGGGCCTGTAACACCTGCTGCTTATCACAATCACAAAACCCTGAGTTCTGTGGCCTGTGATGGTGGGAGGGAGGGACCGCAGTTTTGGTTTCATCAGACTTTCTTTTGAGAAATCTAAACCACCCACCAACACCAACCATTCAATGTAGCAGTCCTCACCAGCCATAAAAGTTGGCCAGTGCAGGAAGCCAGGTGAAGAACACGGCACTAATCTGCTTTTCTGGTTCACCAGCAATCACCTGGTTTTAGGCAAACCAGTCACCAGGGTATTTCCATCCCACTGTAATTTTATGCATCAGCACAAAATTGGAGTGACACAGGAGTTATTTCAGGCCTGGCTATTTAAAGTTTCACAGAGATGAGTTGTTACAGTAGGTCTGTTTACATGAGAAGAGGGACATTGTGATTTACGGCTCATGACAGAATTTGGAAAGGCCAGCTGCTTTCACTCTGTATTACACTATTGCTGGCTCTAGCATGAACCTGACCCATCAGTTTTAGAAATCCCTCTGTTTCTAGATGAGGCAATTTTCACATCTCGCTAATCATGTGTAGCAACAACAGCTACTGCCTCTGCCACCGAATCCAGATGCATCAACTCCAGGCTTCTCTCCTGCATATTTAGTGCTGTGACTGAGCTATGCCCTGCATGGTGTGGAGTGGAGCTGTCATATTACGTTGTCTCTGAGCTTCTTGGCTCAGCTTTCAGTCGACTAGAAGCAACTTTAAGCTTATCAAGGATCTTCTTGCTCCATCTCTACAGTGGAAAAGAAGAATGGGAACCGTGCAGCAAAAGCAGCTGAGCAGCAGCAGATGCAACCATAATACCTGTGGGATTCCTGAAGATATAAAGCGAATATAAGGAAGGGAAGGCAGAAAGTAGGAGCTCCTTCAATCAAATCATCTTTTGATATACATACATGCACAGGAGCTGAAGGATGCTCAGCCAGACATATTGGTATTACAAAGTATCTGCCAAAGGACAGTGAATACCATCATCTCTGCTGTGCTAGGTTTTGTCCTTAGCTGCACAATTATAAACTCACAAAGATTTGGGCCAGTTTTCAGAAATAGAAACCTGAAGTTAGAGCTACATTTAGACACTACCATCAAATGGTGAGCAACGGCTGTCGCAGGCTCGGAGGATTTCACATTTAACCCACCCATGTCTCAACATAAACGTAGCTGCTCAGGTCTGTGCTCCTATTCCTAAAACTCTTGTTGGTGAATCCACTTTCACCACACCCCAAATCCCAGCCCTGCCTGCTCATTAGCTTCTGATTCAGTAACCCACCAACTAGCCTTGTGTTCAGATGAGCTGCACACAATTCTGTCAGAGCCTGCTATCACCTCTCACTGTGATTTCAACTGCTGAGCAGATACAAACAATAAACATTTTACTTCATTACTTCTAACAAATAAATAAAATGGAATCTAGAAGTCTTTCCAACCTCTTCCTCATTCTTTATTAGTTTTGATATACTAAGCCACAGTGTCCCAGCCATGGCATATTTCTCTTACATTCCGCTTACTTCACCATGAAATGACTCCATTCAGCCAAGATTTGAAATACACACTAAAGGCAGTGTAAAACAGCACCCTTACCAAGTGTGAAAAAAGAAGTATAGTTCATAAACAGGGTAGAAAGCATATTTAAAACAACTTCTAATGAACTCCAGAGGCAGCAGAGCTTGAACCAGACAACACACCCCTGACATCAACACCAGCTTTCAAAAAAATCACATTGCCCACAGGTCATATATTTCACTGCATCTCTGAAGAAATGCTAAATCAATAAAATAGCTAAAGGTTGCAGATGAATCAGGCAGTGTTCTATAAAAAGCCAAGCATTATTGCTGCAGGGCAACTTAAGAGCTAAAGAAATATTTGCAAGGAAAAGGCCATCCCTCCCACTGGAGCGCATTCATATTCAGTTGTTTGACACATTCCAGCGGACACCAGTGAGCACTACCAGGAGCTGGAATTGTGTTGGCCTGCTTGCTCTGCTACAGCAGCTTTTCTTGATGATGTGGGGCTTCTTACACCACAGTCAGTTTGGCTGTTCCCCCTCCGTGAGCCTGGATTTTAGCACCATTATGAAAACTCAAGCTTGTGTCGGCAACACATTCACCAATTAATGTGTGTGTTACCTCAGCACCCATATATCCAGATTGCACATTCCACACTCAGCCTTCAAAGGGCCACAGAATTACCCATACCTTGTAATTATTAAATCAGAGCTGGGAACTTTTTAACGATTTACAGTACATCATTGGCTTAGTTATTTCTGTATATGCCACAGGATACAAGCCATCTTCTTGCTGAGGGGAATATACAGAGGAGAATAAAATATTAGGTGAACCCCGAAACTTAGCTTACTGGTGTCATAGAATACTTTTGGTTTTTGTTTCCTTCATATGCTGACATCCATCTTATGGAGTGGAGTCCATAGAAAATCAGACTATCATACTCATCTGACTCAGTTTTCACAGAAGTAAAAGTAAGGTCTGTGTCCATTTCCTGAACTCATGCAGAAGACTTTGATCTTTTTAGGCTATCAATTTTAAAAGAGGGAAAAGCAGTCTAAAAGCCAAATCAGTGTTGATGGGAAGGCTAAGAACTACTGGAAGTAAGATTATCTTAATTTCATGCAAAAGCTGGGACTAGAACTTTCATCTCCCAATGTAAACATTCTAAAAAGTGCTCTCTTTGCAGTCATTGGAACATACAATTTCTGCAGTAGTTTCAGAAAATAATAATCCATTCCAGAAGTATATAGTACACATATTATGTCTTGGCAACACTGTTCTCTATTCTGCTTTCCTATTGCTAAAAATAATGATTTTTCACAACCATACTTTCAATATGCATTTAATATTTACATACAGGCTGTTTTTGTCAAAATAGGGTTTTTGGATAAGCTTCAATAAGCACTGTGTTCAGCTCCATTACTTACAGTATCATGGCCCTCTGCAGATATATCCTCCCACTCTTACCACCAACACTGACATAAAAAAGGGGTCTTACTCTCCTCACAGTCACTCTCCTGCAAACTTCACATTTGGAAAAAGCCAATCTCACCTACATTTCATTACTCACCTCAAAGAATTTTAAAGTGTAGGGCAATGTCAGAGAGAATTTAGCCTTTATGCATGTTTTACTCATAAATGTTGTTCAAGTTTGTCCCTACATCTATACCTCTCTTCGTCTACATGCTTCCATGCTAGATTCAGTTCTCATAGGCACTTAGCAATGGCAAAGACAACATTTTCAAGCAGATGACTTTGTGGGTGACCAAATGCTCACCAGCTAAACACACATCAAAACTGTTTACCTAATTTTTTAGGAAGGCAGCCCAGAAAGACTTATGGATTCCAAAATGTTTACCACCATGTGTATTTCAACATTGTGCTTGATGGCAGATGGTGATTAAAAGCTTATTTTCAGTAACCAGTTCTGTGGAACACTTACTTGCCATACATCAGTTTGTTCTTTCTCCTGCGGTAGACCCGCTGGATCCTCACAATGTATGGATTACAAATATTTTCCATTTCTTCATACCTTCCTGATGTTAGACTCTGAGGTACTGGGCAATGAGAAGAAGGGTCAGACAGTATATGGCTAATTAGTCTCCTTGTAAATTCATCAGGCATTTCCATTTAGCATTGCTGTGATTTTTATCCCCTTGAAATTATCTGTTTCATTCCAATTGCTTTATATCATTTGCCAGAGCAGAGAATTTTTCTTGTAATAATTTTAAATATATTTCTGAAAAAACAGTTGTCCCTTTTAGCCCTAATATTTTTTTAAAAATCAATCCTCTACTGTACAGCATTTTTTGACATTATGCTACATCCCTTTTGTACAACACTGATTTCTTTTTCGTATTCAAACCTGACACAAGTGGCATAAGTGGGGGGGATGTTGAGCAAAATTCAGTCCATGTATCTTCAAGCACAGAAAGATTAAACCAAAAATTAATTAGGCCTAAGTAAGGAAAGCTCTACTGCAGGAATGACAAAGCAGAGCATCTCAAATGTTGAATGTGTTTCTTACAAGTGAACATTTACAGATGCAGAGGATACAGATACAGATCTTTTCACAAATTCTGATTCCCAGAATGTCATTAACAACACCAACTCACTAAGTTTAACAAAGATAGGTGTTCTTGTAAAATTCTCATCAAATGTAACATTTATATCCTTCACACATATGAGTCTTTAGTATTAACACAATAACTATTCCCCCAAAATAACTGCAGATTACTTTGCACTGTTCTGCATTTATCAGGCTCTAAAATGAGCACACAGAACACACCTAGAATGAGATGTTTATCCCTCCATATTTCTGTGCAATGAGTCTTGTGGGTTTTGTTGTGGTAGAAGGACAAATCTATGGGGAGCACCTTAAATATTGTATTTTAGATGAGCAATATATATATGTACAAATTCCTAACATCAGGGTGAATCTTGCCACTGATTTCCGAAGCTGTTAGGCAAACCCTAAAAAGTACATTGAACATATTCCCCTTTCTTTCTCATGAGTGCAAATAATGCTGGGCACAGCATGACTCCTCCTGCTCGGGTGTTAAATGGAGGCTGGAAAAAGCAGATGGCTTTTTGTTACTGGGATGCTGAGGGTACCACAGGGAAAAGACAGTTAAGGATCTAACTAAATCAACATTTCTGCAGTAAAAAAAAAATGAGCCAGTGCTGTGAAAATTTTATAGCATTATTTGTGTTTCTTTAGGCTTGGGATATGGCATTGTAGTGGCATCACCTCTCTGGCTGAAGTGTGTCAAATCTTAAGTGTACAGGTTCTGAAAGAAACAGACTATTTAAAAAGATATATGAATGGTGAAATCTTTAAACAGTTGATGACTATGCCTACAAGACCTTTTCAGATGATATATTATGGCATGTATCTCCATCTTTTTCTCCCCATACTATTCAAAATGTTAAAACTGTCTCTGATTATGATTTGTGTCTGAGCTAAGAATACAGACTCTGATCAGTAACAGCTGCTTTATCATACTTCTCAGTAGGTGTAAACTGAGATATTTCTACTGTATTTCTCAGGTTGAGGTTTGCTCTTTTCACCTCCACAAGAACATTGGCTTTGCAGTTGGTGACTTGGAAACTTGCTCTGGTATCAGGATCAAGGAAAACAGTTCACAATTGCCAACCACCAAGGACTGTCAATCTTCAGACCCTACTCCAGGAATGAACTGCCCAGGCTCACACACTGCTTTACTGGATGGGCCACTGAAAGGCTTGGCTACCACTGGACTCTCCTATTAGCTCCTTCTGATGTCAGCATAATGAATTAAATGCTCCAGCACATTCAGTCAAACAAGGTCAGAAAGAAGAAAATTAATGTCATGTTACATTTGATCTGGTGTTAACATGGTTCTTTTTCAATAGAGGTTGTGCCAGTAGGGCTCAGGTCATTGAAATCTTCCAGCCACTCCTCTTGTCTGATTAAATTTTGCTTATTATTTGATAGCTTTCAGGTGTGGTGGAGTTTGCTGAAATCCTCTGGGTCACTGTGGAGTAGAAAAATGCACTGCAATTTTGCCATTTCATTTTAAATCTCAGCTGAAAAACAGCTGTTCCCCAAGTCTATAATTTGCTGTGGCTGACTACTCCTTCTGCTGTTATTTATCCAGGCAGCTATATTATTTAATTCTGTGAAGCACACTGGAATACAGTCAACCTGGAGAATGCTAGTACATAGAGAAGGAAGCGGGACTCTTAATCAGATTACACTGATGGCTTTGAAGATCTTCTAAAAACTCTCACCTGGTCCTTCCCAATGTAGTCATTCTTTATACATCTATTCCACAATATGACATGAAAGGAATTTTCAAGGCTTCAGTCCTTCTACTTTCTGACTCCAGCAGCTCCCAAAACACTTTCAGATCAAAGAGCCGATGGCAGTTTGTCATCTTTGCAATAATGCATTTTTAAAAGGTATAGCTGGTGCAAGAAGTTACATGCACCTTTTCTGCATCAGTGCATTTTTCCAATTAAGTAAGATTCCCTGTTTCTGCAGGCTCGACTGCAGTGAGATATGTCCTGAGCTGAATGCTGCAACAGGGACAAAATTAATGCTGGGAGAAAAATGACATGAAAAGTAAAATTAAGTGGAATGATTGCAGTGCAACTATATAATTCACTCCTAAATTGTTAGAAAAATTTTAAAAGTATTAATCTTTTAGCATTTAATGGGGCAAATTAATCCCCAGTTTTTATAGTTCATTAGAATCTAATAGAAAAGGGGAAAAAATCTTGTGAAGAATCTTTAAGCAAGTTGCAGAGCTTGGTTGAAAATTATATCCTTACTACACAACACCAAAGGATTTTTTTATCCTTAGGGTATTAAAAAAAGGATAAATTTTATAATGACATTCTGTTGTTGCAAGGCTTTCATATGTAGGGATTTCTAGCCAACCCATTCCCGCCTTGTGGAGATGGGATCTTTATTTGGACCCTGCCTGCTGGGTATCATACAACTAATTCTGTTGCTGCCTGCAAAGTTTTCCTTTCTATCCTTCAGATACCTGGTCAATTCAAATTGAAAATGAGCCCAGGACTGTCACTTACTGCATGCATTTACAGTAAAAAGGCAAGTGGTGTGCTCATTGCAACTTGTTCTTTAGTTAATTTTCAGCAGGGATAAAAAAAAAAAGAGAAATGTGAAAAAATATCTTCATTTGCCTTTTGCTTCAGCAGTGAGGGTTCATGAAGAGTAAATTGACAGAGGAGTAGGTCTTGGGCGAAGAGATGTAGAGTAACCAGCCACCATAGAATCCCACAAGTGTGCTAAAGAAAGGCAGGCTGCCCAAAACTCCTCATCAGTTTTCAAGTTGGATTTCAAAGTGCTTCACATGCCTATGATAGCAGACCTTCTGATCAAACACAGGGATCAGTAGCTTCTCAGATATGTAGCTAGACACAGATTTAAAGACCTTATAAGAAGCAAAGGGTCTTACTTAAATATTCTTTGTGGGAAGGAAAAATGCAAAGGGATGAGTCACAGCTTCAATTAACATCAAGTGCACTCTAATGGCCAGCTTCATTCTCTCTGATTCATCATGTAAAGATACATGTACCCCTGCAGAATGTGTAACTAGGGGTTTACTAGCACAGTCACTCAGCTTGCAGAGTTCCTCCACTGGTTCAGGACATGAAAGTACTCTAAGCCCATGACAACCATGACACATCAAGATTCAGGGTTTAAAGTTACACAGGACAGCATTGCATCCCCAGGTGGTCATGATGAAAAAAGGTAGTCTCACTGACAAAGGTCGTCTTACTTTGAGAAAATAAGCCTCTTTGCAAGAGTCATAGAGCAGTGAAATGCTATAAAGAGAAAGAGAACATAAACTACGTGAAAGATTCTCATTAAAAAAAAAAAAAACAGTATAGAATTAATGAATATATCTCTGCTCCTGTTATCCACTCACAGTAAGGTTTTGGCATTGAGAGGCAAGGACCATACTCTGACACTGTTATTAGACTATTTCCTCTTAGCAATAAACCAATTATTTTAAATTAATGATTAATGAACTTCAAAATATTAAAAGCCATAGGATTTCCATTTACTAATTACTGCATCAAGACCAATGATTGTGTGCACTTGAAATTGAACAAATCTTTCAAAATAAAATGCTGAATTCTGATTTTCTGTTAGAAATTTTCAAGAACCCAACACTATTCTACATAAATGATTTCCATTGATTCACTATCTTCCTTATTAGAAAGGCATACCTTATTTCTCTGAATCCCAGTATCCACAATCATGAATAAGTACTACAAAATTATCTTTTTTTGGATCATTCCAGGACCAAAAAAAAAGCTAGAAAAACAACCAGCTGATGCCATAGCCCATCTTCTAGAACCAAACAGAAATGAAAATGTTTTCAGGTACTGCATTAACACTGAAAATTACCATCCTGCCTTTCACCAGACTTAAAATTCTTAAGCATTATTTGTCTTTCTGGTTTTAAGATCTGAAAATCCAAAACCTTTCCTTAGAAGTAAAAGTCATCCATGGAGAAAGATCAAATCTGAGAAAGAGAATGCTCAGTGGTGAACCAAAAACTTCCCTGTCCATCCTTGGCTGATGCTATTGTAATAGGGAATATTGAATGTGTTGGAAAACTGCAAGGTTCACTTCCTCTTTGCTGAACCTCTTCTCACTCAATGGCAGCTAAAGGGATACTGTCATTCCTTCATTAACACTGCTGACAATCAGCCTCTGCTTTGGATGAAATAGGCAACGGGTTGTGCTAAGGGGGAAAAAGCCATTTGGATCAGGTTTCCAAATCAAGAAAATTATAAAAATCATTGATTTTTTCCCAGGCAGACATAGTATTAATAAACTCCAACACTCACATTTATTCATCCAGTCTCTTCACATACTTCTCAAGGGTTCACGTGATAGGAAATCAGCAAGTAGTCACAATGAAATTTACTTTTAAACCAAGTATTACTCCTCTTCAGCTCCTTCCCACTTAGCAGCATTTTTAACCTGCTCAGATTCTCAGAATTCAGAGCAATCTGTTTTAAAAACAAGATTAATTCCTTTATTTCACATTAGAAAAAGATGAGTTGTCAAGGACAATCAAAATAGTCTTCATTTTCCAGGAACAATAAAGCCAGCCTATCTAGTTTTGCATTGTTTGGCTTGTGCAAGATCCAGAGGGGCTGTCTTCCACCTTTGGCATGGAAATTCCAATGCATCCTAAATTTTGTTAACACATGAGACAGCAAGACATTGTTTGTGGCTAAATTCTGCTAAGATCTCTGCTGCTAGGCAACCTGCCTTAAGCAAGTGTGAATAAGGTCAGTCAAGTTTCTAGGTCAGCAGGATGCATTTTCTGTGAGCAAAATTTGGTGGCAGACTTACTCTCCCTCTGGAATCCAAGTTATGCCTTACTCTGCATTCCCTCCCTGTCTTGTGTTTGGTCAGCTCTTTATCAGCTTTGAAATACTACAAGGATGAGGTACCTCCTCCTGGTCTAACACAGGAATCATGAGGGAGGCCTCTTATTGCAATGTACTTTAGCCTGCAAACCTGCTGAACGATCTGCCATGCTGGAAATATACCTCACAGACCCTGGACAGAGGTTGGGACAGAGACTTAGTGAGATATGTTAAGTGCAAATAGAATAGAAGATTACACCTCTCATGCCAGGTCACATCTGAGGACAGGCTGGAGCCACTCCAAGCCAGTGAAAAGCCTCTCTGCTTTTTCTCCAGCTCCCCAGAACCTCAGAGCCTGCAGGAATCCATAACTCGGTGCAAGGAATACACGCAGTGCCACTGCCACGGCAGAGAAATTAGGGTTTTAGTGCAAGAGGCTCAAGGGCCATGAGCCAAATGACTTCATGTTATGGGCCCAGATTCAGCGCTGCTAACTTCAGGTCCTCCACTGAGTCATCCCATCCCTAGGCTTCCTCTGCACCTGCCCCTCAGTGAGCAGCTCAGACAGTGTCTGCAGGTAAGTCAGATGTTCTAGCTCACATGCTTCAGCTGAGTGTTCTGATGACATGGGGTGAACAAGGAGCAGGGATCCCTTCCCTGATAACTGATCAGCTGCAGGAGTTGCACTATAGCTCACTAAAGCCTCACTCAAAGGTGACATGATGTTCCCTGACTCCAGCTAGCAACAGTAGTTAAGTCTGAATTGCTGGAATAGCTAATAAGGACCATAGCCTGCACCGTATTAGGAAAAAAACCTGTCTTAGGGTGATGTTATGGTGTTTGTATCTCAAAACGTGTGTTCTGTTTATGTTTGATATTATGTTCTGTGCTTTCAGAACTGACTCTGAAAGTGAAGGTTGTTTTGCCTTGTTATCAGCCGGTTCACCTCTCCCCATGGTCTGGTATCTAGAAAAGGCTAGTGCTGGCTAGCTTGCTTTTGCTTGCTTGCTTGGCTTGCTTGATTTGCTTGCTTCTGCTTTTGCTTCCTAGTTAGTTTAGCTGAGCAGTCCAATTCTTCCCCTGGACTGTTTCTTTTCCTTTCCTTCTTCTGAATACCATCCAACCTGCTCTAGACTGGGATCTGGGAAACACCAAGGAACACCGGGAGCCTGCGCTTTGTGATCTGCAGCAGCCAGCCCCAGTGCTGGAGAGCAATCCCCAGTGCCCAGACACGGGCGACCACTCCGACCACTTCCAGGAAAGACTTTCTGGATTTGTTCAGCTCTTCAGAGTGGTGAAAGAGTTTTGTTGTGATCTGGTGTTTTTAATTTTTTTGGTGCTGGGGAGTGCTTTGTTCGTTAAATAAACAGGTTCTTTTCCACTTCTCTCAGAGAAAATTTTTTCCCGAACCAGGTGGGTGGGCAGGGGCCGTGGGGGTTTGTTTTCTGGGGGCTCCTTCCAGAGGGTTTTCCCCAACTTTGCCCTAAACTGGGACAGACCCCCAAACAACAATTTCGAGTTTATATGTCATATTTTCCAAAAAAACAATTTTCCTGAAGGTATGGATGGTTAAGAAAAATGGATTACCTGCCAAAATCACCCAAATTCTTCTTTGTTTTGACATTGGATCTAGACAAATGTTAAGTAAGGAATACACAGCATATGAACATATATATGGTTGAATACTAATCCATGCTACTGTGTGGCAAAATTCATCAAGGAGGGATTTGATCTTGCTTTAAAATAGTACAAGCAGTGAACTGTGCCCATGCATTTTAAATAGCCTGAATGCACAGCAGAGTGAATTTTTTCTCCATTATTTCTTACATAAAATACAGGTGAGTGGAACACACTTGTAATACACATGGGGTGGGGGGTTTTGTCTTACATCATATTATGCTATGAATAATATGTCTGAAGTTATATTCCGATTTTTTTGCCATTTCAAACAGGAATTTCATATTCATGTTTCAAATAAATTTGGCCATTAAATCTTCAAATAAAAGCAAAACATTAGCCATCCTCACTATATAGTACCTGGTAGACTTTCATATGAGAAGTGCCTCCTGAAAGACAATGAACCAAATGGAGATGGCAATGACAGTGTTTTGCAAAAGAAGAACAAAAAGTAATGTGCATAAAATCCCCCTGTTTTGATGGCCAGTCACTGTTACAGTGGGGGTACCTGAAATCCTCATGAAGTCAAACAAAACACTTTGGGCCAGTGACTCTGCGCTGTCTAAATTACATAATTCCAGGGCAGAGGTTTTTTTTTTTTTACTACCAGATGGTTGTTGCTCCAGTTGTGCTAGCCTAGATATGTGCTGACATCTAGTGGGCCTTTACAGAATAAATACAGCCCAAAGGCTTATTAATTAGCAATAAAAATAAATAATCTCAGATGCAAAAACGTATTTTCTAATTTTTCTTCCTTTTCCCCTACAGCGCATGGAATAGCGTTCTAGATAACTGAATTTTAGTGATTATTATGTTTTTCAATATTTGTTCAAGCTGATGTTTTCTAAAGCACTGTTCCCATTGACATCATGCTGTGTCCTTTGGGAAAATCCACCTGGAGGCATTTCTTGACTGACAATCACCATGTATTTAGGCAGAGACTGTAAAATTGAAAAAGAAATAGATGGGAGAGCAGTTCTGCATGTCTGGAGCCACAGTAGGATCTCTATTACACCTGATTTGATCAGAGGCTCCTTAAGCCATTCCTACACAATTCAGATCAAAATTTGTCTTTAAGCAGTTGTTTACCTATTATTGTAAGTAAATGTCTACAAATAACCTTTAATTGGTCATTTAGTTTACTACTATCTTGAAAACACTTTACTATATTGTAAACACCCATGAATATTTATGAGATAACAGTCAAAACTCTACGTAGAAACACTCTTTCCATAGTACTCACTCCATCCCCATTGAGCACATATTTCTGTTCATTTGCAAAACCATGCATACAGTACACTCCTCTACTCAGGATAACTAAAGTAGGGAGAAACTACTAGAACCTTAACTACTGATTTCAAAGTAAACGGAAAGAGACAACCAGAAAATCAACTGCCCTTAGGAGGAATTGATTTGGGATATCAAAAACTCCTGCTTAGGTTTCAGTTGATTTTAGAGTCCCCACCAACGAGAAAGGCTTTTATTACTTGAGAAATAAGATAGCTGAAGGTTTTACAGTGATGTATGTGATGGGAGAACCCCAGTCATATTCAAACCCTAAAAAGAAGGTCTGTACCACCTCCAAGGGGTTCCTGAGGACATCTTTTAACCAGTTTTGATTTCCAGAACATAGTCTTTTAGGCTAAAGGAATAAATAGGCTGTTGCAGAAGACCTCAGGTCACAGAAAGGGAGAGGAATGATATGCTGAACTAGCACTGAAGAGATTTATTCTGAAGGAAGAAAATGGAAAACACCCCCATAGCTGGCATATATGTGCTGTCACTGTTTCACACAATCACTGGGGCCCCTGACACGTATCCACCAGTGTCCCTAACAACCCAGCATCGTCAGCTCCTCATGAACAGGTCATTACTTACCACTTGCATGACATTCATTTTGGGGGCATTACAATTCAAGTGGCTGCTCAGCTGGTACCCTATAAAGTCTTGCCACATAATGCTATTTTTCATTTTTTTGCCTCAGTGTAAGACCTGCTTGTGATTTATCAGCTGTAGCAAAGCACAAAGCCATAATTTTCTTTTATTGAACTCGCTCTGGGTAGCCATCACTCTACAGAAATGCAGATGGTCATCTTATTCTTATTCTTAGCAATGGGATGAATGCCACAACTCTGCTGACAAAGACAGCAAAGCAGCCATTTATAAAAGTAAGAGAAGCATTCAATTTAATATCTCTGTTAGCTGCACATTGTTAAGCTTTTTGGCCGCAGCTGTTATAGGATCCTGCTCTGCTAATACTTCAGGACTTTACAGCATTTAGGCACATTTGCATAGCATGTGTACTGGCATCCAGGTGCAACTTCTGTGCTTATGGGAAATGAAACTGAACTATACCCTACTACATATATAGCTGGCCTCCAATTGAACTCTAATCATAATCAGGCTTTATGATGTGTATTTGAGATAGTGCAGTTTAGTAATTTTTCCACCTCTCCTCTTATTTCAATTTTCAGGGGAATCCACACAGTGCAGATGATATTCTGGTTCTGGATCAGAATAGATGAGCTTGAGTGAATTAAATGTATTTAACTATGTCATTGTCAACGGAAGTAAGGAGATGACTTGCAGCTTCCCTTTTGTTTCAGAAAATATGGATTCAGGGAATTTCTGGTGCCAGCATGATACACAAAACACAGTTTCTCTATTTTAGGGTGAGAATGAGCGGCAGTGAATTATTCACAGCAACTAGTGGAATGCCCAGAGACTTGCCCTGTGATAACCGGTGAGTTTGTGGAGAACAAAAACATGGTGTTGAATATTAAACAGAAAGGGGCAGGTGTTTTCTAATAAGCACCCTGCTGGATCCTGCCAAAGGGCCCCCATACAGACCTTAACAGCTGAATCTGGAATGTGCTTCATTTCATCACAGAACTGGCTATTGCCACAGCAACGACTCTCGACTAATAATTAAAAAAAAAAAAAAAAACAGAGATGCAAGTCATATCCAGAAATTAGGGTATTTAATAGTTTTGAATAAGGGGAGATTTACCTAGCATTTTCAGTGAATGGATTCAGAGCAAAAATTCATCCAACATCTTCTAATACCACATTTTAGTATTGCCTCTTCAATCAGAGTAAATTATATAGCTTAAGTGTTCATATCGCCAATTAATCTCTTCTGAATCAGATCTGCATATTAGTTGCTTGAAATAGGCTTAATATAGCCATAATTGTACAAAACATGAATACCATTTTTCATAATAATTAGGTAGTCACTTTGCCCTTTTTCTCAATTTGTCTAAATGTTCATATTTACATTAGAAGTTAGCAGTTAATTTTATCTGTACAACCCTCCTCAATTACTCCATTGGTCTGTCAATAGAACATTCAGTGTAAGGCACCAAACCTGTGCAAAGTACCAGTACTCTACATTCACTGTACCGATTTCCTAAGACGTCCATTTGAGAGGATTGGAACTCTGCTCCAAAGAGCACATGGCAAGGAAGCAAATATGATATTTTCCACTTTGGAAAAGGCTCAATGAGAAGAACTAGGCACACTGACCATCAGATCCTTTCCTCTTAAACTGAGAACAGGCCAGGAGCTTGCTGTGAGAGGGCCATGGAGCCTTGCAGAGCAACTGCCTTGTGCCAAAACTACCCAAGCATTACAATGCTCTTCCATAGCACAATCTGAGTGCATAATTTGCTACAAAGATCCCAAAAGTGACTAGAAGATAATTACTCTGACCTCTGTTTGTTGGACTTCGATAGAGAGAGAGTTGATAGCAGCACCATGAACTGTCCTCATGTTTCATTTCTTCATGTGCTGTAAACCTTTGACTTGCTGCCAGAATTTAAGGTTGCCTTATGAGATAATCCCAGCTAAGAAGTTCAGTTTCTATGCATCTTCCCGCCCTTCTACTGGAGACAGGGGCATGATGTAGTTAGCTAAGAAAAGAAACACAAAAGCTGAAGGACTATGAATAATGATCTTGGATAAGTTCTTGCATTTGCAAAACAGAGATAATACTATTTACCCTCATATCAAATTTATAAAATACTTCTCCCCTGCTGGAGTTGCTAAATCCCTTATTAGATCACTAAGAATTCTCTTATACATTTCCTGCTGGTTTTAATCACCTACTCTCAATTTCAAGGATATTTTCCTAAAAAAAGAAACAACAAAACCAACCAAACAAAAATTGCACATTTCAGAAACAAACACAACAGCACTCAGGAAGAGCATGAGACTTGGCTTGCAATAATAATTTAAAAGATACTCTAAATGCTTTATTAATCCATGGTGTTCACAGCTTGGAATGCCAAATTATCTGTGTTGCACTGAGCCATGAAACTATCCCATGAGATACTAAAGTCCACCTTGAGACAGCATTGAAGCCAAAGCTTTGATCCTCAAGGCTGACTTGAGTAAATAATTACTTTTAAACTCTTTAATCCCTCATGCATCCGTAGCACATAATTTTAGTAATGTATTTGACTTAAAGTTCTTATTACTTCAGAATTCAGTCCAGCTTCTACTGCAAATAAAGTCAAAGCTTCCAGGGGCTGCAGAGAAAAGAATTACTCCTGCTCTGCTGACAATTCTCCATTGAACTGATGAGAGAACAAAACCAGTATGTTAGGAACCATAATTTTACATTCTTTAGGTGATTTTTTCTCTTTTAATGTATTTCAGTGCAGCATTTTCTGCAGAGGAAGGGCACAAGAATTAGAAATACAGAGGTCTTTAATTTAAGTTCTTGCTCCCACACAGGATCATGAGATGATTTCTTGAATATAACCACAGGTACCACCCTTAGCAGCAGACAGTACCTTCCATCAGCTCAGCTACACCAAGCTAAGGTTTACCTTACCCACAATTACCTTACCTTACCCACAATGCTAAATAAAGTTCAAGCTGGATGGCACTGCCTCATCACTCTGCATAATATTTGGCCAAGAGTTCCCCTTTGGTCCCCTGTGGTTGCTGCATAGCCTGATTTCATAGATGCTATTCAATTGTGCATTATTCTCAGTTCAGAGCATTTTAAATAATGCTATGATAGTGTCACAACTCATCAAAACAACACTTTATCAGTACAAAATGCAGGCTACAGGTTGCATTATTGGTGGTTTAACAGAAGTCTTGAAGGTGAGAAACATCTTGGGATATCATCTTAGGGAGAGTGGAAAACAAAACTGGTCCTGACAACACGAACAGTGCCAGACTGCAAAACAAGCATCCAAGAGTTCATTCCCTGTCCCTAGTCTCTCCTGCAGTAGATACACAGCCCTGGATCCCTAGACACTCAAGCTGCCCTGGTCCATCCTGTAGGCTCTACCCTACACAGAGCTGCCTCAGGCTGCCCCTCCGTGTAGGCAGTCGTCATGTGCAGCCAAATGCAAGCTCAGTTTCTGCCTGTAATGCAATGATAATAACACTTACCCAATTACTCTCCATAAAGTTCACCTTATCAATGACAATATACCGTTCACTGTATTGAAAAAATATATCTTCTTTGTGAATACATATCTTCAATAAAGAGAGTAAACAGAGAGACGTTTTATATCGCTGCAATTGCAAGCTGTACCTGTGATTTAGGCAGTCATTTGCCAAGTGCTGTAAAACACACCCACTTCTGAAACTGCCCTATCTATTAACTGTCAGCTCAAAATCAAAGGCCAAAATGAGCTCCTGCTGGCAAAAAATAATTAGTGCCTGAATATTGCTGCAGCATTCTGCTCTTTTTGCAGCTCCTGGAAGGATAGGTTGGAGAGGGAACAAGGGGTGCTCAGCCGCAGGATAACCCCTCAAATAGAAGCTGCCTATGGAAAGTATCACCAGCAAAGCTGAGAGGAGCTGTCTGTGCATGATCAGAAATCCTGCACACTTAATGCTTGGCTGATCTATGTGTCTGTTAATTTTCATGGTGATGCTGTAACTCAGACATCATTCCAGTTGAAGGAAGCTTATTTTGTACGATATGCAGTGTCCTGAAATAAAACCTGTCACCGCTGTCTCAAGCTTACATTGCTACCAGGAGTCAGCAAATCTCAGTGAACTTGACAATGTCTTTGGAAAACAAATTTCTTGCTTCTCAGAAAAACATCACGTGCTGAGTGTGAAAGGGATGGATAATACAATCTCTTGCTTTGCCTGCTCTGCTCTTTTCAACTCACTAAGTCTTCAAAAATCTCCTTGCTGGAAAAAATGAGCTGAAATGTGGATTATGTGGTTCTGTTTACCAGAAGTATATATTGCACATATGAGTCAGTGAACCTGTTTTCTAGATAGCATTTTTAAAAATCACAATCAGCTAAATGTTTCAGATTTTTGCTCTTGTTTCCAGGGGATGAAAAACACAGATTTAGGCAGGGAAAAAGAATAATTTAAAAATAGTCAAATTTTATTAGCTTAAAACATCACTATTATTCAGAGAACACTGTATTCATTTAGTACTGCACACATGGCAAGGGCAACAAATCCACTTAAACCAAGCAAGAGAAAGTATGCTTTCACCTGCCATCCTGAAAAGAAGATGAATGCTTGTCCTCTGGGTTATGTCTAGCAGACATCATCCCCTTAAAAAAAAAACGTGTTTATATTAACTGCAGAAAATTATAGTTCTATCACCACTACCACACAGTGGTGAAAAAATTACCCTCAACAGAGGGTCAAGCATGCACTAAGTTCTCAGTGAGCAGGTCAGTGTGCTTGCTTTTAGGTGTTTTAGATACTGTACATCTACCTGTTTACTTGAGAAGGACCTCATTTTTACTGTAAGAGACACTTCAGTATAAAGAAATGTTTTTCATGGACTGCCTCTCAGCTGTTTCTTCTGTCACTAACTTCTCCTGTGGAAAATGCAGAAATCAATGCTAACAAAAATTCTGACATCATTTCAAAACATTCTAGACCTCCCTGCTTAGACATGTGTATCTTAGCAGCGCCTTTCAGTCTAACTTTGCAACAGCAGATTAAAAATATGACCTCTGAATCCCATTTGGTTGGCTAACAGACTGAGGGCTAAGAGGGAGACAAAAATCAGAGCTCTCCAGAAGTTTGACATGCTGAATTTCCATATTGGTGGTATTGAAAAAGATAGAAATAGGAAGATAAAGAAAATGTAGTGCGACTCTCCTTTCACAGCTAAAATGAGCCATAAAATAATTGCTAATGAAGAAATTCACTTCCTATGAATACAGAATTAGCAATTGTAATTCTTGTATGAGAATCAATTAAGATCAGAATAATGGTAGTAATATATAAGTTTATATGACAAAAAAATTATCTTAAGCAGTTCATTAATATTAAAAACTGTCATTATTATTACTTTATAAAATGTTCTTGACTTGTTTGTAGGTATATATTTTTATGTTTTCTGCATAGTTATATGTCTTTAGCACTACAGAATTTGAGCACTTTACAACTTCCAAAGGAAGCCCATTGTTTTTACTTACTTTTCTTCAAGGAAGGGAGAGTATAAAGATTATGAAAAACAGTCAAAATGCTTTACATTTTGTCTATAGCTTTGCATATTCACTGTAAACACCGTCCTAGTCTTCCTAGTATAATAATGTCAATCAAAATCTTTGTTATTTCACAAAAAGAAATCCACAACCAACAACTGTTGAAGCCAACTAAGAGAAACAGATTTGGCTCTAGATTCTATTTCCACTCATAAACTCTGCCACTAACGCAGCAAGGAGCAAGCTGAACATGACACAGAAATGATCACACTATTTGTACAAGATGATGCTCACCAGTTAACACACAGCAGAAGATTCATGCTCTGCATTCTATGCAGCAAGGGGATGCTGCAACCTGCCATTCAAAACAGTCCTTGGAACTGCAGGCAGCTGTGGGGTTTGGGGAAAACAGTGATGTTGTATAAGCCAGTTTATTAGCAATGGCTAAGAAAGAGTCCATGCAATTATCTTAACAGTGAGACAAGCTATGGGTTCACACCTATGTGAGGTCCAACTGCAGCCACAGCTGAATGGAGAGAAATAAAGCCTGGTGAGACATTTCTTCTGCTGCTGGAAAAACATCAATGACTATCCAAGAGACCTAAAGGAACAGGATTGTCGCCCTGTTCTTTTAAAAGTTTTACAATTCTTTTAAAAGTTTTCTATGCCCTCTGATGTTTACAGATTATTACTGGAGTTCTCATGCACTGTTCATGTAAATAATGATTGTTTTGCACTCTTTGTGAGCGGAGAGAATGGATGGACTGTTAGTTTGACGAGTGTGGTTGGAGAGGTGACAATTTCTCCCTCCAATCCACTGCCACTTTTGGAATTCTATATATTGCAAGGTCAGAAATAAAACTTCTTCTTTTCCTTCTTTTACGTCTTGAGAGAATGTGTGAGCTATTTCATCTCATAGTGTGACACAGGACTGAATATCAACCAGAACAGGTAGATTCCACCTCAGGAAGACTAAGCTGGAAAGAAGTGGCAAAATTTCATAATGAAAAGGTGTGAACATGGGCAGCAGGGAAAGAGATTTATAAAATTTCTCTTATTTTCTTTATCATCTCAATCATCCCTACTTCCCTCACAGTTTTGCTTGTTTGAAATCCCTCTCCTTCCAGTCATTGTCCTTTACCATTCTCTTAAAAATTGCTTCACTCTTTTAAAGTCCACAGAATTCAGCCTGAGCTAAGATATTAAATATATGTATCTTGAAGATAAAAGAACAAGTGAGAAGTTAGAGATGGAATAATATAAATAATGGGGAAAATTCTGGCCATGAAAGCAAATGGTGGGTGTGCTAATCCCAAACATAAAAATTCATGCATTTTCCCAATATCCTCTTTAATTCAGATTGCATTTTATGTCTGCTCTGTCCATATAATAATCTAAAGGATCACTCTAAAAAAATGTTGACATCACTCCCATGAACCCTCTCAAATCTACAGTAGCTTCTGCATTTTTTGTAGGATGCTGCTTAAAAAACAGATGTGTTGCATCACGTTACTTGGGAGATCTGAAAGATAGGGTGAATAAGGATATTCTTCACATTAATACTTGGTCAGCTGAAGCTAAGAAATGTACGTGCAGAAATGCAAAAACTTTTGAAACGCCAACTTCTGAATTTAAATCATTACAGGAAGGGATGTGGAACTGTAGATTCTCTCCACTGACTTGGATATATAGATACATAAATTACACTGCTCTTTCAGAACCACCCCATTAAAAAATCAGACTTAGAGTCACATGTGCATCAACATGCCTTATTCAGAGTCAATAACTTATTTAGTTATAGCACATTCTGAGGTGTGTGAACTCTACCATAGGCAATATACAGAAGAAGGGTAATATCCTTTTAAGCAGTCCATGAGCTCTTTAACAACCTCCACCCATGTTTTGTGTCCACAAGGCTCATGAGAGCCTCAAGCTGCATGCAAAAGGAGGTAGCCTTCACCTGCTCTGTATGATTAATAAATGTATTTACTGGTTATTACTATGATTATCCATATAGGCAAAAAAACTGTTCTGTTTGTGCAAGTATATATATAAAAAGACAGTTATATCATGCTAATATAGCAGAATATAGCTAGTATGATTATTAATACATGCTAAACTTATTAAATTTAATTAGAAAAAGACATTATTTATATAATTGTATGATAAGCATATGTTATATTGCAACTATGCTTATAAATAGATATCACCCAGTTCCAGACATCAGTCAGTGTTTGCTTTGAGCTGCTCATGTTTGCTTGGAAAGGATGTTCCTGAGGCTGCTTTAAGCTACAATCTCAAGTTTTTGCCTCTTGTACTTTGGACTCCTCACAGACCCTTGAATCTCAAGCAGACCACAGGATTCCATAATCTGAGATTTACCATTTACACTTAAAAGGCACCTCAAGATAAACTGGACTTTCTGCTTAGTTATAGTGCAGTATGGAATAATTCTGCACACCGTGCAAGTACAGACAAGTATAGTGGAATATGTTGTCATATTTTAAATACAAAAAAATAATATAATGGAGGATGGTCAAGTCTCTAATTCTTTTTTAGCTGGGCAGAAACAAAGTAAAGCATCTTTTGATACAAAAAAGAAACGTGCTGCAGGACACTGTGTAGGTATTCTGTAGCTTGCACTAGAAATGCATTGGTATAACATGAGTAAATGTGAGAATTGTGGTCAGCCTGCATTTAGGAAAGTAAATAGAGAAGAAAAGCAAAATTGGGGTTTTAATGGTGTTTGTGGCATATTGGAACCCCATTTTGGGAACTGTGTATTTGAACTTGAACTTCCAAAGCTTTATTAGTGCACTTCTCATCTCAAAGTAAGGGATGACCTGTGACAAGTAACATTCAGAAGACATTTACACACCCACTTGCAACATGCACAGATAAAACTGATATAAATATAATACAGTTTTTAAGATTCTAATACACACATATCTCAAAATTGAGTTCTGTAGAAAAGAGACATATGGGTAAGAGCGTAATTTCTTTCAAATGACATAAATTCCTATATTGGAATGAAAACATGGCATGCTGTCTGTGCTAGATTCTAAATTAATTCTATTTTTTATATACACAAATATTTCATAACTTTGCTAATTTAAAAGGTTTCTACCTTTTCAGGTTTCCCAGTTATTTAAGTAAATCAATTACTTATGAAAGGTTATACATTGCCAAGACTGTTCACACAGGATCTAGGACTGTATTCTTTATTATATTAAGCACCAACCATTTTTATGTGAGCCTGGGTGGCCTGAAAATAGCAATAACTGGGACTAGATCTGAGTTAGAAAACCTCTTCACAAGCTGGATTGTCTCTGTGGTGCATCCTGGCAGTAAGTCTGAGGCTGAAGTAGAGATAGAGGCCACAAATACTTTGTCCCTTCTTTTCCCATGGAGGTAGTTGGTGCAGTATAGATTCTAGCCCTGAGCTGGTACAGATGTTTGACCAGCAGGGTAAAACATGCTGCCCCAATAGCTATTGCACATCTCTTCCATGGAAGAATTGGCTAGCCTCATGGAAATATGTCACAACCTCCACAAATCCAACAGCACTATACTGCAGGTTTTGGACTGGAAGCATCAAAATACACAAGGAATTTTAAGCATGTGAACTAATGAGACATATGGATACAGCTCTTCTGGGTGAAATATCAGAAAGATACTTACAGAGTATCAAAAAATTCCCAAACCTTCTCATGGACATGCCGAAATTTCATCATAGAGACGCTAACATAACAGAGTTATTCGAACTCCAGCTATGTTCAGCTTTCATCTGCTTTGTTTACAGTTTTCACAAAACTCTTAGTCTTATAAGCATTTCTTTTTTATTAGTAATTTGACTGATACTATATCAGTCACTACCAGATAAAAAAAGTTAGTCTCTGTTCCTGGAAACTGTCAAGAGCCACGTTTTCACTGGCTTTAATATGAATGTCTCAAGTTATTCTGTGCAACAGCAAATACACAAAGCACATTTTTTTCAATAGAACCCGAACTGTTCACCAAAGATACATTTGGAATAACAGAAAAAAACTGCAGCTGCTTCAGAAACAGAAGATACATTGCCATGGTAGGAATCACAATGCTCAAAGAAGAGAAAAAAAAAGCCGGTAGGGTTAAATTAAAAGTTCAGTCCAAACACTGCTTAGCAGTGTGAATACAATTGTCTGTCAGAAAAGGAGCATAATTTCCAACACTGTCAGTCATTTACCACAGAAAACTACAAAGTTGCATTTTGAACTGGTCAGAGCCCAGGAGATTTCACATGAAATGAAAAGCAGAATGAAGAAATGCCAAGGAGGCAGCGAAGTGTTTAAAGATCTTTCTGTTTAAATAAAGAAAAAAAAAAAAGGCAGATTGAGAGATATTTTAAGCTAAAAATAAGAAAAAAACAGAAAATAAATATAATCTGAAATAATTTCTTATGTGCAAACATTGCAAGTGGCCTTGTGCACACAGTAATCTCATAAGTGCTGTCAAATAGTGCTCGCCAGTCAAAGCACTTTCCCAAGTTTTATTGCAATTCCTTAAATTTTATAGAGGCAGTTAAAAGGGATGTGAAGCAAAGGCAGCATTCTCTTAGCTTTTTATGATAGACCTCACAAACTGCTTTATTCTAAGGAAATAGCTATACCTATTTTCTACTGTACACAATAATGGTGCTTAGGAAATAGTTACTTGAGTAAAATCAGTTGTAAACCAGTATTCTTTTTTATTTTATATCTGAATTGAACTCCAAAGATACTGCCAGCATCAAATCCTCAACATTTCTTGGCCATGTAGGAAATTAGTAATGGGAAGGAGAATCATTCTGCTTTACTTCTAGAATTACTACAAATGACTTAGTAAGACTGGGAAACAAAAATACATTATAAGGGAAAAAAAGGCAATTTAATCCAGAAATATAATCAGAGATATAGCTTGGGGTTTAGAGGAATGATTTAAGATTTAGTCTTTCTTTATATTTAGTTAGTCATTAGAAAGAAAAATGCTTCTGGAATATCTTCACATAACATAAAATCAAAGCACAGGTGAGCAGCAAATCCAAACAAAAGAAGGAAGTGTTTGCTATTCAGATCTGCATCTCTGTGAGGAAGAGGCACTCACTATTCCAGGATGTGTGTGTCAGATGAATGTTAATCTGCCTTGTTAAGATACCTGGCTAGGTTTTCTTACATGTGACCCAAATAATACAACTCTAATTCACAGATGCAGCACCATGCACAGGCATTCAGTCAAGGATTTCTAGAAGGTCAAACAAAAAGATGCCAACCTCTGCAGAACCTCAGCAAAAGGGGATGCCTAACTCACCCAGTTACCTTGGCAGAACCAGACCAGGACAGAGGCAACCCTGAAGGCTGACATGGCAACAAAATATTTGAAAGGGCATGTTTGAAAAAAAAAAAAAATTAGCCTTTTAAAGTTTTGCTTTTATTTCTTCTACAATCATTCAACAGCTATCTAATTTGCTATAAAAATGCATCTGTCCTCATGAATTTTTTTGGGTTTTTTTTTTTTAGAAAATGAATTTTCTTATCTAGATAGAACTTTTCATCTCAGAAACAGAGTAAATTTCTCATTTCTAGCAGTGATATTAATTCCAGGACACAGAAATGGAAAGAACAGCTGCACCATGCTGGATCTCTGCCATATCATCTATTCTGCCACTGGCCAGTACCACTCTGCCTAGAGCCGAGTGTAAGAAAATAAACACCCACAATACTGCCCCAGCTTCCTGCAGTTTATTGAGACAGATGCAAGAATTTTCTTTAGGCAGCCTTGCTTAAATTTTCTTTCATGAATCTGTCAGCTACTCTATAAAACCTTAACATTTTTCAGCATCTTGTGTTGATAGCTTTCTTGGCTGAATTACCCATTATATTCAGAAATGTTTCTTTTTTGCTGTGAAACTAACACCTTCTAATTTCATTTCAGATCTCTATGTTTTGCACTGGAAAGGATAATGAACTCTACTCACCTTCTTTATGTCAAGCTTCAGGGACTTCTAGCTTGTTGTCCCTTATCCAGCTTTTCTCTAGACTAAACAGTGTTAGCATACTTAACTTCATATTATGGAAATTTTTCAATACCCATGATTATCTTTGTTATTCATCTCACAAACTTTTTAAGCTATTTTACATTTTATTTGAGACAGGGGAACCAGAATTGTTTAAAGCATTCAAGACCCAAGCCTAATGTGGATTTATACAGTGGTATAATAGGATTTCCTTAAAATTGTGGAGACAGCTTGCTTTCATCATATCAAAATATAGAGATAAAGCATCAGAACTTAGAATTCAGTACCTGAAAATAGATTTAGACAATATTCTTAAATATCCTTGCTGTCCTTAGGGCAATCTTATTTTCATATATATCCAAGAGAGCCTACAAATCACCCCAATCCAATAACTAACAGAGACTGACCTGTATTACTTCCTGTTTTTTTCATAAGGCAAGAATCCCAGTCCTTCTGCTAACATCCATATTGTAGTTGCTACTAATTTTTTCAAATTATTGAGTGATGAGATAATACAAGGATCAGCAAATTAGAAGAACCATAAAATCAGGCAGAAAACAGTAATAACTCAACTTGTTCTTCACCCAGACAGTGCTGAGGTCCAGTGTGGGACTGGCATGGAACAACTGATTCTCCGGTCAAGAAAAGTCAGTCACACTGATCAAAGACTATAAGGTCCATGAGTAAATTTCCCTTGCAAAGACCTGCACCCAACAAGTGGCAAAAAATGTGGTTTAATTCTCATTTTAGTTCTTTCAGGTATTTGCATAACAGAAAAAAATGTTATAGACTGTTCTAGCCTGGGCTCTGTAGCAGCTCCTGGCAAAAGGCAGAGCAGGTAATGCTCCACACCGAGGTGCTCTGGCTGTGACACTCCTCATGACAACCTGATGGAAGTTGTTATATCTGCTCTATCAAGCCTGGCAGCAGCAGACTACATCCTCCACTTTGAACGTTGTAAAAGTGTTATTAGGTTGAATGGAGTATTTAATTTCATAAGCAAAAGATATGTGAGGTAATACACTGAATCATAATGCAGCTTCTCTTCCCTGCATCCCTCCCTCACAGTAAACTGCTGAGATGTGTGTTGACAGGCCTCTTCAGACTGAAACTTTAACATCTTCCTTCAGTTATCAAGCCCTCAGCAAGCCACAGAAGGAATAATCAAAGGCCTTAAGGCTTTGTGCTGGAGGGAGAAGACAAAAGAGCTACCCTAAAATACACATACAGATGGTGTTCACACATTTATAACACATCCAAACTGAGGTGGTTAACTGGTCTGCAAGACGTAGCACCAGACTGTGATGTTCCAGGTTTCAAGGTCAGCCAACAAATACCTTAGGAACTCAGGGTATCCCTCAGTACTCTGGGTACTCCTCAACTCTGGAAAAAAATCAAAGGGAAAATTAGCCAGCATTTCTCAGCTTCTGTGAGCTGTTTCAAATTGTTTAATGGAGGGACATACATCATTCCTTCTTGTAAAGAATATCTATGGTATCAATTTCCTACCAACACTATACAAACTGAGACAAGAAGCAAATATCTGGAACTAGATATATATTACTTGGCTGAGCAGGCTAAATGCAATAAAACTGAACTGAATCCCAAAAGTATTTTAGTTATTGTGGTTTTTTATTTACCACCTTTAACCACTTCTCAGTCCTTCTTCCAATAATTTAATATAAGTTTAAAGATTTGTGGGTCTTAAAAGAAATAAAAATAGTTAAAATTAAACCTAGCACTATGAGATTTTTTTCTAGAGAAAGAATAGTCAGGATATCTATCAGGATGTTCTTACTCAGATGTCTAACAAATAAGGATTTATTTTTGGATGAAGCCCTGCACTGGAACTGAGGATGCTTACATTTAATCAGCAGCACTGCCATCAGGTTCTTGCATGACCTAGGGCCAGTCAGTAAACTACTTTTTCATTCAATTCTTGTCAGTGAAGACAATAAGAGTTAATTTTTCCTACTTGTGTTTATTTAGCAAGCCATTTGAGGCAGAGACCCTTTCCACCCTCATGTATATAAAGCACCTATCACAAAAGAACTCTGATCATTTGTGCTGCTGTAATAGGAGTAATAGTACATATTATTTCCTTCAGGTAATCTCCTGTTCTTTGAAAGCAAACTCCTGGATCTACAGGATTGCTATGTAGTCACCAGTAGAGGCAGGGTAAAACTGTGTACAAAGAAAGAAGCCCTGAGGTAATGGTGAGTATTAAGTAACATTCACGGTGTATATGACTGAAGCACATCTTGGCAAGATATTCCAATTCATTTAAGCACCGCATTAGCCTTGATTAACAGTCAACTTTCGCTATCAAATACCACCTATTTAATTAAGTTATCCTGTAAATTACCCATAATAAGAGCTGTTGTGGCTTAGATACAAGATGTAGCAGCTGTAGAGAAAGACTCTCTTAGACTGGTGATTGCAGTACAAAGGCTTGATGTGTGAAGATACCACAGTTACATGGTGGGTTTTATATTATTTTTATGCATTAAAAACAGAAAGCAGGTCCTAAAATTTACCCTCTGTTTAAATTATTGTTCTTGCTCTATAGTATTTCCTTTTTTCCAAAATAAAGTCAAGAAATTTCTTCAGGGGTATTTTTTAAATCCTAAACAAAATTTAAGAAATTGTTATTCTGAATGGTAACTACTGTAAAATATACTCTTGACAGTCAACACAAAAGAGCGGTAAAAGTTGTTCAAACTAACCTATCGCTGTGTTCTCTATTTAGAACATTAGATATATGTGTCCAAAAGATTGGGAAGTAAAGGAAAAAGGATTCTTAAAATATATCAGCATGATTCTGACTCAACTGCCTTTAATTTTTTTCTCCCTCTCTGTAAGGCTGATCCCCTTCAAATCACTGAAAAGTCAGGTAGTCAATAGTTTAAAATTCTGTCATCTATATTTAGAGTGCTCAAAAAATTTCCTGAATAGACTTTCTGTTGTCATCAGCACAAACATGTGCTCTGGAATGTTACTGCAATGTCAGTCAAAATTAAAAGAGAAAAAAGAAAGGTGAAGTAAAAAAAAAAAAAAAATTAGAACTGTGTAAAATATGGAATGATTTAATCTTATCAAAAGCTTGCAAGACTTGAATGAGCATTTTTATTTTGATTCATAAAAAAAGTATTTTGGTTAACACAAAAGACTGAAATTAAAATACACCTGACAGGATGTCAGGGATTTCATGTTTGCCTAGTATAGGATATCAATTGACCTTTTGTATTTATATTGTGATGATCTGTAGTTCTGCTGATTCATTTCAGAATCCCAGAAAACTGCACTTGCAGAAAATCTTTTTCCTTGGGAATTATCACTAGCTGATACCAAAACCTGCGTCCCAAGAGTTTTGTTCCATTGCTTCAGTGGATTTTCAACTTCTGTTTGTGATTGACTCTTTTGTCAGAATTTATATAACCTACAAATTGGATCTAAAAAGTGTGCTATCACACCATATTTTCTGAAGCTATTCCTAAAATAACTCTTCACTAGGATATTCTATGTGATGAGTATTTATGATACAATTTTAGACTGTAAGTTGTGAAATGGATTTTAGCATTCAAGCATTGTTTATATATCTTATAAAGGGCAATGTTTGGAATATGAACAAAATTATGGTCCGTCACTACAAAATGACATTATGTTATCAAGTAATATCTAGCAAGATGAAACAGTTGGATGGGGATCTAAACACTTTTGATAGTCATCCAAAGTGAAGAAAATCATATCTGTTCTGACTGGTAGAAAATTGTTTTGAGCAATTTATCAGACTATCGATGTCAAAGTTAGTGTTGTGAAGTACAGATTGCGACAGTAATTTTGGTCTCAAAGACAAAAATCTTTAATTCCAGCAATAAGAAAATATAATACTAACACACTGTTGTAATTTAGACAGCTGTCAAATCAGTTGTGCCATGAAATGAGCTTTGAGAATCATTAACAAGCAAAGATACTTTGTTAATTACATCAATGGTAGATGATGCATTGAGTATGCCTACCAATGAAATCATCCTTAATGGAAAGCTGGAACATGTAAGCTAATGCTGTTTGTTTCATCTGAATGGCCCTCTCACTGGAAATAGCTGACATATAAAATCATAATTTGCCATCAGAAAAGTTGCTTCAGCTGTTATTTATCCAGCTCATCACAGGCGATTTTTAGGACATAGAACTCTGGTATTTTATAAATGTGTGTTTATTTAAGAAAGTAGAGCAATAACCTATGGGTAAACCAGATTTTGGTACAAGTGGTGACCTGATATCCAACAGAACAAAATAATTGCCTGACCACAAAGGATAAATGATAGTAACCCTAAAAGACACCCAGATATGTCATAGTTATATACAAACTGAAATAGGTTTAAATCAGAAGATTTAGTGCTACATGTTTGGTAGAAAAAATGAACCGTACCTAATGATGATCACAATCATTGAATATTTCACATCTTTGACACAGCTATGAAAGCTCCTTTGGCATTTACCAAGCTTTTCCTTGGTGCTATTGAATTAAATTCTCTGCTCTGCTCTGCAGTTGTGCCTACCACCCCTTGTGAGCTCCTCAGTCACAGTCCCATTCTACAGCTAGCTTAAATTTTATCATTTTCAGCCAGTTTAAGGTTGCTGTGCATGCCTGTATCATGGTTTTCACTATACCATCCTTTAAAATTTATTTCAATTTAATGCAGTTCTGTGCATTCAGAAAAAAAATCCTGTACTTCAGGATATTTTTTCATGTTTGTCCTTCTCTGTGAACCCACAATCTCTGGGCCATTTGTCCTAATGGCTCTCTACACTTCCTTATGCCCAGAATGTTAAATCCCTTCTAGCATGCCAAAGGGCACCGTTTGTTCTTCTTAATCCCATTGCAAATATCCCTTCTATTGCCACCATCTACTCATCTCATCTGCTGTTTTCTCTCTGCACCACTTAAAATAACAGTCGCATATAGAAGACAAGAAAACTAAATAATGCCTCAAAATTAACAGGATGTGTCCATTCACCTGCATGAATCATTACTTTTGTATTCCACCCCACAAAGCTGGGTTTTATAACACCTTTCTGTTCTGCCACACAAAAAGGCAAAGTTCAACCAGAATTCCTCTGTCACCACTAGTAGCTCACTTTTCACATACTAATTCACACTGCAAACCCATTGAAGCAAGGATTTTTCTATTTAAACATCTTTTAAAGGTCTTTGGGGCTTAATTCCTCTCTGCCATGCCCTCATTCTCTACCCTAACATCACACAGCCCTTCTCTTTTACCTGTGAGAAGCCACAGCACTGTTTCTACTACTGTCTCCCTCTTCCTTTTCAGAAGCAATAAAAACATAATGTTTGTTTATTCCATGAGCAAAGGTGAAAGAGGATGTCTGTCTAGAAACAGGGTCAGGACAAAATACTTTAAAACTGAAAGATGAAAAGGGTAGGCATCTCATTTAAAAGCGAGGGCTCATTTCAAAGCAATACAAGTCTCAGTTATAACCTTGTAAGAGTTTTTAATTGACAGGGACCTAAGGAGATGAGGAAGAAATCCTTCCCTTCAGAGAAATTGAACTATCTAAAGGTGCTTGCTTATTTGTGTTATCCACCAGTAGGATGGAGGCCAAGCACCACAACATAAAAGAGCTGCAGTATTAGAATTACATAAAACAGTTATAATGCTTCACTAAGTTACTTTTAAGCCAAAGATAAAAAATTATGTACAGAGTGACAGACACACTCCTGCACAAAGCTGGTCAGATTTGTGAGGTTAGATTGGTCTCCTGGAATCAGCTATAAAATTCAAGGCTCTCTGGGATGAAACTCTAGTCAACTTAAATATGCAAATTTACATCTGAGTTGGAGATTGGGTTCAATTTGTATCACTAATGACCGATGAGATGAAGTGAAATGGATTAAAAATCATCTCACACTGAATTAGGTGTTCTCATCCTTGTGCTCTTCCCTTCACATTTTCACAGGAAACACCTCACAAATTAACAGTTATAGATATAATGATAAAAACATACACAGGAAAAACAAAGAGAATGAGGTCAGTACACAGAGAAATGTACTGCACTCAATGTCTCCTATTTTAGAGTTGTTTTTTTTTTTTGAATTTCCTATCTTACATCTACTGGTGCATTGTTTATCTCCTAAATGGAGTGAGAACTAATTCTATGTCTGAATAAATTTCTTAGAAATTATTTTCAAGCATAAATTACAACATACTTTTTCTTCAGACTTGCTCACTCTGTCTTTTAATTTTGATTAAAATAAAAAAGTACCAAATAAAGTTTATTCAGCCTGGAAGAAAACTGAATTCTATCAAGCCTGATGAACATATGAAATCTATAACCTTTACCTGTTCTAATCTCAATTTCTGATCTATAAAATATTGTACTCATGAATTCCTATGGATTGCTAACAATTATTTTTTTTCAAAGGAGTTTATTTTCAGCATGCTTTTAATGGTAGTGCTCATACACACTGCAAGGACATTGAGCACTCTGAAATCCCCTATTGCTTTTTTCTTTCTGGGCCAGTCCTGGAGTGATGTTCTCCAGAAAAGCTGAACCGTGGTTTAAAAAGAAAGAACATTTTTCTCTGTTGTTCAGCCTTTGATTTTTGTCTGCTCAGTAGAATCACTAATACGCCTTGTTTCACATATGTTTTGAGGAGCTGAACATCAGAGTTCAGATTTCCAAGCACAAAAGATTAACACGGACTACTCCTATTGAACTCCTTCTGTAGGCACCAGGCACAGAAGCACAGCAGGATGTTTTCTTCTCAACAGTTCTCGAAGCCTGTTTATAGACATATGTCTACAGATGGGTTTCAAAATATCTAGTGCTTTTAGATGTTTTACTAACTTCCCATTTCATGGGGGACCATCCTTTTCCTTTTTCCCCTGAATGAAGAAAAGCTCCAACATAATATTTTATGTATGAATAAGAACTTACTGCAAAAGGTAGGAGGGTCTTGCATGAGAATTTAACTGAATTAGTCTTCAGTCTTGTACCTCATGTCTCTAATTGTCTGTGTACTGTGCATGACTACACAAAGGGATGCCAAGGGACTACTGATGAACTATCACCAGATCTAGAGGATCTAGTAATGCATGTATTCTTCTGTTCTGTTTGTAGAGTGTGCAGAAGTGATTTCACTTCTCAAACTGGAGAAGATTTATACAGTATTGCCTTAAAATAAAACAGGGAATTAATTTGTTTTTTCTCCTGCCCACTGTGTGGCCCAATATTCAACATTGGACTAAACCCAAAACTTTGAAATAGACAGGTACTTTTAGCAAAAGCAAATGCTCAGATCACTAGGTGAAGAGTAGGTTACAGACTAGCAATCCAAGATCAAAAGGAAGAAAATAATAAAATAACTTATTACTCTGTACTACTTTCCAATGTAAGTCTTCAATCCAATACAGCTAATTTATCAAGCATACACGGTTGTGACAGATGGGGCAAAATGCCATCAGCTACAGACTTTGTTGACAGACTCATAGCTAGGAATTCTTAGAAAAATAACATCTGAGAAGCAGGAGAAAAATCAAGCACTGGCAATTGGATTTCTTGTTCATAGGAGAGATGCTGAAGAGAAGTGTCGTGGGAGAAACAGTAGATTACAAGCCATGTACTCTGCATAACAAAGTCCTTTTTTTCCCTGGAGTAAAGACGCCAGTCTAAGTTCATTTGCCAATGACATATGGTAAGTCGACTGTATGACTTAACTTCTTCTGTCAATAGAGGGAATATAGGCAACAAAGAGAAAGCTACAGATAAATATACCACAGAATAGCTCCTCTGAGCAAAATCACCAGAAGGAAGTGTAGATGTATTACCAAAACACAATGTGAGAGGAATAACTCTCAGTTTATAAAACTTCCCTTCCATCTCCTACACCTGCAAAGTTCTGGGGCAGGAAGAAATTTGTGGAGTCAATGGAACAGAAGAACTCTAGTGTCATTGTCAGCTCCTCCCTGACCTCTTCAGTGATCTTTTTTATTGTGAGGGCAACTCTCTGCAATCCTGTTATCTTCTTCAGTACAGCCAACCTCCTGCCAAGAAAGCTCCGGGGACAAGGACAGGACCTCTGCCTGAATGCAATAAAGAACAACAGGAAAAGTTTTATCCTGTAGACTGAGAATTCATCCAGGGAAAAAAAAATCCACTGCTCTCCCTGATAATGAGGAGTTATCTCTCTCCCAGTGCCCCAGACTGAACCAACTTGTTTCCTCAAAAAAAAAAAAATTCGCAGTAGAGTTCATTTCAGGAGCTACTTTGCGTAAGTAATGCTGACAAGTCCGTATACATTTGGCTCCCTTTATCCACTCATGTCATATTAAGGGCATACAACAATAATTCTTTGTGCCATGCTACAAATTGAGAATTGCAATGGGCTGTAAGGCTTATTATGCAGTTCTTACATTTCTTCATGGTATCTGAATCAGGGGAAAAATATCAGGATATTTCCTGGCATCCAGGAGAGACCAAGTGCCCAGCAGGATGAGCTAACTCTGAGGGGAGCATACTCAAGGTACTCTGAGTATACTCAAGCATACTCAAGCATATTCAAGCATACTCTACAATATACTAGACCTTCTAAAATGCTAAAGAAACACAGAGCAGTGCTTCCTACAGTTTTGGGAGAGACTTGGCATATATACATGATTGCCTGAAAGGCTGGGGCAGACTATGCAGTCTTGTCCACTGCCCATTCCTGCCAAAACCTCTCACAGTGCTCACATAACCCACAGCCTACTCCAGGCAGCACCTTGTTGTAAAACATAAACAGAATTTAGGAAGCAGAAAAACTACCTGGATGTTCCCCATTGTTGTTATACATCTCTGCAAGGTCAGGCAAGCACAGTAAAACCTACAGACATTAACTTTGTCCCAGCTGTTCTCTTACTCCAGGAAAACAATGTTGCTTTAATCTCATTTGCTGAGTCTGATAAAAGAGAACCATTTATCATCCACTTTAAATGAATAAATCTCATTTAAAAATCATTGTGATGCAGCTTATATGTGATCTATATTGCTAACTTATCACTTCAAAAGCTGACAGGCCTAAAATAAGATCTTCCAGATGCATATGGATATGGGGAAGTAAGACTGAATGCCATACTGTCCCTTTGCTTCACTCTACTCTTCTGACTGAAGTCAGAAACAACAACTCTGCAGAGCAGAAAGCAGGATCCTTGCATATTTCAGTCCTTTGAAAGGTGTTTCAGGGCCCTCCTGAAACAAAAGGGAAAGATGGTGTGGAAAACAAAAGATCACTGAAGTCAGTAGTGTGTCTGAGTGTGCGTGTGTTGGTGGTGATGGTGAGTTATTTGTCTGAGAAGCTAAAAATGTTACATGTTAGAGCCTTGTTTCGTTTGTGTACACAGCTCCCACGCTCTTTAGGCACTACAGGATTAAAATTGTGGGCCAGTTTTTAGAGGGTCGCAGGCGTTTTAAGATTGCCTACATATTGGACATGCAATGATGCCAGTCAAAGCTTATTTATCATGTGCTAAGCCAACCTGGTGACTTCATATTTCTTATGTAAATAGAGGCAACATGGGTAAGAAACAGAAAGCTACAGACACATATTCCACTGGATAGTCAGCCTTAAAAACATTGCTGTAAAGTGGCATGGGAAACAAACTATGTATCAAGACCTCAAGACTAATAAACCCATGGACTGCTAAATGTAAGGGTTCAGAAGACAGAAAAGCATGAATTTCCTATTAACCAGACACTTTATTCAGAGATCACATCTTGTTTTCAGACTTGGTAGAAATAACACAATAAAATATGACTTGTAAAACTCCCATGGACCTTTCCTGAGAACGTGATGGTAAGGATTAAAATAATTTGAGTTCCTACTGGTTTGTGTTCTCTGTGCCCTGATGATCTCTCATTTTATCTTGGATGCACACATAGAGTGGTTGAAGCTGGCATGGATGTGTAAGTACATTACAGGAAGTGTGTGTACAGGCACCCTCTGCATAAAGGAAATGAGACAAACAAGGATGCCAGGATGTCAAAGTGTCCATAAAAGCATTATGTATCCCTGTTTTGATCACTACACTTGTAAAGGCTGCTAATAATCCTATGTACAGAAACATCAAAGAAATATTACAACAAAAAAGAAAAAAAAAAAAGAAAAAAGAGGGGAGGAAAAAAAAACCCCAAAACATTGAGTATGTATCTGAAAAATCCAAGGATAACAATGTTTTGAACTAAGCACTGCCTCATGAAAGGCCTCTGTGTCTTTATGTATTTCTCCCTGCTGAGGAAACTAATGGAGGATGCTTAATGCTGTACTTATCTGCCTGTAAGATGGGAATTCTGTGCAGTGAAAAGTTACCAGAGAAACCAAAGGAGGTTTGTAACATAAGAAGAGAGAGCTCTGGGAAGGAGATAAGAGAGGAACATTCTTTTCTAGCAGGAATGCTGGTCTAGCTCCAGGAAGGACTGAGGTCAAAGAAGAGCTAAACTGGGAAGATTCCCAGCAGCTTGGGAGACCAGTCACAAGCTACAAGAAGCAATTCTGGACCATCCCAGAGGGACAGTTCTAAGAGTCCAAAATACATTTCAGAGTAGTAAGAACATTGAGGTATAGAAACATACCTAGGATTTATTGTTTCCTGGCTCTTTTTTAACCCCCAAACAATCAAGGGTACTGTCACTTTCAAAAGGCACATACATAGCACTTACCTCAGTTTCCCAGAGGAGTTATGGTCTAACTACATCTGAAGTTGAAATTGCGAGGATGCTGCTAAATGTATACAAATGTTTGGAGATATTAGGGTCAATTTTAGACTTCAGTTAGGAAGTCATCATAGACACAAGGGAAGAAACCGCACTACAGTTCATTGGTACATACAAAAACTTTCAGCAGGTGAACTCAGTGAAATAGGGTCCAGCAGTCTCCCAGGTGTCAGTACTGCAAAGACTTGATTAGATCCCTGACAAATCATTTGGTACATCTTTTCAAAATAAAGATGCTCTGGATTATACAACTACATTGTTAACCGAGACTCAGAAATAACCTTAATTAACTTTCAAGGACATTGCATGTGCTTGAAACATTTAACAGTGCCTCCAATTCAACTTTTGACATTAATATTTTCTGTAAGTGTTATGAGAATATTAGGAACAAAATAAAATTATGCAAATGTGTCTCTGTGTCTTTCTATCAGTACCTGTGTTACTAATTTCCATTATACAGTAGAAACAATACAGTTTCTTTTTTTTTAAGTATTACTTCTCATATCGTCCCTGCAAGTCATTTTGCTCTTCACCAAACATCTGCACCACTCCAGTGTATTCTAAAAATCTAGAGTACCAAAGCATCGAGCCACTCTAATTTTGCACACAAATACAGCATGAAGTACAGTTATAATCGCAGCTCCATTTTTTCAGGTGTTTCATCTAGCTCTGTGCTGGTGACAATTAAGTTTCTGAGTTCACACCAAATAAAATGCTTGTCAGTAAAAGTGGGGCTTTTCTTAGTGGATGCAGCACAATGGTTACAAATTCTCAGCACAGTAGCACTCAGGTTTAATTGCCTCTATAGACACTCTGCACAAAGAAGATGTAACCTTCTCCACCTAACATAAGCCAGCTTGTACCAGCTGTGCTGTTAGTGCAACTGGAGCTGTCTCACAGAGACAGCCTGGCATGCCTACAGCACTTTACACTCAATCTTCGCACCAACTTCTCATATAGGCAATCTCTAAGAGACCCCTGGTACAGTCTAGGAATAAGAGAAATAACATGACAGCAGATTATCCACAATCTAGACAAGAACAGGTCCATAGAGAACTTGAGAGATCTACTGTACAACTTCTCTAATCTCCTTAGGGCAAGCTAAATAGCTGTTAGCAAATCTCTAGACAAAAGCTGACAAAAAAATTATTTTTAAATGTGGGATAGGCACTTGTTTATAGCCCGCACACATAATTTTAAAAGATCTATAGAACAAGGAAGAAGACAAAAAAGAACAGCATGTGTTCCTTTGTCTTCCTTTCCTTTAACATAAGACGAATGTTATTAACTTCCTTATTATCTTCAACGTCTGAATCTAAGTTCAGAAACAGCACTTCTGAGATAAGGTCAAGGTCATGCTCCACCTCATTGTTATGGAAACAGCACACTGGGTCAGGACTCATGTCTTGTTGAGATTTTGCTTTCTCATTGCAAGATCCCTATTATCATGGCTTCTGATAGCTTAATGCTTCATAAAGAAACTACTGGAATGACTGCACACTGAAATCAATAATATTTTTCTCACCACTGATTGAGATGTTGAAGTAGATTTCATAGAACTAATTGATTGGAGGGAATGTGGAGCAGTAAAGATTAGAGAGAAAGCAAAAATTTTATAAAGTGTCACAGTCTTGGCATGTACAAGAAAGATCATTAACTATTCTACACAGTTGAGATTAATCAAAAACCGAGGTCAGAAATGCAACAAAAGGTAGAACAAGAAGTGCCCAACCATCCCAGCCCTCTGCACAAATGTTGAAGACACAGTAACAAATCCTTTTGCTGTTATTTTGTTTTTACTTTTAATTAGTGTTTATTTACTGTTATCATCCAAAATTAATTGAAACTTTTACTAGATACAAAGTTAAAGTTTTAGAACCTGATAGACTCAGAAGCCTAAGAGAAAAGAAAAACCACTTTTAGGAAATCTTTCTCAGGTGATCTTTTAATGATGCATTAAATTTCTGCATACTGCTGAAAACTGGCAATTAGTCAATTTTAGATATGAACAGATAAAAATGGGGTTGTAATGATGCCAAGCAGCACTGACACCAAGAAGACAAATACCAGCATGACAAACTTTATAGTTCTGTTATTCTTTCTATTATTCCACTCAGTCTTTCTGGTCTACTGCACCTAGGCAGGTATGTGCAGCTTTACATGATCACAGGTAAAATGAGAAGGAATTCTTATAAATCAAAACCATAATAATTTATAAACGTTTGGCTGAAAGGCAGACATGTTTTTCTTCTTCTGAGCAAGACCACTTAAATGAGCTCCAGATTTTTCTACATTTAATATAAACTACACTGCTCCCAATTCTTAGTTTTAATAAACTTCTACTGTAGGACATAACAAGCAACCATGGGAAAGAAAAGACACAATCTGAAGTGATGAACCAGAGCTCCTAAAGCAGAAATTTGCTGCAGTTTTCACAGACATGCTCATGCAGACCTAAGCAAGGAGTGAATACATGAGCTCTTTTTGTTTAGATACATCAGCAAGGCTAAGCATCTCTTGGCAAGTTTATACCCCAAGGTTTCTATAGTGCTTCCAGTAACCCAGTAACTCATGATCCCACAGACACATCCTTATGATATCCTCAGTGATCTCACTAGAAAATTGCCTAATTCTGTGTGTCAAATAATATTCAGGCTGCTGTGTCTCAGACCTGCACTTGTCTAATTCTGGAAGTCAGAAACCGAAATGTGTACTGGTCCCTTATTGTAAATGGGTAAGGTGTCCTTTGATAAATAAGAACCTTTTTCTTCTGATGAGAGTACCTAATTCAGGTACCAGATGGTTCTCATCACCACACAGCAAGAAAAAATCTAAATATTGGGGAAAAAAGGCAGCAGTCAGTCAGGATATAGCAGTGATCCAAAAAGATTGCCAGCCACTATACTAAACAATGTTCCAGTTGGTACAGAGAGGCAAAATTTAAATAAAATCCAGATTTCACTTAGCCTCAAGGCAACATCTTCAGAAAAGATCTCATCTTAAAAAGAAAATGTTGAAAACACAACCAGTTCAAATCTGTCATAAAAATCATATGGAAGAAAGAAGTTATAAGTAAGAATAACCAATAGGACTGGAATAATTCAGACTCTGAGCCTGCACTCTGTTCCCTGTTCTTAAGCCTTTAAGTGAGGACATCCCTTGGAAAGAAATGGCACTCCCAATATGTGTCTTCCCATGTGACTATAAGATTGGAAAGAAATATTATAAAATGCACATGATCTGAAATCTGATACTGGGGAAAGTAAATGGACTTTTCTGAGGGGAGAAAGAACCTGTTTATTTTCTTCTAACTCACAGTTTACAGAATGATCCGTGACTAAGGAACCTAATGTAATTAGGGAACTGAATAACCTAGTAGCAAAGGCATCTTAAATGGAGTTGAATGCTGAATAATGCACGGAACAGGATGAACTCCTTGCATGCTCTGATGGCTTGTGCCCATAATCATTTAGAAAAAGAATTAAACATCTTTCTGAATAGCACAAAGTCCAATGGCAGTATGAAAATCACAAATAACCTCTTAGCCTTAATTTAGAAACAGATAACAAGTAATCTGGAAAACATCAAAGTGCCATTATATGAAATCAACAGCACAATCACATTTGCTTTCTGGTCATCCAATATCTCCAAAACCAAATCAAAAATAGTACAGAACAGGGAAGGGCAATAAAAGCAATTAAATACACAGAAATATCTTCATTTTGGAACAGATTGAAAACAAAGAAAAAGAAGTACAGTTTTTGTTTGAAAAGCAAAAGTACTCAAAAGCTGGGAATATAACATATCTACGAAATAAGTAATGTATAGAGAAATGCTGCAACTGGATCCTAGCTAATAAGGGAATATCCTAAAACAGAAGAGATTTTTAAAACTGATAGAACATGTGAAAATCAGTTCCACAAGATACTATTGAAATAAAGATTTCACTAGTATCAAAAAGAAGCTACCTGAAAAAAATATATTTCAGCACAACCAATCTGTTTGCTTTCAGATATCAGTGTGCATTGAGATATAACTGCAAATCTTCCAATGAAAGATTAGATTCTAATCTTTCTCTAAAAGATGCACTATTGGATACTGCTAGTCTTAGGAAATATAGCTCTAAATAGATCTTGAGGCTGGTCAAGATGCCAGTGTTACTTGGGAACATTTATAGTGTAATGTGTCCACTAATAAATTAGAATAATTTGGAGATAATAATTTGGAAATTACCCATTTACTTCAGGGAAAAAAAAAAAAAAACAAAACTAAATGCAAAAGATAACATTCCACTGAATTATTTGTCAAAAAAGGAAGTTAACCAAAACAAACAAATAAAAGTCCCATAAAGAAAATATGGGGAGCATGATCCATATCAATGAAGTCTTGTTGCTTTGAGTTGCTTAGCACAAATAATTTTTGTCAATATGTTCAAGACTTACAAATGATGAAAACTTCTGAAAAATAAGATTTATAACATTTATAAAAACTCCTCAAAATGCAGTGCTTTGGCTAATTGCTAAAAAGGTTAATAGTTTCTCACGTCTCCCCCACCAAGGTTAGCAGTTGAACTCACCTGTAATTGAGCTACTACTTCATGTAGTGAAGAACCCTCTCAAGGTATTCAACTTTTTATGAAAGATCAGAACAAGGTTTAATGATTCCAGTTTTTCTACCCCCTTCGGCTTAATGTAGGAAGTTTCACACAGTATAATTGAAATAAATGAGATATTAAACCCTAAAAGTCAAGGTACATATAATTAAAAAGTAATCACTGCTCACTTCAGCTACCTGCTAGGACATCATCTTATAAGTCTCAAAAGACACATAATTTTAAGTGACTCATTTCTGTCTGCCCTTTATTTACAAATTACCAGCATTACTGAAGTTTGTCTACTTTGATTATTCCACAGGCACCATCTAATAGAGAGGTTTGAGCTTCCCAAGCTCATTTGACAGAGGTTCACAGATCAGACTCAAACCAAGGACTCAGAGAAAAAATGCAGTAAAGCCATCTACTGGAAAATCAATATCTCAGATGTAATGAGTTGTAAGACAAGTAAATTAGAGTACAGATTACTCTATCAATTGTAACACATAACTTTTCCCTGTAATTAAGTATTTCATATGTGATACACTGCATTTGGCACTGCTTGCTTCATCTAATTACTGTGCATTTTATTTTAAATGAACAAGAAACTTCCTAAAATACCTTGGCTTCCAACTCCAAAGGTGCATGAGCCAAAAGAGGCTCTAGAGTAACAAGAAGCATTTCCTGCCCTAGCAGGAGTTGGCATTGGAAATAAATGTGCTGTGTAATTAATGTGCCCATCCTTTCTCACTTCGGCCCTGCTACTGATATGAAAACAGTTATTTTTAGAATAGCTCTAATCACCACTTACCCAAATCACAGAAACAGTGTGAATATGGAAGGCAAAATGAAAAATTACAGCTCAAATCCATAACTTAAGGAAGTATTTATATTCAAAAGTAAAGCTAAGAAGTATATACAATTCCTTCATGTTATTCTTAAAACACTCATTGATTGAGACCTTGCAAATCCTATTCCAGTTTGCAGTTGACTAAGGCACCTAAAATCTGTTACACCTGTATTGGCATGGGACTATGCTGTGAGCTCAGGACATGCACAGGCAATTATATCAACTTTGGAAGAGGAAGATATTGGGGTGGGATGGGATTCTGGACAAACAGAGACTACTCAAGTGTTTCTGAACTCTTGAGAAACTTATACCATAGCTAGAGCTTCCATACTGTAGAAGATGAAGAAAGATTTTTGAAGCTGTCCATGAAACAACAGAAGCGTGAAGGACCAGCAATAATCTGAGAGTTTTTATGTTGTGCAAACCTCTCGTCTCAGAATGGAGACACCAGAGAGGATATGGTATCTGCACCCCAAGAGGTGGTCTGAAGACTTGTGGATATGAGTAGTGCCTGACCTCTTAGATTTAAGAGTCCAAAAGTTTTCAACTATCTCTAATCAGATTTCTCTAAACACAGAAGACTGATAGATAGCATGCTGCCATTTGAACAGATTTGTGACTTGCATCTGTTTTTTAAGAATGGGCTAGGAGACTGCAGATGCATGGGTGTGGAGGGTTATATACCAGAAGGACCAACTGGAAATACCCTATCACCATGCATGCACTGATACACATTTTTTTAAAAAAAAACCATTTCATATTATTCTGTGATTTTTAGGTACTGTATATAGAAAGGTTTTGCTCACTCTAAGAATAAAAAAGAACTGAATATCTGCAGTTCTAAAGAACATCTTTGTGGACAGAGATGAAAAATTCACTTTTTTGTGTTGTTCATTTATTCTTTATCTCCTTCCTTCTGACTGCTGCATCTGATCCACTACCCAGAGAAATCAAAGTAGGATTTTTCTGATCAGTGCTCCACTGTTGGTGTCAGATGTAATCAAAGACTGGGAGTTTATTGCATTACAAAGTGTTGGGATTTAGTAACAGATCAGATTAAACCAGTTAGGGGAAAGTGCCACAGATCAACATTTAAAGTGCATTGCCTTCTTCTTGAGTAAAACCTGGCCACTTGTCAAGGCAGAAAACTTTTCATATTTTGATACCCACTTTGTCCTTTCAAATAATGTCACATATAAAAAACAACCACAGGTGCATGAGAAAACAGTTTGTGGACTATCTATTAAGAGGGAATTATTACAATTTTATTTAACATGTACAGTAGAGAAGATTCTTTTTTTGCAAAGGAACCAAGAAATATTCTAAACCAAAACCCTCCTGTACCACCAGTAATAGAGAAGAGAATCTGTGTACTTTTGAGCTATACTTACCTTCATTCTAAGTTCTACATTCCTTGGTGATGTAAAGAGGTTACGGTGTTAACTAAGATAGGGTTATTACCCATCTTCAAAAATCTTTACCCAAACATTTTCTAGACACCTAATTAGCAATTAGTGTGTCTCCTTCAGGCCTAACTACACCATGCAATGAGGTAACACACAAGAGTTTGTAGGATGAATATCTGAAAGCACAAGACAGAGCTGTGTGTGGTAACTAGCTCAGGACAAGAAGATGTCTGACGAGCTCAGACACCACACTGGAACAATGTGCCCGTCTTGCTTCTGAGACCAGTTGGCTCAAACATAGCATGACACAGTCTCTAAAAAAATTTTCATAATGCATATGTCAAAACCTCTTACAATCAAAAAAAAAAGAAATCTATTTCCAGGAACAGAGACATAAGTCAATAAAGCAAGGACAGCTTTAGGATGATTTTGTGAATCACAGTTTAACAGATCTAAAAAAGCAGCAGCATAATTTTGCATTATAATTCAGCTGACAGGAATCACGACTTCTGCACATGACGAATCTCACCAAAATCAGAAAGATCATAAGATTTTAAGCACTGATATCCCACACGAGAGCACATGAACCAGCTGCTGAGACTACACACTGTCACACTAAAAATCAATAGCTGTGCTTTCACAGACCCCTTTCTACTCTGGTCCTACCGGTTGCTGAATTTGAGCTACATACTGCAGTCTTGTAAGTAGGATATTCAAACAGGAGCAAATACACAGAGAAAGAAAATAATTTACTTGCTCATGCTTTTAAATAGTGGTTATGGTTTTCTGCAATCCTGACCTTTAGTCAGTAAGCAGCGTTGCACACCAGTTTTCAACAATAAGCATTTTATAGTTACATACACATTGTGCTAAAGAGCTGATAGTGTAATTTTCAACTTCCTACCAAATATACACATCTTCTTCTTAAAGTGAGAAAACCAGTTTTTTATTACTGACCTGAGAAAACAAATAAATACAAAATAAAATGAAAACAGCACTGTATTTTTCTTTTAACCATAGCACAGCTAAAGTCAGATTTGCCACAGACTGGCCAGATCAAATGCAGAAGTTCCCAGTACTTTGTCTCCATTGGGATTAGACCTACAAAAAGTGGAAAAAGCCACACTCCTTAGAGTGGCACTGCAGGAGACAAAGGTTCTGCCACACTCATGAAAAAGCCAGGGAGCTGGGCACACAGAGTGATCTCTCCACCTGAGCAGCCACCATCTCAAAGTCAAGATACATAACAGAGAAGAACTTCAAAACTTTCCCAGTCATTCAGCACTCATCAGGACTTAAGGTACAACTCACCTGATAACCTTAAATAGCAGAAAACCAGATTACATAAGGAGGATCATAACACCTTCGAGTACTCTGATCCTAGAACAATAAGAATTCAGGTGATTCAACCTGCCCACCCCTTATGCTACTTCCATCCAGTCTGCTGCTAAAATTAGATGCCTTTGTCACTCTGCATGTAAGCTTCCACAGTAAAACATTGCATAGCCTGGAATGTTTTAATTTTGCACATCAAACTTCATAAAAATCTATTCACTTTATTCCTAGCAGCCATGCAGATATTTTCCTGAGTATCAATCATAGGATCTAATCTTAGTGTCAGGTTCAACCAAGCCCTGAAACCCTGAAGAAGACACAGGTAAAGTCATGTATGTTTTAATGCAAAGGAACTAGGGAGTATATTCAGGAAAAGTAATCCTAATTCACTTTTTAATAAGATTAGTTAAACTGCATTAAGTTGGCAAGTGGATGCTTTTACTCAGAATGAAAGTGGCCTTAACTTTGTTTAGTTTAATTGTCTTTGGAAGAAGTTCAGGAATTAATCTGTTTTAACTAATCCACCTATTAAATCCATTAATATCTTCCAATTCTTGAATTTTCCTGTGCAGACAAAACCACTTTCACCTTAATTGTGGGAGTGTGAGCTTGAAGATCTGGATGGAACAGCTTAAGGAGCACATTCCAAATACAGATTAGCATCTCCGTGGCTCAACCTCATTGAATAATTCCGTGATCTTAATACAAGTCTATTGCAGAACAAAGGCAACTAATCACCTTCAGTGGTCTACAGAATGTGTACACTAAATACAAGAGACTCATTTTGGGCAGGCTCACCAGATATTGTGTTACTCAAGAGGCTTTTAGCTGACAGTGGTTGGAGGTTTTATGGGTCAGATTGTTTCATCAGCTGAACTTGTACATTGAAAATATTGAAAATGGACCTCAAAAGGAAGAAAATATAGAACATTTCTCTCTGATTTTATATTCACATTGGCCTCCCATCAGGTTTTTAAGAGTTTCTCCTAGAGCAGTTGATATGTAAACAGGATAATTACTGTGAGGCAGAAACTTCCAGGTGGCCTTGGGGCAGCAATACATCACCTGGTGCAGGTATGAGCCTTGCTTAGTATTTTCTAAGCTTTTCCATCTATCATCTGAAGGAAGGTCAAATAGATTGATTGTTTTGCCATTCTTCAGAGGAAAGAAATTACCATTAGATTAGGGGAAATCTGAACAAGTGACACAAATGCAAATGGAAATTCACTCAAGGGAAGGCATGCTGAATTCAAGCCTGCTGCAGTTATTCATTTGGGGTTTGTGACACTTGTCAGCCAGGTATCACAAGCTTGCTGCAGGGAACATGTAGACAACAGGCTTACTCTAGCCAACCCAGCCCAAATATTACCTGGAGCTTTCACCTGAAAATGCTTCAAGGAAAACTCATGTCTCCACACTTCTCATTGTCCCAGCCACCTCAGGGAAGGGCTTCTACTCTCCCTGCCTTACATCTTCACTGACCCCAGAAGGCAGGACTGGGTGCAGCTGGGGCCAAGCCACTTTGTTTTCCAGGAGACCTGTTTAACCTGGATATGGAACAGAATTGTGGAGCAGGATATATCAAATCCATGCCAGTGCTCCTTCTGGCCACTAGAAAGAGGAACTGGGAGGTACAGATTCCAGCACAAAACTCAGAAAACATAAGGATATGGGAAAGACACCAAACCAGATCTACTCTTAACAGGAAAAGTGTCTCAAACCCATTCATGGCATGTTGGTCTCAGCCTGTATACCATGCCTACCTGCCTACCATGTCACATAGCCAATGAGCTGATGCCCAAAACACAATTAATGACACATTTCACTACTCAGAGGCGTGTGGCACCTATTCAGCCGGAGACTGAACAGTGTCTGTCCTACCTGAACATTGTCACATACTTGCCAGCCAGTGAAAAGCATCACAATCCACTCAGTTGTGACAGATTGAATGAGAGAAATCCTCTAATCCCGCTATGAGCTCCTACATCATCATGAGGCCAGAGAGATGCCTTGTTCCTGGTTTGCTGAATATGCACAGCACTTTCTTTCACTGCAGAGCCTGCCTAGGTGCTCTCTGATGGTGTAGAACTGATGCAACTTGTCTATATTTTGTATAACACCTTTTGGCTCAATCCAGTTGCCACAGAACTAAAGCCATCATGAAATGATTCAATCAATTAAAGTAAACTCACTTATTCATCTAGGAAGTAAACCCTAGAAGATTGTACCAGGCCTGGAAAAGAAATAGTTTTGTGTGGTTAGCCTTCTCCAAGATTGTTAAACTTCTACAACAGCAAAACCCTAAATTTAGCACTGAAAAGTCTTTCTATTTTAAAGAATATTTATGACAGTAAAAACTACTATCTTACACACACACAAGCAAGTGCTATTGCTGGGGTTTCTTTATTGACTTAGAAAAAACCACATTTTCTGCTAGCCTGACATTAAAGCAACAAAATAAGAACCTCACCTTCCCTGTAAACAAAATATATTGACCATAAAAGCCAGACTCTGTGATTAATAGAGAAATAAAATATTATGTCTTAATCATATTATTACCTGACTGTCAGTTACAGCAGTGGGTGACAGTAAAGTTAATTTTCTTCGCACTAGATAGCGTGGGGCTAGGGTTTGGATTTGTCCTGAAAACCCATGTTGGTAACAGGAGTCTTTTTGCTACTGCTCAGATGTGCTCACACAGGCCTTTTCTGCTTCACACACCACCCCTGCAGTGAGTGGGATGGGGGTGCACAAGGAACTGGGAGGGGACACAGCTGGGACAGCTGGTGAAACAGCCAACAGACCAAAGAGATATTCCGTGCTGTATGCCATGATGTTCAGCATACAAAAAAATCTGGGGGAAGAAGGAGGAAAAGATTCAAAGCACTGTTGTTTGTCTTCCCAGGTAACCATTAGATGTGATGGAGCCCTGTTTTCCTGGGAACGGCTGAACACCTGCCTGCCCACAGGAAGCAGTGAATTAATTTCTTGCTTTACTTTGCTTGTGTGTGCTGTTTTTCTTTACATATTAAACTTTCTTTATCTCAACCTATGAGCTTTCACACTCTTGCAATTCTCTCCCCCATCCCACTAGAGGGAGAATTATTAAGTGGCTGTGTGGTAGCAGGAACCATTGAGGATAAGCCATACAAGTGCAAGTGCACAGTGACAGGACCCAGGCTGGCTTTGTTGCCCAATAACTCCATGAAACACTTCACTTCTCCTGTCCTGAATGACCACCATGAGCAGCAGACAACAGGAAAACAATGCTTACAGTCTACAGCAGGCTACAGCAAGATATTGCTGTACTTACATGCAAGTGATCGGTAACAGAGTATCTCCATATCCAACTTGTGCCTTGACAATCTCCAGCCCATCTCCTTTAGCTTTTGGATGGAAAAACAACAAGAAGGAATTCACAATTAACAAGATTTGCTAAGTATGGTGTTCTATGTGTATTTATCTTCTCCACAAGAGAGAAGAAGGGTGAAGGTATTTTCCACAAGAATGAATAAAGGTGAGAGAAGAGCATCTCAAAAGTGCTGTTATGGATGGATAATTCGCTATGCATGTTCTCACCCACAATTTGTCAATATTTTCAAATACATTGTCTGTAGATATATAAAAGATATTTCCAGACAACATAATGCAATATGAGTTTTCATACTAAGACCACATTAAGCAAGAGAGAGATATACAGGAATTTTATACAAGAAGTAACTCAGATGCTATGACTTTTCACAGATTTTAACAGAATATAAACTCGAGACAGAAAGCAAAGATTTTTTTTTGTTTGATGCTTTTTTCTGTGCCAGGCCTGAAGGCCCACAGGACCTGTGATTGTGGAGGCACTGGGCTCAACAATGAAAAGAAATATCTTCACTCATACTGTTCTTGCACGCTTTCACAGGAAGGGTAAAACACAAGTTATTCACTACTGCCACAAAATCTACTCCTGCAGAGCTGTGAAACCAAAATGCAGCTGCCAATGTATATGAACAGGAATCAAATCTCAGTACAATCCCTGGATGACATTGAAGCTCCTTTGTGTGAAAAAGTCTTTCCTAGTCATCTTCTGCCTTCTTAGCAGTAGCTCCTATATTTGTATTTTGATCATCCTTAGCACTTTTCCCTATAACCTAAGGACTACAGATCAGCTCCCCAAAGTGCCTAATTCCGTCAGCAACCAGTCTCCTGCCTGCCTATGGCCTAAACACATTGGAACTTCTGAGCCTTTTCTTCCATTGCCCTTCTAGATCTCAGATTTGCAACACAATCAACATAGCTTCTAACCAGATATTTTCCAGACTTCCTGCCTTCCATCACAAATCATACTGATCATACTTCTCATGGCCCATCTTCCCTACCGGGAATCCTTTTTCAGTGTCTCTAGCAACTGTATTTCCTTTATCCTCAGCTTTTCCAGGTTCCATTAAAGATGCTACCTGCCTCCTGACTCTCCCTTCTCTCTTCTGCATTTTTTGGTACTTAGAATTTCTTCCTTTTCATTTCACAAATAGTTCAATATGCCCTTTTCTCCCCTCTTGCAGAGACTGTGTATGCTTCTGTTCTCAACTCATCCTACACTCTGATCTTTCTTACATTTGATTTTGAAGCTTCATTCCACAAAAACTAAACTAAAGGCAGAAAAGACAGCAAGCACTAGTAAAGCCCTGATCAGAGCTCCATATGTCCTCCAACAAAGTTTAGTTCTAGTGGCCTTTAAGGAGGGCAAACAGACCTTATTCAGGTAACACACCTGGAAGAGGAAATGACTGCACTCAGCTGTCTTGGCTCTCACATCACTGTCAGACATATCCTGCAAAGCCAGGCATTACTCTCAGTATAGTTTATAAACACTGCATTAGCAGAAAAACCTTAACACAGGACAAAACTACTTACTTAATATTAGTAAAGAATCCTGGAAAATAAATTCCCATAAGACTAATGATCTTGCAGGTGTGTGGCCTGCAGCATGAGCCGTTCAGGTATCCAGCTGAGGCAGTCAATAACCGCTTTGAAAGACGCTCCTGCCCATGGTGAATTATTGCTTAATTAGATGGAGCCAGGATGTTCCATCACATGAGCAATGCTTTGTGAATAAAATCAAGTACATCCTGCTTTCTAAGCATTCATCTCACTGCAGCACAAAACCTGGGAACTGACAGTTTGCTACCAGGAGGAAATCTACCCAAAAGAAATATCTCTTATGTTTCAAAAAAGAGTGCAGCTATAAACAGTTCAAACAACTCAATAGTCTGCAGTGCTGTCAATCATAAATGCTTATGTGGTGCAGGAGCAGAGAAAAGCTCCAGTCAATACCAGGGCCCTACTAGGATGAACTGTATCGATGTGGGAAAACAGTCTGGCCAAAGTTTCCCCACAAAAAGCAGCTCCATGGGTCCCCTCCTCCTATGCTCACTCTAATGCCCCAGTAAGGAAGCCTTTATACTAATCCACTTCCAAACTAGCTCGAAGCAATTTCAGAAAGAGCCTCTGTTTGGATTAAGAATGACCACATGAGGAGCTGGTACAAAAATAGCCAGCATGCTTCAAAGTCACATTCTAGATTGTTTTGAAACAGCTTTCACGTACAAATGTATACTTTAAAATTAAGTCTCTGCCTTGAAGGATTTATTATCCAAAAATCCAATCTTGCAAACACTTATACACCTTCTCAGCTTGTGATATATAATTAAATCCTCCACGTGGGTTTTAAGAAGCTTGCATAAAGTTTCATGATCTGAAATGCTATGAACAGTTTTTAATTTCTGAGTTAATTGGAGGTGATCTCCCTCATGTCAAACTCCTAACAGGTCAATAAATTCACTAGGAGGTCTTTTCAAGCAACATTAAAATTTCCAGTTCATAAGAGAAGACTAAAATCAGCATATACTTGAGTGAATATTGCACTTCTCAAGAGGATAAAATCACGTATACTTCCCACATTTCAAATGCTTTGCTAGATCAAATACTATAAAGACACATGTTAACACTTTAGTTATTTGGTTAGTCCAATAATTACTGAGAACTTTCTATACAAAATTGGCACAACATTAATTCCCTGGTTAATTTAACTTTTAAAAAGGTAGTGCAAAGGGTGAGCAGAAGGATGAAGGAAGATTGTAACTAATACTACTGCTGAAAGATTGAGTAACTTGTGCAACACAGGGAAAGTCCTACAAATAATACCTAGAGAAACATTTTGTGATATAAAGACAGATAGATAGATAGATAGATAGATAGATAGATAGATAGATAGATAGATAGATATGGCTAGAAGTCCAGGGAAACAGTGATAGTAGTCCAAATAAATCCAAATATCAATTAAATAAATGGAATAATATGATAGCTTGGGTTGGAAGGGACCTTAAAGGTTATCTGCTTCCAACTCCCCTACTCCTTTCACTGGATCAGATTGCTCAGAGCTCCATCCAGCTTGGCCTTGAACACTTCCAGGGATGGGACATCCACAACTTACTCAGGTAATTTTTTCCAGTGCCTCACCACCCTCACTGCAGAGAACTTCTTCCTAATATCTAATCTAACCCTACTTTCTTTCAGTTTGAAGCCATTCTCCTTGTCACTACATGCTCCCATAATAATCTCACTACGTCTCTCCTGCAGGCTCCCTTCGGGTAGGCTGCAACTATGTCACCCCAAAGCTGCCTCTCTTCCAGGCTGAACAAACACAATTCTCTTCACCTTTTCTTGCAGGACAGGTGCTACATCCTTCTTAGCATCTTGAACAGCCCAACAGATCCATGTCCTTCCTGTGCTGAGGACCCCAGAGCGGGAAGGGAAGGGAAGGGAAGGGAAGGGAAGGGAAGGGAAGGGAAGGGAAGGGAAGGGAAGGGAAGGGAAGGGAAGGGAAGGGAAGGGAAGGGAAGGGAAGGGAAGGGAAGGGAAGGGAAGGGAAGGGAAGGGAAGGGAAGGGAAGGGAAGGGAAGGGAAGGGAAGGGAAGGGAAGGGAAGGGAAGGGAAGGGAAGGGAAGGGAAGGGAAGGGAAGGGAAGGGAAGGGAAGGGAAGGGAAGGGAAGGGAAGGGAAGGGAAGGGAAGGGAAGGGAAGGGAAGGGAAGGGAAGGGAAGGGAAGGGAAGGGAAGGGAAGGGAAGGGAAGGGAAGGGAAGGGAAGGGAAGGGAAGGGAAGGGAAGGGAAGGGAAGGGAAGGGAAGGGAAGGGAAGGGAAGGGAAGGGAAGGGAAGGGAAGGGAAGGGAAGGGAAGGGAAGGGAAGGGAAGGGAAGGGAAGGGAAGGGAAGGGAAGGGAAGGGAAGGGAAGGGAAGGGAAGGGAAGGGAAGGGAAGGGAAGGGAAGGGAAGGGAAGGGAAGGGAAGGGAAGGGAAGGGAAGGGAAGGGAAGGGAAGGGAAGGGAAGGGAAGGGAAGGGAAGGGAAGGGAAGGGAAGGGAAGGGAAGGGGACATCCACGTCCTTCTCACTAGGGATATAGAATAGAGATGCTGATAGTAGAAAATTATTTTAGCCTCATTCAGTACAGGGTTGAGGGCATCAAGTGTCACAAATAGGTGGCACCATCCACACAAGGAAGTAACTCAACCGAGAGCACAGATGTTGCACTAATTCCAGCTGCATTGGTGGGCCTCTGCTGAAGGTGCTGACTAGACAAAGCTGCTGTTCTCCAAAAGGAAGCCCTGAGCAAATGCAATCAGAGACTCTCTAGTAATGAGTGGGAGATGGACTGTATGACACTGAAGGTACAAACACTAAAGTGTGGATATGTGTACTGGACTATTTATCTTTCTGTGGGAACTGTTACTACTGATGTGACATGTGAAATCTCCTTTGAAAACTGGTAATATACTGGAGACCATGAACTCAGAGAATGCATGTGTAATTCATCTCTTCTATAACACTAAATATGTGACATTAATAGCTCCCACAGGATACTAAAGTATAAATTCCTCAGCCCACCCTGGAGAAGAGAAACTAGTCAGCCAGCCCCGTGTCTGTCTCCAGATCAAGCTACCAAGACCCCACATTTTTATTCCAAACTTCAGTTCTCAATTATATAGACTATGGGTGATTGAAGACACTCAAGCCTTTGAAAAAGATGAGAGGACATAAAGTTTCTACAGAGAAGAGGATAAGAGTCCTCTTTGCTACACAGTGCAAACTTTGAAGCTGAGGCAGTAAAAGTAAATGAGGAGCAACACTGGAGGGAGACTGTCCAGAACACAGACACATTTAGGCACTAGTTGAGAAAGGATAAGTGTAGCTACCAATTTAGACTAACTCAACTGTGTGTGCATGTCTGTTTGTGAGTGTGTTGTTAACATTTCCTTCCATATTGGCAGAAAATTGTAGAGGCTTAAATTTTGCTTAGCCTTGTTTGGCCGGTTAAGTTTGTCCGAAGCTGTCTACAAGGTGGCTTGGGGAAAACCCTCTGAACTGAGCAGATAGAAAAAATTTTAGAGTGACAATGACAATTGTGGACCTGATGGCATTTTTGGGAGACCCAGTGCTGAAGGTACTTCTTGCTACAATGTTAATGGGGAATCAAATTAGGATCATCCCTGATTTGCAGTTGCTACCATTACTGCCAAGCCTTGGAAAATGTGCTCCCTGTGGCAAACACAAATCAGTATTTCTCTTGCAAAGAGCAGATGGATGAGCAGCATCCTGGGACTCTAGGCAAAGCCTGAAGCATCACATCTGGGAAATTTCCAGTTATTTTTCTTTTCTCTGCTTCCATAATTTAAGGACAGTTTAAAAGAAGCCAGGCAAATACTAACATAACCTAAGAAACCTTTCTGAAAACCATATGGTTACACTGTTTTACTGGTAACACTGTAAACCAACCTTTTTTTTGTTAATAGAAGCAGCTGTTAATACTTCTTTTTTCCCTTTAGTGGTGATAAATGCCCTTTGTTTCTCAGTATACTAATTCATACTGAACCCTCCAGAGTATTGCAGATAAATCAGCTGGGATTGCAAGAAGAAAGAGCAGCAAGAGCTGCTGCACTAGAGGCCACTGGATTTAGTATGGTAGTCTCTGTCCTGGCTTACACTGTCTGATCTTTCAACATTCATGTATACAGTGGGAGACACCCTGGACAAGCTGGTTATGAAAATAATCGAGGTTTTTATCTCACAGTCTAGAGCTGCCCATCTTGGATAGAGAACCCCCACTCTCCAAGTGAGCCTTACCTTAGAACAAGCTTTTGTTGTTTATCTTGTGTCATTCCTCATCAGCTGTCATCTAGGTTTCTTTGGGTTACAACAGCTCTGCCAGCCATGTGCTTTTCCTGGGAATTTTGTGCCAGCAGCCCCACAGAAACAGTCTACATGAAAAATTCATTTGCATCAAATCTCTACAGCATCTATTTTATCAAAGCAAGTGCTTGTATGCTCAAGCAGCATAAGCCACAGATGCGAGGTTTTAGGCAATCAGCTGCAAGATTAGGAAGAACATATCCTGCTTATGCATTTCTGAATGTAAAAAAAAAAAAAAAAAAAAAAAAAAAAAAAAAATCCAGCAGCATAGGAACAGTAAGAAGCAGGTCACCAGTGTCTATCAACTATTCTATCAACTTCAGTAACAGAACATGGATATTCATCTCAGATGAAAACACATTGCTATATAGTCTGCTTTGATTAATTCATCACATAAATCCTCTTTTACAGGAACTTTCAAGAGGTATTGAAAGCATTATTAGAAATATCAAGGCTAGAACTGTAGGAACTACAGTGTGGGGGAGCCTCAATTGAACAAGAAAGAGTGAAACAAGTTGAAAACTCACTGAATCAGAAGGTTTTTATTAATTTAACTTTCTTATAGGATATCAAAACATGAGTTTGTTCCTAATCCCCCTCTTGCTGATCAGAAAAGCATCTTCCCTTTAGAACTTTATTTTTATTTAATTTGACTTCCCCAAACACCTTTGCCAACTGGATGTCTCAGGTCAGATGGATTTTCAAAAATGACTGGGCTGCTGATAAAGCTTCTTATAGTCTTAATATTGCCTCAATAATCCTACAGCCCTCATAGATCTAGAAATAAACATGATTTTTCACAGAGGTGATAGCATAAAAAGAAGATCCAAATCAATTTGTAGTCCTGTGGATAATGAAAGGGTATCCCACAGACTGAAGAAGAAGCAACACTGTTTTAGTGTTCCTAAGAAACTTTCAAAGACTGTAGAAATACCAGGAAGAGCCACTAGACCCTTGGAAAGAAAATAAATTTTATGTGTTGTTGCTACTAATAGACCAAAATTAAAATTATTAAAATTAGAAATAAAGTTTTTATAAATGCTCTCAGTTTTTATTTCAAATTTCTTCCAGTCCCTAAATGTAGTTTTTGTGATGCTAATCTATATTTTAGCAGCTACACAGTGCTTTCATTAACCAATTTCCTATATTAAAAATTATTTACTTCATGTGCAAAATAAAACTAACATAAAGCTGGAAAGGTCTCAATTTTTTGTTTATATATGAAAATCTAACTCTTTTATGTGGTTGTTTTATTACAATACCCCATGGAAGCCATACACTGGTTGCTGAATGCTCCTATTCTCCCCCACACACTGTGCTCCCTAGATGCATTTTCTCTTCCATCATTAAAGATATTCTCTCACAAGGGATGAGACTGTCACAGTCCCATTATGAGGAAAGGAAAATATGAGCCAGCAGGGAAATTTTTTTTTAATCCAAAATAGAGCTGATTTGAATTAAATGTTCCATATTCAAGTGTTTTGACAAAACTTCTATTTTTCCCAAGACAACATAAGCAAACTAAAGTCTCCATAGAAATATACTCTAAAATTTTGTCAGTAATGTATCTGGCAATGTATCAACAGTGTACAGTATCTATAAACAAGGTGAATTTTTGTCTGCCAGTATCTAAAGGGGGGGTGCCAATGGAGCCAGGCTCTTCTTGGTGGTGCCCGGCAATAGGACAAGAGGCAACAGCCTGAAAGTGATGCACAGGAAGCTCCCCCTGAGGAAGAGCTTACTGGCTGCATGCCTGTGCACTGAAACAGGCAGCCATGAAAGGTTATGGAGTTTCCCCCACTGAAGATATTCCAGAACCACCTGGACACAATCCTGTGCCATGTGCTCTGGGATGGCCCTGCTTGAACAGTGAGTTTGGGCCAGACACCCCCACTTTGATCCTTTCCAATCTGACCTATTCTGTGATTCTGTGAATGGCAAACAATGAAACACCACAGTGTTTGCCCATACGAATGTCATAGGTAAGCTGGAAATTCCCAAATTCAGTCATAATAAACCCAGATATTTCTGTAATATTAATAATACTGCTGAAATTCTTTCTGTTATAACCTAAATCATAGTAGGGCATATTTAATTTATTCAGGCAGAATTTGTTCTTCCCATAGGAACATCTGTGAGAGGGACTGATGGCAGGAGACAAGTATCCCATTACTTATTCTGTTTTCTTCTACTAAACCAAATATATTTACCTAAGGTAGGTAAATATCAGCATAGTAAAAGCAGAGAGCCACTGCAGCCAGAGAATGTTAAACTCTTTGCCTCCCCAGAAAGAGAGCAAACATGATCTGTGAGAAACAGCAAATGAATGACTCAGATTCTCCAACATAAATCAAACATGCCCCCTAAGTGTGTCCCACAAGTCTTTTGGGCACTAAAACCTTTCTTCACCACAGCATTCCAGCTGAGAAAATATGTGATACTGCAAAGAGGGTGAAGAATGGTAAGTGTTGAAGGAATAATGTCATAATAACCCTAGTAAGATTCCTTTCCTCTGTTAGTGCTACAACCATATGTTCTTAAAAAGACGCATTTTTTATTCTCTTGTGTTTTTTTACATATGTACTGCTTGTTTCTCTCTTCCCACTCAGTTTGGCAGGTAGTTTCTTTTCCTTATTATGTTTCTTTTTCATCTGTTGGTTTTCAGGAACAAGAACTGTGTTTGTGTTTTGAATTTATAGCACAGTAAGAACATATTGAATTTAAAGCCATAATCTAACATAAAGACATTAAATCACCACAAAAAATAAAAGGCTGATATAAATTGTCCTAGACTGCATAGCTGTAAATGCAAGAAATATGAGTCAAGATTAAGTTGTAGTGGCATTTTGGCTGTCTCAGTATAGACTAAAGAGAGATGGAACACCTGCTCTGATCTACACAAATTGAATTTCAGCTCCTCTGAAGATTTTGAGCTCTCATCTGCATTAGCAAAGGACGTCATAGTTAATGTAAATTGAACATTTATTCACATAGCAGAGTAGAAATGTGCAATATGCCTGCACACCATTAGTGCAAGCAACTGTGCTACCAACAAGAAAACATAAAAGACACTCTAATTACAAGAAACTACAGCTAAATAACTTCCACATCAATGTTATACTTCTCATGCTTAGCATGCAGTCAATGATATTACTTTAACACTTATTTTCAGAAACTACCAATAATCCAGTAAGGGCAAAATATTAATTTTTCAGGTACAAAACAGTAGCGAGATGACAGTCATATCTCTCACACTGAGACAGAGGGAAATGCAGAGATTATTTGACTGTATTTCTGAAAGCAGTTCTGAGAGCTCTTGCACTCCAGCAGACCTGAGCTGTCATCTTTTTGCCATCACAGATCTCTCACTATTCCCTGGCTGCAGCAAAGCATTGTCCAACATCTGTAAATGTACATGTATGTGGTTGTGAACAGGTAGATAAGCCAATGTGAAACATGCTAAAATTCCTGCTAAGCAATTCATCCTTTTGCTTCATACAGACTTCAAACACATCATGCAGGTTAGAATTGGCAGGGAGGCTACAATAAGTGAGTGAAACAGTGAACAAAATCTTGTCCAGAACAAAAACTTAAGATAACTTCAGAAGTCTCTTTCATATCATCTTGAGATGAGACACATTTCTTTACTCTCAATTTATTTCTCTGTGGTGGGTCCATTCTGAAGCACAAGGAAAATAGCAGCCCCACCGAGAGAAAAGGAAAAAGAAAGGAAAAGTAAGTGTCATATTCAAGGAACAGAGGTACTTTAACAGTGACCAGAGCATCTGTAAATGAATGTTGAAGGCACATTTTTGATCCAAGTTATTTAATCTTATTTAAGAAAGATTGATACAGCTATCAAAGTGATCATATATAATAACTGCCATTTTCATGAAAATAGTGTTCATGAAGTCATTTGACTCTGCCAGTCCTTCTTTACTCACAGTTAAAATTAGGAAGAACATGGTTTAACAATGAAGAGAAGCTTCTCCCCACCACCACCAGACTATTCTTCTTGAGCACCCCGACATGTCTACACACACTTTTGTCTTTACACTTCAGCAATAGCACAGCTGCTCCCCAAATGTGTTCAACAACTGTTCTCTAATGCCATCAGTTTCATAAATTGATCCTAAAATAGCTGTAATATTATGTCCTTTACCATTCTATCTTCCCGCCGGGCTGCCAGATTGTTCTATTTTCCTTTTTTTGTGGATTAAGTAAAATCACATCAATTTGTTGATTTGAAAACTAAGCAACCCCTTTAAACCATCTCTGTGCTCATCCACTGCTATCCCTGATTCTACCTGAATTAATTTTAGAGCCTGCACTACAAAAAGCTTTATTCATGAGGGATTTGCATATGCAAGCAGTGATGATGAATCCAATAAAATAGACTGATTTCATATCTGGAGACAACTTTGCAGATTTACTTTTGGTTCAGCTGCTGACACTGTCCCTCTTCACTTTTCTTCTTGCCTGTCTTTTTAGGGGCATAGATTGATTCTGCAAATTTATTTGTAAGTGATGTCCTTTCACAAGTGCCCCTCTCAGTGGACTGTGCAGTAATGCCAGCAATTGCTCTAGCTTTACACTCTTCCAAGCTTTGTCAGCAGCAATGGGGCTCTACTCAAGCTCCAGTGTGATGTTTCTTGAAACCAGTGAAAAAATAGGTCCTATTCCATTGCCAGAAACCAGGAAAAAATTATTTAGCATGAGACTTAACACTCGAAGAGCATTCTTCTTTGTGACTTACAAGTCCCTTTTGCTCCATTGAGAGGTATATGGGACAACAGTCCAGCTACTAGATTTGTCTAGGACAGTTCTCCAGTCAGGGGGTATAACTACAGTTTCTCACACAGAAAGATGAAGAAAACACAGGTCTGTTACCCCAGAAGCTCAAAATGAAACAAATATTGCACTGGGTACAGAAGGGAACATCAGCAAGGTCAGATCACTCTGCCTCTTCCCCTCATTCACCAATAGATGGTGGCAGAGGCCCCCTCCGAAGCTGCCACTGGACTTACACAGTTATTTTTTTCACAGTTCTTTTTATAACATAGAAAATGAGAAAGGCAGATGCAGACATCTCCTTTGCAACAATCATCTAAAACCAAGTTAATAATTTTGTCTAACATACCTGTAATAATTACCCTGTTAATGCCAGCTTTCTTTATATATACATGAACATATTTGTTTCTTCTTTTGTAAAGAAAACAGTAGTGTTTCACTTTAATTTCACGCAACAGAGCCTAGAGAGGAATGTCAAAACAAGGTCTTCTAAAATAGGTTAAGAAATGGTGCCTGCTCCTAGGAACTCAGCACATATCTGACTGAAAGGGAGGAGGGGCTAGAGAAGAAAGAAGATTTTTTTGAACTCTCATTGCAGGATGCAGCATTTTGAAGAGCAGGCTGCTCTTTTTCAAACTTCCAACAGTCAAGGCAACTTCACATCACCTCAAGATGCTCCACAGAGCTGCCTGCCACTCTTGGCCACCCATGTCAGGCTCAACAGAGCCCTGATGGCTCAGGGGAGCCAAGTATCAGAGCCTTGCAAAGCAGTATTTGGTGGTAAAAGTAGCAAACACTGTTTTATTTTGATTGCAAGGCATTTTAAGTACCATGCTTGTGCTTCAGGTGTTTGTGCAAGAAACCTATCTCCACCTGACCCAGGAAGAGAGCAGGACAGGTAGAGCACTAAGGGTGGCTGCAAAGCCACTAGCACATGTGATACAGAAATCAGGAGCTCTGAATGCTTGCAAAGCACCTGTCATGATACCACCTGAAGTAAAGCAGATGTGCTGGCCCAGTTATATATCACACAATAATATCCTGCCTATCCTAACATGACATTCATGATGATATTCACCACTTCATGTCATGATCCTGTGTGAGGTTGCCAGCAAATGACTGACACATTCCACATCAGCTCTTGAGAGATGGCCAAGGTTTTTTAATCTTGGAGAACAAAGACTTTTGAGTTCCTTGGGTTCAAATCAGTTTAAAAAAAAAAAAAAAGTTATTTTAGTCTATTTGTTGTCAGGTTCACCTCTGAACACCCTGTGCTAGTTTCTTTCATCACATACCTTTGTAGAGCACTTCACAAAGATTTTTCTGTATTTATATAATTCACATAGATGCTTTTTAGTTCTTTCCTTATTTGCAGTAACTCATCTCCAAGCTGGGGATCTCTGATCAGTTTATTTGTTTAAGTATCAGTCTGTAAGTATAAATAACCCCTTGTGCATCAAGTTTTCTGTCTTGAAAATAACAGCAAAAAAGTTATTCATATATTATTTTCCTCCCTGCAAGCACAGTGAAACTTTCCCCAATATTTTGTCACCTAATAATATTTTGATTTTTGTAGGGGGGCTCTAAACTAGTTTTTCTAAATTATAAACCTTTCCCTCCTGAGTTTGAAATGTAGGTATACAGAGAATCCAAAATTACATTCCTAGTGACCTGTGAGGCTCTACTTCTTATGAAGATACAGAAAAAGCAGCTCTGAACCAGATATCTTTTGTGTTGGATTAGGTAAGCTCCAGGCATTCCTTACAACCTAGATTATTCTACAAATCTATGACTCTATAATTCATTCACTTATTAGTTTACACCTCTGGATTATTTATGAGAGAAGGATTATATTCCTAAGAAAGAGGTACATTCAAAACAGAAAAGGTGGATGAGTAGTTCAATTTCTGTTCTTATCAGTCCTGAGTTGACATAAACATAGAAACTTATAAAATACTCAGGCTCCTAAAAAGCAGTTCAGTGCTACAGGGACTAATACTTTGCTAGGAGATCATCACAGATAACACACAAATCTCCTAACACTCAGAGCCTAGACAGTTCCTTTTTTACCTCGGTAAGCTCTTTCTGTCTTACTGACTTTTCAGTGTGAGTTTTCATTATCTACACAAGGTAGGGTGGCATCTCTACTGACTTAAAAAGTGGATGCTTAGCTGTAGGAAACATTGCAGGGGCTTCATTCACGCCCTCCAGAGCCAGCTTATGCTCTTTGATATCATCATGCCTTTATCCTAGCCAAGAGGATGCCAAGAATTTGAACTAGGATTTTCTATTGCTATTACTATTGTCACTAGTGCTAGTAGCAGTAGTAGCACAGCAGGTTGGATGGAATCCAATTATGTTCCAAGCCACCATCTTATTTATTCTTCATTGGCTATTACAGACTTTTGGACAGATTTCTGATGATAAAACGTATTGCTGAGGGTTTCAATACATATCAAAGTAGGCAATAGTAGCAAAGAAAACTAACAATGGCCCTACCACTAAGGAAAGAAATCAAGTAAGTGTTCAAATAGTTGAGGGAAAAAAAAAAAAAAAACAACAGGTTAGGGGACAGTGCAATGGACTGAACACTGGTCAAACTTTTTGCCACTGTACTTAAAATAGATTCCTTGGAAAGTGTGGATTAGGGCAGTTTTGGGGACATAAAACAAGACCCTGAGGGCAAGTGAAAACACACCTTCAGAAGTCTGATGGTTTCCAAAGCCACCAGCTGTGCTCCAGTAAGATGATATGCAACAAAGACATACTTTACACATGTTTTTCCCACCCAGCAGTTTTTTCTGGGTCCAGACTACTTCTTTAATCTAAAAAACTTCAATATCTGCCAGCTGGTTTGGGAGTAGTAGTGGAAGCACCATGGCTTCAGTTCATGTAGCTAGGAAAAAGAGAATGCTTGTTTAGTTTTTGAAGTCAGGGCACAAAATGGAGGGCACATTCAACCTGAAGAGAAATACTGGTAACTTCAGTATACTGAGTATAATTATTTGTAAAAGCTCAGCATTCAAACCAATGCCTATTTAAGTCAATGGGCATTTTTCATTGACTTGGGATGATAGATAAAATGGGCCATTAGTGCACTTTTTGAAAGCTCTACTGAACAACTACATCACTAGGTGTTTAGGACTTTTTTATTATGCCTTGCCTTCTCTCTCAAATAATGCATTTATCTCTTGTCTTGTATTGTATCTACTGCAGCTTGTATTGTCACACTTTCACCTGCATCACATGAGGAGAAGAATCCTCAGCCTCTTTTCCTTTTAGTTATAACAGAGAATCTGCTCCATTAGTGTCCTCATACCACTGCAGCTCTGAATGGTAAGAAACTTAACAGAGTATACAAAGATAGTTTAGAGAACATCCTCATACTGTATAATTTATGAGCTTTAAAATATTCCACTTTTTTTTCTTTAAAATTCTGATTAAACTGTTTTGTTACAGAATTTCAGTTACTCTCACTTTGAAGCACAGCAGGGTGAAACAAGTGGGCAATAACTATGGATTCATCAAATGAAAAGTATTTAGAACTTTTCTACTTATGATGGACACTTCCCAGAGGAGGAAAAAGAGAAAAAGAAACAACTTTAAGAGAGTCATCTGCATTATGCCAAATTGCCATTCCATTCAGCCTTCTAAAAAGGCCTTATTATCTGATAGTATTATGATTTAATAGATACAATTAGGTAAAAGTAGATACCATGGAGAAAACACCGAGCACACAGCAGTAATAAAATATAGCAGCAATAAAATACAGCTGCGGGTTGTCATTTGCTGCCCACATACTGCAAATTTGCGTGTAACTCCATATGAGCTGAGCACCCCAGATTCAATTCACAGAGAGATAGAGCCAAACAAAGTCACTGTCTGTAACTGTCTGGACAAGGAATGCCTCCCACCCGCAGTGGCACTGACTCGTTTGCTTTTCAATTTTTAAATTTTCTGTTTACTTGAGATGTAAAACCATTGTCTCTAGGAGGGAGCAGAGCACGAACAGACAGGTCAATGAGAAATGCAGTTTACCCACCTGTCACTGCTGGGCTAGACTAACAAATACAGATTGCTGAAACCTGTTGATTTACTTGACATTGCACCACTGGAATAGAAATGCTCCAAACTAAGCAGTCCTTCTGCAGCATCATTCCCCATAACAGCTGGAATTCCTGCAAAGAAAATGTTATTGTTTCTTATTAGTACACAGAAGAGGTAGGTCATCATTTCCAGAAGCATCTTGGTTAGCTAAAGGCCTGCGTGCTGGTGAATACCGTTTTTACTTGAAACACAATATGCAGCATTTAAAAGGAAAACCTTGGAACTGGAGAATAATTTCATTTTCAGAAACATTGACAATGTTACTGAAAACAAAATGTTGGAAATGAGAAATTTTCAGATAACACTGCCTTTCAGCTCCCCTGTGTTTCATGAGGCAGTAGTGAGTCACAGCACAAAGACCTTAGTGACAAGCAGCACTTGCTGACACAGTGGTATCACACTTCAAAAATGTGTGGCACCACATAATTAGAAAATTAATAGCTGCTGGTACTGCTGTGGTGTCTCTATTCAGTGCTAACTGTCTTTCTGCCCCTGTTTCCCACCCATGTAAGCCTGGGGTAGTAGTGATAGGTCAGAAAACACCTGGAGGAACTGGAGCTGCTCTGCCTCCCAGTCACCTGGATGCTCTCCTTCCCTCACCCAGATGAACATCAGTGCTGCCATCCTTGTGAGCCTGGGCAGACCTACAGGTCTGGGGAAGAGAGGAGAAGAGAGGAGGAAGGGATCTGACACTTTTGAACCCTGTACTGCAGGCTTCAGGCAGCCTGTGGATCTCTCTTTTGACAAGTCCTAGCTCATCAGTTTCTCTCCCCAAGCCTACTAATTCCTAGATTGAAATCTACTGCATTCCAACAATTTGTGGCAGCATATTCCTTCTATTATCATAGATTCACTAGGCATGTACTGCCCCTCTCTAAGCCACTTACTTCCTATATGAGTAAGAAATGAATTAAAATGAAGAATGCAGGACCCCACTTCAGGAAAGGTGACAGCAGTTGGGACACATGCAATGCAAAACACTTTTTTGTTATTAAAGAAAGAGAACACTAATTCATCTTAAATTAAATAATGAGGCTTTCTATTTGCCTGAATCACAGCTTTTTGCTGATCCTTCTCTAGTCACCATGTCAGAGTTTCTGATTTTCCATCTGGGAATTTAACAAACAGCATAATTTGCTTCATAAATCTTTGGTAAGATTTTTTGAATGCTCGCTATTTCCCCACACACAGGCACATAAATGCACTCCCATTTCCACAGGAGAGCACTGCATCTCACAGCAGGAGAATGAAGGGGGAGAAAACCAGATGTAGCACAGTCCTGAGAAAATGAATGTTACTGAAGCTGATATATATTCAGCTTTCCCATGGATTTTGCGGTTATTCAGAATGAAGCCAGCTCTACCTACCTTGTCAAAGAGCAAAAATAGTATTTTTACGGGAAATTAAGTATTTGAATTGTTCTGAGACCTCCCACTTTCAAAAATCCTTTGCTTGAAGCAGGAAGATCGGTGAGCGTGGGAGGGCTTGTAACAGTAACAAGAGGAAATCAAGGTATTACCCATCCTTATTTAAAAACTGTTGCAAGTTATTCCAGAGCAGCATGCGTTTGCTCCCTCTCTCAATCCTCCTCCCCAGCCCCAATGTCATCATTAGTGAAATCAATCACAACACACTGTCTTATCACAAAAGTTAAAACTCTGATCTTCATACTCTTCCCCACCAAGGACAAGCAGCTCTGGAGGCAAAACTGTCAGTGTACCCTTATAAGAGTACATCAACAAACTGAGGATTACAAGCTCCTAATGAGGTCTTTGAGGCTTTGCAGACCAGGCTTCTCAAATTGCTGTTCTCTGAACAAAGGAATCTTGCTAATCATTGGATTTGTGCTTTCCAATTTTGAGAAGTTCACAGTGCTGTTCAAATGATATTACCTGCTTTTAGATTTCTTCCTTAAAGAGCTTAACAGAACTATCTGTCTCTTCCCTTGGCCCTGCTTCAGGAAAGTGTTTGGTCACATAGTAAGTCAGCTCTTATTCATAAATTCATAGGCATGAGTCTGAAAATACTGCATATAAATCCTAATGGAATTTCAGTATACATTGCCTGAAAAGTAAATTTCCTTGACCAAAGCTTTGCAAATGGATTCAGCAACTAAAAAAATAATTTTCTAGAATATGGAGAATTCTGCCTGCTGGACAAGCATCTAATAAATGTTATTTTGCTGGTTTTGTTCTTTCCCTGTGTTAAGTTTCCTTCCCTAAGTTTAGATATGCTGAGGTAGCAGGTCCCTATAATGCTGTCTAGAGAGTTGCAGAAATCTTTTACTCTTGCTATGCTTTGACCTCATCTGATTTCATTTACATATTCTGCAGATTTTCAGCTTGGCCTGTCAAATTTGCTTGATATATGTCTAACTCTCTCCCTGGGTTCTCTTCCAAGGGTTTTATCACCTCTGCTTACTTCAGTGCACCTACTTCTCAATAACAGTTTCGTTCTTACACAGAAAAAGACTGTTCTTCCACTGCCCCACCTCTTCAGCCCAGCTGTCTTCCATAGATGTGGCTGCTCCCAATTGCATGGGAATTTGCCTTTGAGTAGACAAGGCTTTTTTACACCAACAAACACCATAAAGTGTGAATCAAACCCAAAGAGTGTTTGATTGAGAATTTAGAAAGTTAAACTGCTGAAATATGTAGTTTATAATTAAAGTACTGAGAAAGCCTTTACTGAAGAATCACTAGGAGAAACACTATAATTATGCTGTCCTTCACATTCTGCCATTAACATTTCTATAAGTGACATAATAATAATGTGGTCTTTTTTCTCTTTAGGAACTGTCAGCTCTCTTTTACAGGATTCAAGTAAGTTTATAAAGAATATAAAGTTCTTAAATGGAAAATGCAAATGATGATTTTTGTGTAAAGGACATGACAGTCACATTAGTAAGCTCATGAATATCATGTCCATATATGTTTCAAGTCAGTAGAGTATAACTCCTTTTTCTTTTTCAGTTTTTTCCCTATCTATTCAGAGCTCAAGAAAAAAAAAAAAAACTAAAAAAAAAAAAAAAAGTAAGAACCTTTTTTGAGCTCTCCTGTTAGCTGTTCAAACCTTATATTTTTGTAGGAACACAGACTGCCTGTACTTCCAGGAACACAGAGACAGAGCCCATTTCAAACAATTAGAATCATTGAATTATCAAACTTGGGAAAGTCCATCTCAGATCAACTAATCCAAGCATGAGAAAGGAGATCCTGAGCCCAGATACCAAAAAGAATCTATGCAGGCAACAACCTGCTATATACAATAATAGAAACATTTTGGGGGATGTCCCAAGGACATCCTTTAGTCTGCAGCTGCCAGCAGACCATGTTTCTTCCCCCTGATAGCACAGAAAATGCTGCAGCAGCAGCTGCAGCTGGTGAGTGCCTGGGAGCCTAATTGGACACGTATCCTCTGACCACTGCATCCCTCAGGAGATGCCATTTGATTGGCATTCCTACACACTCAGAAGAGGTAAAAGACAGTATATGGCCCTGTGTTACTACTTTGGGGACTGTAGTGACCCCGCTGATTCTGAAGGAGAGCTGATACACATTCAAAGTACCAAGTACAACAAGGAGTTGTGGCTCACGTGAGACCTTGGCAGCCAGCTCTGTTCTGTTGATTCCCAGTCAATTCTAAGTGTTGATACAAGAGAAATGTGTTTATGAAAAGTGCATTTTTTGTCAAACAAGCAGCACAAGTATAATGGAGTTAAAATTAGATACTTGAATGTTTTAAATCTTTTGTGAAATGTGGAAGAGAAATAACTGCTAAAACAGATCTAAATGCATTCTCTAGTAGATTTTAATCAGTGACTGCTTGAGAATAAATTATATTCAAAAATAAACTATGTCATCTTGACTAAATTGCGTGAAATTATATGGTTAGGATATTTCAAGATCCTCAGATGTTACATTGAGGGCAAATATATCTCATTATAACAGTTCTAGGGGAAGGCAAGTGTTTTATGTCTGACACAAACAGATAGCATTTACCTTTTATATATGTACATATATACTTTACCTGTTATATATGTACATATTTGCTTACATATATTGACTTATTAAGGATAGTCAAGACTGAGTAAAGTAAAATTACTGAGAAAATGTGAATGTGAAGCTCCATTTGGTAAATCTCCATTTACCAAGTTAATGTAGCACCAAGCTTATATCATAAACTTCATGAAAGTCAGTGTATACTTGTTTGAGTCTAGTACTACCTAAGTCTAGCTGTATTTCTCTCATAAAGCAGTTCTCACCAGCTGAGAGCAGCAATAGAAATAAGTCAAAGCTAACAAAACATGCCAGGAAAAATGCTGCTGATAAAACCTTGTAGTTTTTCTCTGTTTAGAAGCCTGATCCAGAACCTGTGTAATGAAAGTGGCCGGGGGCTCTCACTCCCTTCCAGCCAAAGCTCCTTTTCCCACAACAGATGTCACAGTGGTAAAGATGGTCTTCTGTGTAAGACTCTTTCAGGCTGTATACATGGAAGAAATAATTTGTCTTTATACCACAATTAAATCAATTTGCAGCTCAAAAATCTCAATTTTCTGTATACAACCCAAACTTCTCTCTTACCATATATGTGACAAAGGCTTTAAACTCAAGTAAATGACTTTTAAGATCAAGGAATTAGATCAAACCAGCAGAACTCAGTTGTCCACTCAGACATTCTGGCTAAGGGGTAGTCTGGCTAATGGGTAGCTGAGAGGGAAAAGGGACAATATGTAGGTTGTTCTGGTGTTTACAGTTCTAAATCCCTGCAGCTTCATGATGGAGTTCTTCCAAATGAACTAGCAAGTTTCTGCAACTGGAGAAACCCTTCCAAAAGGGCATCATGATGAGTTGAAGCAGGGGAAGGAAGAGTTCACATGGTTCTATCTGTATATGTCAGATGTCATTTTTTAGACTTCATCAGTCTTGCCACTGCTGTGCTGACCTTTGGTGTGCCACACCACATTGAGTTTGTCAGATTACCTTCCTGCCCTGTAGTGCACCAGAGTCAAGCTGACCAGCTGCTCACTCACTCTTTTTAAAAGCTGATATGCAAGTCCATGCACTCCACTGGTGGTCACACACTCCTAAAAGCTGATTATCCTGCTCAACATCACAGCAATCATGCACTGTGCAACTGCCTAGCATGACGCAGAGACCCCAGATTTTTCAAACACCTGAGAGAATAAATAATTTGCCTTTAAAAGTTGTCACTGCAGCACAAAATGCTATGAAGTACATATAAATAAAGGTAAGACAGGGTATTTGCCTAGGACACATCTTAGGAAATGTCAAGAAGAGCTACTTTTAAAACAGCACAGGAGACAATGAGGTCTTCTGATAAATGTGCAGGTCCTCATCTTACCTCAGGCTGGACATTATGGAAAACACTGACAATGATGCTGAAAACCAGCATCAGAGTTCTGACAGGTTAGAGATAAAACTTAGAATAATTTTGCTATGAAGGAGCCAAAAATTAACATAGAGGGAGGGAGAGGGTCCCAGACTCAATAGGATTGTGAAGGAGACCTGGCAGTAGATGCTGCATTAAAGTGCTTAAATTGTTGATCTAAACAAAGACAGACCCTTTGTGCCTGACAGAGGCTGAGTTTCAGACAAGTGTTAATGAAAACCCTTTCTGAACATATTTGGCTCTATCCTCATATTCTCACACGTATGCTGGAAAATCCGCATCAGCAGCAATTATTTTCCTTCTATTTTCAGATCCCACAGCCCTCAGCAGCATTAGCACTTACCTCTCAGCTGTCTTCTTTCATTTGGCTGGCATCCAGGGCATACTCCCTCTGCACTCCAAGTGCCCCGTGTAAGGCTGCATATGACAAAGTAACAGAGGATAAGTTGGAAACCCCAGGATCAGTCATGGATTAATGAGCCTTTGGCAGACCTTTGTACCTTCTGTTTCAAGTGCAAGGCAAAATCCTTTGATCTTTCCTTATCTGCATATTTGCGTAGAAGCATGTAAACTGCAAAAGAAAACAAATAAATAAAATCCCTCAGGTCCATCAAAATAAGAGACCTAATTGGACAAGATTTGTCTCCTAGAAGAAGGATCTGACGATAAGTATGTAAGAGATGAGTAAGATATATGGCTTAATGCACTAATAGAAGGCTGTCATGTGTCATAGGGATGAGTGCAGTCTAACAGCTTGGGAAAATTGTATTAGTCTTAGTAGCAAAACTTTCAACATATACTACAGTCTGTATGTACACTATATATTTATAGATATATAAAAATATGTTTGTTTCCTCCTTCTTCTTCATTAAAGGTATGATTTTTCAAAATTGTCTAAGTTACTTTCCCACTTTAATTTAATTGAATTGCATAATTACTGAAGCTGACAGCATGAGGCCAAATGCTGCTTTTGAAATCATTGACTGCTCTGGGAATTCTGTGTGTTCAGAAGACCACAGACTTTTTCAGAGGCTGAATCTGCAACGTCTGCATAAATGTAGCAGCCTGGGCTGGCCTTTTGGAGCCAGCCATCACTATTACACCCTCCCAGGGACTGTTGACAAAACCTTCAACACATATAACATTTAAAAAAAAAACATCCTTTACAGAGATGGTCTATGCTCCAGATATCTGTTCTGTGCTTTCTCCCAGCACTTCTCCATGTTTTGGAGAGAGTGTCATGAACAGGGCAGGTGCTCCACTGAAAAATAGCAGAATTTCTGCCTTTCCTGTGGCAGTGCCATTTTCAAATCACAACCAAACACATGGAAGAAACTACCATGGTCTGTGACTATGATAGTTCTAACAAAGACCACTGAACATTCCCTTCTGACTGTGCAGCCATTTGGCTTTAACAGGTATCAGTCCAGAAGGCTTTTTTGCAGTGAAAAAAGTTCAGGTTTTCTTAGGAAAGGACACTAATATGGTCATGATAACATAATTCAACAGAACGAAAGAAACAAGCAGATTGTGCCTTGCTTGTGGAGAGTAACCTGCATCTACATGTTTATGCATTCCCTAACCTGCTTTGGCCATAACACCACCTGAATATAAACAGTTGACATTGCAAATGCAGATAGACAGGATTCATTTCGATACAAGAGGTTTTGGCATCATCGGCCGCCCTGAATGAGTGATAGCAGTTGTGGCATGAGCTTTTAATGGTATCTGCTTTCTACTGCAAGCAGAATACAGCACCTCTCTCTAGGTTTAAGAGTTAACCTCTGTTTAAAACTGGTAAAACAGTACTAATTATTTATTTTTATTTAATACAATAGAGCACAAAACTGATGCCAGCACTCCCATGAGAATGAAGTGCAAACCCTTGGGTTACAGTGCCTTCTTATATGCCACAAAGATGGGGGAAAGAGATTCAAGCTACTGAAGCATCTGGTAATAGCACTTGTGGAGTATGAATGGGGAACCAAATCCCAGCCTGCTATACTCAGGTGAGTAGTTTTGTGCTGATCTGTTCTTAAAATAATCATCAATTCCCGCTCAGTGCTTCCCCCCATAAATTAGCTCCTAAGATGTATAACAGCCACTAAAAGAAGAATTGAACAGGGGAAATTAACTTGCTTTTCAGCAGCAGAAATTTATCAAGACCACACTTTTTACTGGGACAAAAACAATTCATTTAAGCCTTGTCAAGATTTCTAATTAAAAATCCTCTGCTCCCAACTGCAATTCACAAATACTGTGCTTAATTTGGAAGTTAATAATATTTCCATGCATTTCTGCTACACTCTGCTATTGCAGCTATGACTCTAGTCTGATAACAAGAGCATTGTACCCAAGCCAGCAGTAAATGACTTTCCTCATTTCTAAGTAAAAATGAAGCTTACTTTGTAAAAGGGAGATGGGGAGGTTTGAAGCTGTATTTATTGTCTGTGTTTCAGCTCTACTGTATGAGATTTGTCTCATTATGTGTAGGTTAATGCATTAGATATTGCAGATATTAAAGGATATTACTATTTATTTGGACTTAATCATCTTACACCAGGCCACCTGCTGCCTGGCAGGTCGGCTACCCTGAAGTATTTGTGTGAACAGCTTGGGCCACAGATGACAGCAATGGAAGACCAGCTAGCCCACAAATAGAGCTCAACTCTGCTTTTCATGAGTTGTGAGTTGAAAGAGGTCTCTTCCTTCAAAGGCTTAGGTAGTGTAGGCCCTCATCATGTTCAAGGACCAATTTTCTGTTCTAGCAGAATCTGAGTAAGATCATTCTGTTATGAATGACTACGATTTCATAGGTGAATTCAGGCCTATGAACCCTTTGACTGGGTTTTCCATGCAAACTACAAGACAAGTGGGAAAGAAATAAAACTTTCAATCTTCACTAACATGTAGCAGCTCATCTTAACTTCCTCTAATTCTAGAGGACTATTACACTAAAGAACTCGATATATGACAAATCTCCAATAAAGTCGAAACTCAACTCCTCTCTCTCATGTCTAAGAAGTGTTTAACTTTGATGCAATTCATCTTCTGTGCTCATTATACATCAGTAACATCATGTGTCTACCCCATCTCCCCTTTGCCTACCAGTTGCATCCTTGCTTATAATCTGTGAGACAAGAAAACATACAAGAACATTTGCTGACCATACAATGAGAGATGCAAGCATTTTTCTGTACATTAGCTCATTACCTCTGTAGCCAGTATATTGCCAGAGTTCTTAGGGGATATTGCTTTAAAATAGACAGTTTTAAGGAGAGATATGAGAGAAAAACAGGAGGCATTTTCTGACATCTACAGGAAAGGGTTTTCTAGTTATCAGAATCAAAAACAACAGGAGACGTGAGTTTAAAAAAATCAGACTAGATGTAGGGTAGGATGGGATTCCAGCATGGCCAAAAGGCCATCATTAAGTTTGACCTAAACCATACCTTCAAATATAAAAACTAAAAGCCAGACTTCGTTTTCCCAATGTTAAAAAAAGGAAGCATGAAAAAAACCTCTTGAAAGGAGGACAAGACTTTCTGTTCTTAGTTTCATATAAGTTTGCTATAAATATATCCAACAGTCAAAAAGTAACTAAAGAAATGGCAGCATAAACACTGAGGAGGAAAAGCCTCAGTACAATGATTTTGACCCTTTTTTTTAAGCCAAATTTAAATATTATAATCTGTCCTCGATGTTTCAGAGGAATTTTGTTGTTCATTTTTCAGTTTAACCTTAGGAATCATTAAGAACTAAAACCAAGTTAGAAATAGGTATTAGTGAGACTTTTTTCTTCTGTAATCTTTGAAGACTGGCATACACACCAATTTTTGAACTCAGAGTTCCAATGTAAATGTGACAGGGGAGCTAGGTGCTTCCTAGCTGATACTGCTATTTCTCTCTTTAAAACTCATTAAGGTACAAAGTAAGAAAACTCCTTATGTTCTTATAACCTGGACTAAAGCCACCAGAGCCAATACAAGTTTTTCCAATGGTTTCAGATCAGGCTGAAAATCCTGAGACAGCACCATCTCTTGAGATTGATGAGCTATGATTCTTTAGCACTTGTGGCAACATGCTGTCACTGTGAAAGCCACATCAACCATGAAATCCAGGCAGTCCTAGCAGCCAGTCTGCCTTTGGTGGCACAAGAGAAACTCCAATGGACTACGTGCCTTTTGCTCTTAACGCACAGGGAAAGAGAGGAAAAGAATCAGTCTCCGCTCTGCCACTCTACCTGATATTCTCAGGCTTGTTTTTCTTTCTTTCTTTTTCTCAAATTTAAATACTGTACACCTCACATGATGGTTATTTTTGCTTATTAAAATTCTAAGATGCATTTTCTTTTTTACACTATGTAAAAGAAAAATAGTAGCTGTGTTGGGCTATTGAGCTGATATTACTTGGGTAAATAGGTTGATGTTGGAAGACCACAGCTTGACATTCTGTGTGCTGCTTTGTAGTTTTTAGGGATGTAACTTTATTAAGTAAATCACAGCTAGACAGTTGTAATGAAAAAGGAATTATAACTGGCAGAAATAGCAGAACTAATTTAGCCAAGAGCATTTACCCAGCAACTTACTAAAACATTGAAAGAGCAAAACTCTTTCTGACTCACAACTGTCCATCAGCCACAAATTTCAAACATTCTGGAAAATGCTCTCCACCTCATAACACTCATTCATCTCAGTCCAAAGAGGCTGCAGCACAACTTTTCCTCTGGGACAGCCTGACCTTGAGCTCTGAGATCATGCAGCCCACACCAGCACACTTAACGCCCTACTCCTTCTCTTGACAGCTCCTGCTCAAGTAAGCAGCTAAATTGGAAGTAAACACAATACCACAATACCATTTCTGTAACTTTTTGTTATTTTCTATGTATTAATAATCACTCTTTCACGCAGACAATAAATATTCAAATTTCTTCATAGGCTTCTAATTATTGCATAGTATTTGATGGATACCTGAGTTCCATCCATCCTGACCTAAACTATAATCATAGGAAATGCACTTTGAAACTCAATAGTCTAACTGAAATCATATTAATTCTGATGAGCATGAAAATAAGCAGAACTGCTGCAGAAGGTTCAGAAACTCTAGAAAGGGTTTCATTATGTATTTCAGCTATTGTAAAGCATTAAATTAATAAATGTAAACCTTCTTACATATGAGATCCTATTAAAAAGAGTTCCAAAATTTGTCACTTCCTCTCCTACTGCTGTTTGTTGGGGGGCTGACGTCAGAAATTTGGGTTCTCCGGAGATACAGATTTATCTTCTTGCCACAGATGAAAGACTTACTGATAACAACTTTAAATAAGAGTTTTGTTCAAAACTATAAGCAAACTTGCATGTATAAAACCAGCAAAAATATCTAGTTTCCATAAATTTTGTGATGATGATTATAATAATAACACATTTTCTGCTTTTGGACTTAGATCTGTATCTAACCACTACTCAGAAGGGCACCTAATGCAAAGAACACATTAACTCCATTTCTATATGAAGCAGGTGCTTCCCTCCACCTTTCCTCTGAAACATCTGGTGCTGGCCACATTCAGAGCCAAGATTGCAGAGCAGATTGATATCAAGCCTAATTTGGTGTGGTAAATCCTCTGAGACAAATTTCACCATAGCGTGCAGATGTACTGTGACTCTGAAGTCAACAATTTGGCATAATTTATATCATTATAGATTTGTCCGAGGTTGGCTGGATATGGATTTTGAGGAGTTAATGCAGTCCTTTTTCTTTTTAAGTAGGACTTTATTGGATTTTAATTTAAAAATATACACAATTGTGTTTTCTTTAGCCTGTTAACTCTTGAATATACAAATGTGTTTTACACAGGGAGACTGAATTCAAACATGGGGAAAGATATCCTGTTTCTGAGATGGCCACATTAGTCATGTCAAGCAGTATGGTGCAGTACTATGGCCAGGAATCTTATATATATGTAAGTCCTTTTCTCTAGATCTCACAGCACAGTTGTTTCTCCTTCACCAAGTGCTGCTATGACCTACAAACAAAACTGAGAAGTGCTGTCTCCAGCTGTATTTCTTAATGTTAGGAATACTTCATCACTAAGAATGATTTTGACCACCTGCAACCTTCCCCAACACTCATAAATGCATATTTTTCTTCCTTCACAAATGCAGAAGCTGTGATTTTTTTTACCTGGGAAAAATTTGAGCACTTGTGACCTGTGCAGACAGGAAGCACATAGATGGTCCAGTAAGTCCTGAGAACAAAGAAAGAAAGGAGAGGAATTAATAGTCTTGTCCTCATCCTCCTCTGTCTTTTGGGAAGGCAGCTGTAGACTCTGATTTCTTTCCCAAGGGGAACTGATTTATTTTTATTCATTGCCTGCTAGGAAAGATTGTGTTCATGTTAGAATTAGCAAATACTTTTTTCTTTTATGAGAACTATAATCCTGTTTCTCAAATTCCATTAAATTATCTGTTTTCTGGAATTTGGGAAAGTACTAATAGTCACACAACCATTTCCTTTGCAAGCCTTTGTTTATGTGTACATCTGGCAATGGTAACACCACAAAACTGCTGTCATACAAAGGTAATCTTAAAAACCAAAGAGTTCTTATAGTAAGTTTTTAATAGTTTTTAATAGTTAAGCTGGTGACAGACCACTCAAAACTGAAACCAAGCCTCCGTGAATTCAATTGCAAGCTGTAGATACAATCAATCTATATTTTACTTTTTTTTCTGGATTAAAAATGGATTCCTCCATGCATCCTGCATACAGCAAATACCAAGTATTCATTACAATCAATAGAGTGTATTATATTGTGACCTCTCAACTGTAGCAAGATCTTTCACCCAGCAGAAATCATTCTATGTGAAGGGCGCTTGAGCACAAATTAAATGAAAGTAGACTGCAATCGAGGGAAATTATAGACATAACTGCTGTAGAAATGAAGTCAACTCTTTCTCTGCATGATCACAGCAAACAGTGCAGATGCTCTCTACTATCAGCGTTGATGTAGATGCCAAAATTCCTTCCTGCTGAAGGAGTATAAATAAAAATTCCTTTTTCCTAAATGGATGTGTCATCAGTACTACACAAAGACAAAAACAAGCCTTGAAAATACAATAGGAGCCCAGGAAGCAATTTGATCTACTGTTGACATTATAATACAAATTAGTATCTAATGACAGACACTTCGGTTATGAACAAGAATTCACATATTGCCTGCCTAAGTGATATATGTGGAGTTGTACTGAGTACACTTAAAGGTCTCCCACTCCAAGACGTTTGACAGGATCACAAAGTTAAAAACCCAAAACATGAGATTGTTTAAAAAACGGAACATCTTCTTTTTCCTTCCAGCTGCTTTTTCAACACAGATTTTACAGCATAATTTTTTTTTTTCTACAAAGCCAATAAAACGAAGTAACTCTGCAAGGCAGTAAAACATCAGAATCCAAACTAGCTTGACAATAGCCAAGGAGTTAAGAACACATAATGGAATCTGCTAACAGCTACCAATTAAAAATACTAAATATTATTACTAATGATCATGTTTATCAGAGAGGACTCACTAGCTGGTAAAATGTACTACAGTTAGGAAAGACTCACAGAAAGGGCAGATACTGTTCTTTTGAGCAGAGACACCAACTTCGGGGCTCTAAGCCTTTAAACAGAAGACCCAGTTTAGCAGAGATTTTGAGCTGTCTAGGAGAATAAATAGGTCTTTCACAAAGGTAGAAACTTCTCAGTTTTCCCAAATCAATGAATATAAATGCACAGTTCTCCCCTAGGACTCAAAGGCATTAACTGTAGATCACTGAAGGACCACAGGCCACTTTATTTCAAAGACACCAGTGAATAAGTAAAAAAAAAAAAAAAAATAGAAACTTTAGAAAATGGTTAAAATCTGATTAGGGATATTTCCATTTTTAAAAATTTGCTTCATAAACATATCAATTAAAAGAATCCTCCTTTAATGCTAATTCTTAGTACTTGTTAAAAAATAATTTACACGGCTGACTTCTTAAAGAGAAAAATGCAAGTAAAAAGAAAACATGTTGTCTTAATTGAAGTGCTTGCAGGAAACATACCCATTTCCCTTATTAAGAAACAGCATGCTCTGGGGATCAGGACAGATGGATGACAGGCAAATGGGGAGAAATCTGAATTGATCATCTCTAACATCACTTTTGGATTCCTTTCTCTTTCCATTCTGAAATTATTAAAAACTGAGGAATGCAGAATATCAGAGGAGAAGAAACATCTTTTTGAGCATGGAAAACTAAATGCAAGAATGTACTATCTTTTTTATTTATGGCCTCATCTCTTTATTGATTCAGGAAATATTTGCATACATATATATAATTTTTCATATTAAAGATTTTGAAAAAATGTAAAGGAAATTCAATTTACTATTAATCTTATTGTGGCTGAGTCCCTTTCACAGGGAATCATCAATCTGCAATAATAGGACCCAACAGTTGCATCCCACACACTTCCAAGCCAGCTGAATCTGGCAAGATTCCAAATACTGTCTTTACTCTGGGTGCCTCCAGAAAATTTCTGGATATAGAAGTCCTATCTAAAGCCCTCTGAAATGAATATTTTAGTCCTAGAGCCCAGGACCAGGATCCAGTGGTAAGGCCCAAGTCAAGTCTGCTGAGAGGCACATTTTCCCAGAATTACACCTAGTTGTAGGTGTTCTAGTTAATGTTAAAAATACATAAATAAATAACTAGATAATTCAATGGAATTTCCTACAAACACTTACTTAAATTTTAGCTAGTACCAGGGCATTGCAACATTTGCAAAAAATACCCCATAAAAACTTGAAAAACATCTTCCTTTGGAGCTTTGACCCCTTCCTTTGCAGGAAGATGCTGGACTAACCTTCTTTTCTTTTACAGATATATCTCCTTTACAACATTAGAGTGCTATCATTTTTCTTCATCATCTACTTGAAATTTTCTTATGTTGGCCCCGTCTCCCCTTCTTTATCAGCAGCTGAGCAGGGATCACATAAAAATCAGTTATTCTGCTAGTAGCAACTCTTCTATTCTACCACAGTGGAAACATCTACTGAGACCTTGATTGGCCTCTTACTGCTTCCTAGATGCATTCACCACTACCATAAAATGGATACTTTTCCTCTACATTGAAGGTCACAGTCATAAATGATGCTCATAAAACAAAGAAAGATTCTTGTGCTGACAGGGGCATGTTCCCTGCAGTATTGCTCCTGTCTTTCTGTACCAGAAAATCTTTCTACACCAGAGAATCAACAGACTCTGCTGAAGGAGAGCTGCTGCAGCAGGTTATGAATTGGCTCCCCCAGCAAAGCACAGGCCCTGTGTTATCCTAACAGCACCAGGCTGCTTCCAATCTCAGTGCCAGCCACCTGTGGCACACTTGTGTGCTACTGCCCAGGTGCCTTCTGCCCATCAAACTGCTGCTCCTCCTTGCTTTGGCTAATTGGAATTTAGGGGAGCAGGATGTATGTTGCACGCAATTACAGAAGCATCTCTACCTTTGGGCATGCAATCAAAAAAAAATCATTTTGTGCTAATGTTTCCTTACAAAGAGCATTGTCATATACAATCATTCATCAGCACAGTAATATAAACATGAAATTAAGGCATAAGGAGCCTCTCTAATGTAATGATCCATGAAACAGATAACTTCACAAGATATTGTCAAGGGCTTTCAGGCTAGAGAACACTGATACTTCTTCTTGAAACAAGAAGTCAATACTTATCCCTGAGCTCTTCATTTGTCAATTTCCTTCACAAATCTGTGTTGCCACAATGTGGGTCCAGGCTAATTTTAAAACACCTTGTAAACTGAACCTTGTCTGAGGCTGAGCTCTCCAGATCAGGCGCTGAGGTCAACTCAGCGAACAACCAAGCCCCCAGCTATATAATCAATCATGAAGTTAGGATTTCAGGTTGTGTGTATTTTAAAGTGAGTTTTAAATAAAACAGTACTGAAACACTCTTAGCCACCTGACCTGTTGGTCCTAGTAATAAATAGATGCACTCAGCCAAACCCTGCTGTCACAAAGAGATTAATTTAAATTAAAATAACCCTTTCTTCCTCTTCTCATCAGTTACTACCTAATAGATCAGCTTATAAGACATAAACCAAAGAGCAAGTCAGAAGCAATTAAGGAAGATTTTGTGCATGCTCAGAGGTGGCCACATATGAGACCTGAGAATAAAATTCTGAAAAACTGATCACACCACAACTCACAAAACCTGTAATCTGAACATCACAATTTCTTTTCCCTCCCCACTAACAAATCAGTTTCTTAATATTAGAGAATTATGTCTTTGTCTATGAGTTACATATAAAATATTTGTATCCTCTATGTATTATTTTCTGAGCTATACCTTGTTATTAGCTCCTTTCAGATTGCTCAATATTCGCACCTATTGCCTCCACTCCTTGCTGCTGACTCTCATGACTCTAGCCATTAATTTGTTGCTTAAAGAATCATTCTGGAAACCTCCTGAAATATCTCACTGTTTGGTGCATAAAATTAGGCACTCTACAAAAAAGGCTACAGCTTCATCAAACAGCCAAGTTCTAAACAGGATTACTTGAGTCTTGATTTGATGTCTTTAGGCTCTACACTGCCATGTAAAGGAATCATTAATAAAGCAAGTGTAATTTTTACACCTAGAACAATTCACTCTTCAGCTGGGAAAAAAGCATTCCAATTAATGCAAGCTAAATTCCCAAGAATTCCTGGGAAAAGGGCCAAGTAGTAAAAATAAAACCGTTTCAGCACAAGACCAAAGAAGGCAAAGTAGAACAGGTTTTGATCTTATCCTCTAGACAGCTGTTGACCTACAGCAAAAGAAATTATAATCACCTTTAAGCTAATCAGATTGCTGCCTTTTTCAGTCTTATGTTTTCTTTATCTCTGCAAATATAAGGAGAAGATGGAGCACTGGATTCTTCACTGTGGTCACCTTGTCACACAACTTCAGAAAAAATTCAAGAGCATTATTTTCATAAGCAATCAACAAAACAATATTATCTAGGAACAAACTTTTACCTTTACCGTAGGACAGGAGAAATTTCACTCTACCTTCTCCATAGTAGAATTATTAAATTGATTCAGCTATCTGAGAAGCTTTGTTAACTGACTAGAGGACAATTTGCAATTTGCTTAAATGGAGTACAAACGTAATGAGATGCTTCCTTAGATGATCTATAATGTTAGCAAGCTACCAAATAAGTGCACTTAACTAAGTATCAGTTAAGTATATCCGGAAGATGGGGCATAGGAGGTGTCCGAGAGAGAAATCACAAATATTCATGTCTTAGTATTTCTTCACCTCAGGAAGCTACCAAAAGGATCCTGTTAATATGTCAACATTTTTACTTGGAATGAATTTCAGCCTCTTCTCTCTCCTGAAACACTCTTGGGTTGTTTTTTATTTTTTTCTGAGGAATAGGAAGAACAGGTCTATAAAATTCCTTCCAGGCTGAACAGCAAGAACAGCAGCTGCAGGAGGTATGAGTGGCTTCTTGGCAGAAAAGCATTCTGTCATACATCAGACTCACACTCATTAGTATTAGTGAGCATTGCTGCAGTCAGAATTAACTGTTATGCACAGGACTCAAGGCTATTTAAGCCTCAGATGATGAGAAAGCACATGTAATTTAACACTGAAAGCAAGGGTGGCATCAGCTTAGCTGCACTCCTAATTCTTTTGAACAGGATGCAAAACTAATGCCCTCCTGTTAGTTTAGCTGAAGACTTAAAAAACATTTAATAGAAAATATAACACAGTCTTGTAATGGGGCAAAATAAAAACCTGATGTGAACAAAAAAGCAAAAAAAGATATCATTATTTGGACCTACTTCCGCACAGTACTAAGCACAGGATGAACATTATTAAACATTAAGAGGTGGTCTCATCACCATTATTCAGGTAACATCTAACAGAATCAAGCCTTTTATGAGGGGATAGTAGCTACAGAAAAGGTCATAGTAGCATTTTTAATCAGTACATCTCAAAGCACCACAAGAAAGATGCTGGTATCATTATGCCTGTTTTACAGACTAGGAAATTGAGGCAAAAAGCTTCATCAAGATTTGACAAGCTACTATTAGAGCTAAAAATGGAAACCAGTTCTCTTAAATCCTCATTTAGTCTTGTCACAAGCTTTTCAGAAGAAAAAGGAGACAGTTGTTCTTGGACAATGATAAAGACCTGACTTTTCAGAGGTGCAGTCAGCAAGGGAGACAGACACTTAAAGCCTACAGAAAAAAAAGCACTTATTTTTCCCTTCTTACAGCCAACACAGTCACCAGATCAATAAGCAGCCTGGAGTGCTAAGACCATGTTTCTTGGCCTGGTTTCAGATCCCAGACAAACAAATCCAGCTGTCCCAAATGGGTTTTTCTGAAGCGAGTGGGATTCCCTTCAGACAGAACAACTGTATGCACAGGACAAGTTATAGGATCAAGACATAATAGCAAGATAAATTATTAATTTTAGAATGTTTAAAATTGCAACATCCCTTTAAATATAAACTATTTCCTACTTAGTCTTGACAGTACTCTCATTATATGCTAATAGATGATTCTGTAATAAACAGAACCTTAAAAATTAATCACATTTATATACCTTGGGATGTCATGAGTGATAGTGTTTTGCAGCTTAGGAGTGTACAGAATCTTCTTTGTATGATGCATTGACAACTCCTTGGTGTTGAACAACACTTCATTATACTTCATGTTACAATTTTTTTTCTTTTGTAGCAAAATTTGCAGTTATTCTATAAACTTCAAATGTTGGTTATACAATTTTTCTTTATAAGGATGCAAGAAAATCTCTTCAGATTGACCTTTTTATTGTGCGGGCAGAGCAATCACTTCCATGTGAGCCATAACAATGATAAACCTGAGGTATTTTTTCTTATGAGCTAAAGTGATATAGCACTCCCTTTATTAGAAATGCAAATATGCGGGCTGAAGAGAAAAGCTGTAAACAAGTAATGTTTTCAGAAGGTCAGCTTTCTCATGGCCCACTCTAGATACACAGACCATAATATACTTCAGGCAAAGTTGCTGGTAAAGCTGAGGTAATGGTTAATTAAATATGTTGTTCAAAGATACTTTGAAATCCTTCAATCAAAGTCACCATGCAATCTCAAAAACAATTACATCCAAAAATCACTGTTATCAGCTACTAGAATAATATAAATTACATTAACACAGACTATAGGCCTACCAGTGGAAACAAACTTGAATTTCAGAGGATACCTAAAATGAGATTCTGGTGTTGGGACAGAGGCAGATGACTCAGCCATTGAAAATGCAGTACTGGCTCAGCTTTTTCTTTCTTTGGAAAAAAACCTTGGAGCCATACTATGGGGTACATCTCAATTCTGACACACAAAAATAGCCTCAAAGAAGTCAACAATTGTTTATCACTGCTGTTCACACAGTTCCAAGCTCATCATAGTCACTTGCTAAGGAAACCACATGATTTCTGCACATTCATGGTAGTCAAGCTAGAAATAATAGCAGAGCAAAAAAAAAGGTTTTACATGAGTTTTATACTTGAGATGACAATGCAAAAAAACCCAATATGAGAGCCAGGTTACTGACCTAGGTGCAAAAGGATGTGCATTGAGATGCATTATTAGCAATAAGGTAAGTTACTACCCTCAGCTATGAAAAAAATCAGACAAGCATATCATGGGAGCTCTGCAGTCTAATGGCAATGTTGATTTTATTGTAATGATGAATTACCTGATTTAATTATCAGTAGTTATCTTGTATGCAGGGCTACACTACAAACATGAACCAGAATTTCCAATTTCTTTACATCTACAGTTACTAATTCTGTGTATTGTGGGGTTTTACACAATGGTGACACACAAGTGTTATTATAGCCAGCTATGACAGTATCTGGATCAAATTACTTATTTATTTGCTCATTTGGATTTTAAAACTTGGCAAAACACAAGTTTTATAGTAACTATCAAATCAATTATATAACTGCAAACTCCTAAGGGTATGTGCAAACACAAAACTTACAGTGATGTAAAGCAAGAGAAGTATTCAGAGGTATTCTAGATTAATAAATATTAAAGCAGTATAACTTAATTTGGGTATATGCATGTCAACAGAAGAAACTAGGTTCCATTTAATTTAGACTAACATTTTAAAGGAGTTTACACAGGTACACAAAAAAAACCTGCCTGTAAACCCCCAGAAATTGCTACACAGACAAATTGCAGTAAGGGAACAGGCTACTGAGTATGAGCTCACCCATGGCCACAGTCCATGTCAGTTTTCTTAGACCAAATAGTGAGGTAACCAAAGGTACCCTGGCCATCTCGCCATGAAACCTAAGCTGATCCACATAATTTATCATTCTCTTTGGTGCACAGTCACTGTACATCAGCTGATGCACAACATCTTGTCAAGGTGCGTCACTAGATGAGGAATGGGAGAACAGAGTAAAATTTGTCTGGCCTTGCACAAGAAAAATGGCTACATGACTAAGGTAAAATAGAATAAACTGCATTTTGTTCCAGTTGCTACATTTTTCAGGGATTTGTGCTGGCATAAACTAACTGGTACTGGTGCCAATTTTCTTCACCTAAATGGAAACCTACAGAAATGTCTATAAAATGTAGCAACAGATTGATTAAGTGTGCACTTTAAATGCATGTAACTCAGTTCAATCCACTACATTTAAAGCAGGATTATTTTAATTTGCCTTAAACTGATTAGGAATGAGTTTAAATTAAACCAATATATTCTTAAATCAGCATCCTGGATCAGAATTCCACAATTCTGGTATAAACTTTCTATATTTTAAAACAATCTGTAGGGTTAAATACTTTTTAACATTCTCATCAGACAGGGTAAAATTAATACTTCCATTGGTAGCCAAGTTTTTAACTCCAATAGTTTTTTGCACCTGAAAACAACCCAAAAGTGGAAATATTTCCATATGCAAGGCTATTATAAATATCTGATTTACTCATGACTGAAATTTAGTCCTATCTGAGGAAGTTCTCTAAAGTAACTCACAAATAGTTAGCTATTATCCTTGGAAGAAATGAAGTATTTCTACAGCTTCAGCAATCCAAATGGAAAATGTAAAACCTTTTGCTCCACAGACTCAAGGACTACAGCTAATTAGACTGAATTATAATGCTTCTTTAAAACCAATACATGTTAAAAGAAGCATGTTTAAGACTAGGAAAAAACCAACTTAAAGTAACAAAACCAGTAAATTGATCGTGATTCTGCAAATCAGTATCAAAGGGTTTCCTGTCAGTCTCTTTTAAGATCAAACTGTATAAAAGAGAATTTCTCTACATGTTTTGATGCAGGAACATCTCAAAAGAGATTTACCAGACTTATTGCTTTGGTTCTAAGTGCCAAAATATACAGAAAAAATATTACTGTCCAAGATGTCCAATTTGATTTCTAAATAAAACAAGTAATAGCCTGAGTTTCATCCATTACAGGAATCCCAATGGTTAGGGAATCACTCAGACTAAAATGACAGAGCAAAACATCTCAGCACACACAGGAATAAACAAGGACTTGGTCCAGGAAACTGCTGCCTGCTGAGACTACTTGAGATCAGTTAGACTCAGCATTGACATGGGACATGGCTTATCCAGAGCAATTCACATGACTGAGGCTAAAAATCTAAAAGAAAACTAAAAGAAAACAGAAATTCCTCTCACTTCAACAAAAAACCCCTTCTGCATTTTTTTAATTTTTCATTTTATTTGTGCCTTCTAAATCTTACAGAAAGATATGAGGAAGACCAAGGTTTATATTATTCTTAACATTTTTCAATAGTAAAAAGGGGACATTATAAAAGTACTAAAAATCAAAATAAATAATTTTACATATATTGCTAGTATTTAGTAATTACTTCATAGGAGGCAAAAATGTTTTGAAGGGCTAAGAAATTTAATGAGGTATTCCCCCAAAGACAGCCCATAAATTCTTCTCCTCTCCTCTCCTAGTGGCAAACTTCCAAATAGCTTTCATTTTCATGGAAAAGTTTCTCAGCTTGTCCTTGTGGGTATAGAGGATGTAAACTGCTGGTTATGGTGAAAGGTCATCCTGAGCTGTTGTGATTCAAGTGCTGGCGCAGGTTCTAAAATAAAGCAACCTTCTCGGTGCTATGATAAAAGCTGAGCCTTCAACATTTCTTGTTTAGCTGCTATTGAAGCTATTGCTGATTCACAGTTAGTTATTCTCAGCAATTCATACGACCCTTGGAAAATTTGCAGGGAAAATTAAGAGAAGTCACATTGTACTTAAAAATTCACACTATATCTACAGTTTCCATCCATTAGTTTAATAGAATTTAATTTATTAAAAAAAAAAATCTGCACCACCATAGAACTTGTATACTTCCCCTGTTTTCACTGTATGAAGTGAAAAGCAAAAGGCAGACACTTATCCCAGCAGGGAACAGCACTGAGATATTTCATGGCTTTATAAAGTTTTAAATCAAAGGATATCATGAGATCATCCCATCTGCTTAAGTTTCATCATAATCTATTATTATGTTTCATCTGGTCACCTCTGCACTGAGCCTCCCCTAAGTTGTGTTTGTTGATTGACTGTCTACCCAGGTAGACACCAGGGGTTTTGTTTCAGTCATTGTTAGCTAAACTGTGGCCTCTGTGGCCCCTGCTGCAGCTGCAAATTAGTCCTGGGTAAATAAAACATCACAGTTTTGTGCGGCACTCTCTGCCAGGGCACTTCCCACACATTACAATTCTTTGTGTTTGTGTGATATGGCAAGGCTGGTGTGAGGAATTTCCTCACAGTTCATGGCACTTGAGGAGGACTCTGACAGTAGGAGTGGCAGGTATGTCACGGTGTAGAGACAAAATCTGAAAAGATACCTATTCCCCTCTGCTGGTACAGATGCCATTCAGGGTGCCTGGCCATCAGACTGTTTCCTGAAAGACAGATGTGAGGAATTCCAGGACTATCAGTCCAAAAATTATCAGAGGGCTGATAGCACCATAGCATCTGATCAGGCAGGAATAACTACAGAACAGGCTTTCACACACATCAGAGGGTTCCTTCATGCCTATGCAGATGTTTGAAACCAGGACACCAGTAAAGACATTTATATTTATCTGTACTGTAGCTCCAGCACAACTGAGACTAGCAGTTGGCTTCAGGTAAACATAGGACGTACTTCACTGTCTGCTGTTCCTCCGTCATTTGATCCATAACTAATACAGCCCTTCCTTCCATTTGAACTTTCCTGCATCATTGACAAAACTGGAGTCTGGATTAGGGAGTATATTAACATATTTGAAAACCTTTGAAGGCTTTTTTTCTATGCTTTTTCAATCCAGTCTGCTATTGATGTAATTGTGCCCAGCACAACAATAAAGGTACAGCCATGAAGAGGAGTATGTACACCAAGAGTAGATGAAAATGGATCCATATGATCCTGGCTGTCAAAAAAAAAAAAAAAAAAAAGGGTGAATCAAAAGATTTCTGAAGAAGTTGGAAGAGATTTAATGAGTGGATGTAGTCATCCCATCTTTTTATTCTTGAATGAGAACATGAGGAGACACAGCAGGGGCATACTTGTCAAATGTGAAAAATGAGAACCTCCATGGGGCTCAAGGAAAGGAGAAGCCCTGATGCTGAATTTAAAAAGAGGTAAAAGCACAGATGTCCAGATAAAGAGACCCATGTGATTCCCTCAATGGATTAATTCTTTCAGTAGTGAGATGGAAAATAGCAATAAAGAAGAGCCACGTTTCCATACAGTCTCCCTTTCTACTACTCATCTGCAACACTGAGACTGCACTGCCTGCAAACACAGAAAGGGGACCTCTCTTCCTCTTTTTTTCCTGCACTCAGTCATTTCTGACTTTCCTTGAGGTGACACTGAATTCTGAAACTCAAGGAAGAAATTAGTCAGTGAGTGGGTAGGAGCGTAAAGGAAGGGAAGAGAATGCAAACAAGTCAAACCAAACAAGTAAAGGAATCTGTAGCACCAGTATCAAAGGAGCAAATGTCACAATGCTGAGAACCTGAGGCTGATGTGATTTACTTGCATGCCTTAGGACACTCAGTTCCACACAATCCACTGTCAAAGTAAATTATAAATATTACAGTATCTGCTACTGGAACAGATCCAATTCATTCAGAAGGAAACATCAAATGCTGCCTGTAAGGTATATGAGCACTTAATGACAAGGATTTATTCCAAGATACCATCAAAATGAACAAACTGTACAAAAGAGCAAACCAAAGCTAGGTTGCTTGTATGTCTCTGTTTTTAATAGCTACATCTTATTTCTCAAGGGATTATTTTAAACTAACTTTCTTCAAACATAACAGTACGAGGAAACAAAGGAATAATTAATCTTTTTTTGTAACACTGGCCCATAAAGTTACTTTCCAAAGCCAATATTAATATATCAAACCAGATATAATTACTCAATTTTTCAGATTTTTCACATAATTATTAGATTTTTAAAAAATTTTTCAGAGCCTGGCACCTTCTGTTTAAATCAGTAACACCATCTATCTCACACCACGTGGCTTTACCACTACTGTGAGGATGATCCACTTCTGACTGTGATGAAGTAGTGCTATTTGAAGGAGGAAACTGTGCTCATAGGCATAAAAAAAATGCTTTGAAGAGTTTGAAATCAAAGTACAGTCTATTTTTGTCAAAGATATACAGGCAGAACTATTTATTTAGGACTGGAGCGGCTCCATGGATCTTGCCTGATTTTAAGGGCAGAGAGTTGAATAACAGTTTTTACTGTATCTTCTTGACTCAGAAACACCATTCCATTCTGGCAAAAGAGGACCTTGGCCACATTTGCTTCTGTCTTTGACCTTCTTGATTTGTGTACAATTTCCATGTACTTCAACACAAACCGTCTAACATGTTGGACATTCCAGCTGGCACAGAGAAGAGCAGAATGCACCCTCTGAAACACATGTTCTGTGAGTGCATCCTCACATTCTCCTCACCTGAAAGCAGCTTCACAACAGGCAACAAATGAAGCCCCATTCTACCAGATGTCAGGGTGTCTAAAAGATCAACAAAACTTCCAAAATTTACATGACCATTAACTCAATCCCATGATCCAAGCCTGCACTCTGGGAGCAATCCAAACCTCAGCACCCAAGTGCAGGCTGACTTCTCTCACCTTCTCCTCTTTCTAGCACAAACACACAGCAGTAGGAATACTCCATATAGTCTAACCTTAAATTCCACTGCACATACTCTTCCTCGAGGAGTTGTGGGGTATGCAGCACAGTCAGGCAGCTGACAGTCCCCTGACAGGGGACCAGGACGTATAAAGGCCATACCAAGAGGTGACATGGGCAGAAAATGAGTAAGGGCTTGCTTAGCACACCCTCACCCAGTGTACAAACTTAACAGAGGTAAGCAAGGCAAATAGAGCTAAATGACTGGACCTGATGATCTGAAATGTCCTTCTCCAACCTTAACAATTCCATGATTCTACGGAAATTTCCAGAAGGTGCACAGACGTGCATTCATTACAGAGAAGAATCATGGAATCCTACTGGAAAATCAGAAGGTAAAATAGGAGACTGGATCAGATTTTCATTTCTAACTTCCAGCACCTCGTGGCACCAGGCTGGGACAATGAGGGTTCACTGGTGCAAGAGTGGCTCATGGGAAGCAAGCTGGTTTACTAGATACAGTTTGTTAGCAGACAAACTGCTCTAGCACAGGTAGGATCAGGGAAAACAAAGCCCACAAGAACAAAAAGAATCCCCTAAGGTGGCATTCCAAATAGCTGTGAATATTCCTTATGAAGAAAAATTATGCTCCTACTCTTCCTCTAGGAAACATATGCAAGATTTGTTTCCAGGGTTTTCATTTGAGTTCTCCTGAACAATGTATTCCAATATTTCTTACTTCCCTTTAGGAAGAGGATTTCACTGAGAATTGTGGATAGCAAAAGAGACTAGTTTTAGACCGTTTTACCACAGTAAAAAATATTTCTACACTATATAATTTCTTTTGCTACAATGAATCATTATAAAGTCAGCTGAACTTCAAGATAACATATCTAAAGAACCTTAACAGAGGGGAAAAAATGGTATCTACCTAATTATACATCAAAGAGTACTTTTGGAATAAATTCTGTTATCTGCAAAGTTAGAATTTTTTAAGCGTTCTACTTTAGTAATAAGAACAGTGCTGCTTGAATTAACTATTCTGCATAACTGCGCTCAGAAATCAGGGGTGTCCAAATGTACTTTTACATGCCCACACTATTATTATCACTAGAGATTCTCAGCCTGTATTTCCCACAAAAAATATTCAATTCTTAATGCTGAAGTACTTTACTATGGTCCTTTTTAATAACTTCAGTCTTGCTAGAATTCAGCATAATATTTTATAAAGCTTCTTTTGAGTTAAAGGGCATGAAGTTTCAATAATAGAAGTAATGTATATTGAATCTGTATTTCAGTTTTCAATTATTTTCACATTTTTATTATAATTTTCTTTACAAAAATGTCTACATGGGGGCAGTCTCATTTTCCACACAAGAATACATCTAATTCTGACATCCATATGTCTGGAATTTTTTTTATTGTATTTGTCACAGCATATTTAGAGGTAAACTTACTCTGTGACATTTCAAGATATAACAGCATTTTCTCATGCACAGTAATGAAAGTCGTAAAAATCTCCTATACTATGTTGAGAATTTGCCCTAGATCATAGATACATTTTTCAATGTATTTTGAACCTGCATGTTAATTTTGATTTAAAACACTTACTTAAAGATTACCAGAGTTGACATTGGAAGGGACCTCTGGAGATCACCTCACCCAAGGCACCAGCAAAGCAAAGCCGCCTAGAGTTTGTTGCCCAGGACCTTGTCCAGACAGCTTTTGAATATCTCCAGTGTGTGAGACTCCATAACGTCCCTGGGCAACCTGTGCCAGTGTTCAGTCACCCTCACTGGGAAAAAGTGGTTTCTGATGTTCAGAGGGAAACTCCTGCATTTCACTCTGTGCCCATTAGCCCTGTTTGTGTCACTGGGTACCACTGGAAAGAGCCTGGGCCTATCCTCTTTGCCCTCTCCCTGTGATTATTCGTATACACTGGTGAGATCCCCCTCAGCTTTGTCTTCTCTGAGCTGAACAGTCCCAGCTGTCAGCCTTTACTCATAGGAGAGATGCTCCAGCTTCTTAATGGTTTTCATGGCACTTCTTTGGACTCTCTCCATGTCTCTTGCAGTGGGGACACCAGAACTGGACACAGACCTCTCGAGTGTAGTCTCACCAGTGCTGAGTAAAGAGGAAGCTTCACCTCCCTTGACCTGCCTAATGCATCCCAACAATAAAGTAGCATTTCTGCTGCAAGGGCACATGTCTGGCTCACGTTCAATTTGGATACCATCAGCACTCACGGGCTTTTTTTCTTCCAAGCTGCTTTCCAGCTGGGTGGCCCCCAGCATTTACTGGTGCAAGGGGTTGATCATCTCCGTGTTTAACATAAGCCAGCAGTGTGCCCTTGCAGGAAAAAAAGAAAGTAACATTTCCTTGGGCTGAATTAGAGTGCTGCCAGCAGGTCAAGAGAAAAATATAAACACTTCAAGGGAGGGAATTGGATCCATATCAATCATTGGGACACATTGCTTGTTACTGGCCTCAAACTAGATTTTGTGCCACAGATCACAACCCCCAGGGCTCAGCTGTTCACTCAGTTTTCAATCCCCCCTCTCATTGCCTGCTCATGTAACTCACACTTCAGCTCCTCAGTGAGCATCTCTGGGAAGTCAAGGTACACAGTGTCTACTGCTCCTAAGTGTACCAGAGTCACTATTTCCTTTCGTATTCTTTTATTGTTTATTTACACATCAATATTCTCAATGTGCTGTGGTTAACATTTGTAGCAGAGAGTAGGTTAGACATTTGGCATTTTTCAGTCAGTTCATTGCCCCTGAAATCAGTAATTCATTACTTCTCACACACTAGACCAGGAATCAGCCTTTAATACTGGGCAGAGAGCAAGAAAAACACAGAAGCAACCAAGATCATGCTTTCCTTTTTACTTTGTTAACCTTTTTTCTTTATAAATTCACTCCTTTGAGGTATCCTTGAGGATGTGTCTATAAGATGTCTGAAAGAACAGAGAATTACGGGCTGGTAATTGGAATGTCCTGTACCCCACAGTCCTTGAAAAAAAGAAACAAAAGAGCAGGACATGAAAAGCTAAAATCACTAATAGAACAAAAGAAGGAATGTTGACACAATAAAAGACTATTCAGAGACAACAGCCTTCATTGCTACTCAGCTTTGATTAAACCCCAGATCAGGACCTTGTTTAATGAATGAATGAAGGGGTCCTTTGGAAAAAAAAATAGGAATGTTTTGGTGACACAGAACTAACTAAAAATAAATGAAATAATATACCAAATGAAAAGTCATCAAGAGCAACTTAAAACTGTGTATTTATTACATATAATCCCAGTGTGATTTCTTTCTTTCAGACAAGCTTTGTATTCAAATTTAGGTTTGTTTACAAATGATTCACCTCTTTACAGAAATGTGCAAAAACTTCTAAATATCTTCCTTCAGAATAAAAGTTAAATTCCTTTCCTTTTTTAAGATGCTTATTCTCAAAGTAGAAGTATCATAGGAGACAATTATGAAATCTCAAAGTAAAATCCATCTTTCAAAGGGTAAAAAGTAGTACAGTTACATAATTCAAAAGGTAGAGTAATAAAATAACACAGGAGACTTCTTTCTAAAGATCTCAGAAAGCTGTACAAATATTGATATAGATGTAAGCATTATAATTTATCTGGAAACAAGGAAACAGTTTCATTTTCATTTCAGAGATAAAAAAAGGCACACAGAGGTTAACTTTTTAGCTCAGGGCCACTGTGCTTGGCCACTGTTTTCAAAACACAACTGAAAATTGCTCCAAAGTCAGATGCCTTGCTTGCTGGATTGCATTCCATTCAGGAGTACTGTCTATCCAGAAAATAGATCACCTTGTGCCTTACATTGACAAACAAAAGAAGTTATAAGTCTGTCAATATAGTACCTGACTAATGGAACACATATCATATACAATATGGAACAAATGAAAAGGTAAAGTTCTGAAAATATTTTTTTTTCATTTTCTTACTTGCTTTCATTACTGCAGGCAAGTACAAGGGTTGTGCAGAAAGACTTAATTCCTTGAAGAAATGCAGAGCAGAATCACCTGGATAAAAATGTTTAAAAATGTGGCTGATAATGAAGTGAGAGGAAGAAGGTGAATGCTTACATGCACTAATTTGCACTAATTTTTTGTCAGTGCAGGACAGGATCCATTCTACAGCATTACATCCCAAGGTGAAAAGTTATCAGATTTTATCCCATATCTCTAATAATGGGATAATGTACACACAGGGCAACACTGCAACACAATCAGCAACATCCTTGACTGGCTTCTCTTAAGAGGAACCATAAAGAGAGTAAATCCACTGGCATTATGCTGAGATACTTCAATAGAAAAACAGGGAAATCAAAAAAGAAAAAAAAAAAGAGGTGAAATTCTTTGCTTGATATAGTATTAGTCATTTTTATCTTTAAAATAGGATAAGGGATGAGGCACATCTAATTTATTAACCAGTTTGTTACCATTAAACTGAATTTAACAGTTTATTTAACAATCAAAGAATTTTATTTTCATTTCAATGTGACTCCTAAATCTAATGGCATTTGTGAATCCAATCTGTTGCTGAAGAAGCACTGCTTGTTCAGGTGACATTTGTGTGGAAGTAGCTTTAAATTTACAATTCTGTTATTTCCAAAATGTCATGTATTTCTAAGCAACAACACTAGAGCCACGTGATTGTGTATTTTTTTTCCCAATTACCAGTCCAAAACACAGTGGGAAAAATAAGAGATGCTTGGCACAGCCTGAACACTGAATATTCCAGGACAATTTGGATGCTGTTTCTTGAATGGTTTTACCTACCATCAATGGTGAACACACAGTTCTTTCTAGCCCTATAGATCATGTGTTTAGGTAGCTACCTTGTATTGCAAAAGAGCTAAGTAATATTAGAATGATTCAGCGGGAAATGTTTTGATTTGTTTTAAAGATAATGTAAAGTTTTGACAGATCTCATAAACCAAAGCCAAAATGGTCTGTATTTTAGAAAGCTATACCAAATTTTTATTTGCACTAACGTCAGCCTGTAAATCTTTATATCAATTCTTCATTTCAGTAACACATGTAGAAGATTAACACACCCACATACATTCCTTTCCTATAATTTTTAGGCATTCACCTTACCAAAAAGAGAGATCCTGAAGTGCACTGCAGTCAGAATTACATGGATCTTAACAGATCCAGGCACATATTTTAACAGCCAGATAATAAGGAATTAGAAAATAGATCTATAAAGACTATCAATGTAGAAATTCACAAATGGTTTGGTTAAGGCTGTATCAGGAACTATGGGAGGGGAGATTAATTTTATTTTTTTAATTTGCCCATATTAGAAGAGGTGAATTTGTATCTTTAAAAATAAACAGCAATTCAAAGTGCATTTTTAGAAGTTCAATACACTAAATTATTTTCTTTGTGTGTTATAAATGCTGTACAGATTCTCCATCATCCTGAGTTTTCTCAGTTCTCTTATTTATTCCTCAGCAGAACAGTGTCAAGGCAAATCATATCAAGACACCTCCACAAAAAAAATGACCATGTATATCCAGAAGATATTAATAAATGTTGCAACCTTGATTTATACAAGGCAGTGGCAGGGATTTTTAAAATCTTGCATACAAAAGAGCAGTTTATTATAATAATTCCAACTGCTTTCCATCTTATGACAGCAAGACCTTTCTTATATTTTGAGAAAAACCTTAAACAAATATCTCAATGTATTCCTTTTTATGAGCTTTTTGATAATGCCAAAGCACGAATATTCTCATTTCAACACAAATGAAAAATAATTTGGATCATCTGAGATTCAAAGCCCACACAATCTACTAGAGAGAAATCATATGAGAAAATGAAAAACAGGAAACTCTGATACAGCTTCTGTATCAGAGCTGAAATAGGTGGTATTTAGAAACAAGAACAAATCAGGTGTTTTACTTCAGATGTCATAGAATTGAGCATTTTTTTCTGCACAATTTACAACATCATTCATTTACACAATATTCAGAAGCCAGAATTATGAAAGAGAAGCATGCAAGGAAAAGTACCTCCCAATCAACATCCTGCCAATTAAGGTAATAGAGCTTTTACTATAGCTTACAGTCCTATAGAGCTGATAATTAAACCAGCTTATGCCCCTGAACTCTTAGTCTTTCATATCTCAGATAAGTGCCATCAACCGATGATGGGAGAGCTGAGTCTTTGTCTCTGCACCTGGAAAGCTTTCACTCAGCAGACACTTCATGAAAATGAGTGTATTTCTGCAGAAAGTTCTAGTTTTACTAAGTGACCTCTTTTTTGCAAAAGAGTGTTTCATCAGATAATCATTACCCAAATTCTTGAGCACCCTTGTGGAGGTATTATTTTCCTATACCATTTTTCATTTCAAGGTTCTTCCATAGAAATATTGTAATATAGTCTTAATAAAACATTTACCCAAGACAGACGGAAAGACAGACACTTTAGGGAATATGATAGCAGGGCACAAAAAGGACTTAGGAGCCTGCCTAGGAATCTATATTGAGCAGCAATCAACTATCCACAGTATGCATTACACAGTTTGTAGTTGGAGAGTTAGGAGCCGTGCTTAATTTGGTCAACTATGGTCCCAAACCAGACTCTCAGTTTTTTGAGTAGGCTGCATGGACAAACAAATCTTGCAAATCTGAAAAATAGATACTGAATCTGTCATAACTTTCTCAATGTTAAAGGTCCATCATAGGCCTCCTAATCCTTTTTTTTGGCACTGAGTTAGAAGGGTTAAGACTGTAATGTCATTTGATGAGTCCAGAGACTGTTCTGGCTGCACACCACACAGCATCTGACCCTGAGTCCCTCTGGGCCCCATGAACTGCCCCTCTGAGCACAAGATATAATTATTTTTTACTGTGTTTATTTTTAACTCAAACCACCTGAAATAACATGAGAACTGTGAATACAGCACCTCCAGTTTTGGTTGTTCTCTATCTGCATAATTCTAAATCTAAAAATAGGATTTAAATTATCCTTCCGTAATATCTCACAGTGAAAGAGCAGGCAAAAGAATGAGTAGGTATTACCATGTACTACTGCTATGGCTGGTATCTGTACTGTAATTAAATATTGTTAATGGTTCTATTATAACTGTCTAATTCATAGATTTTTATCATTAAATCTTAAAAGATAATGCCTTCATTTTAGTTCATTTACTTGAGTGAGTAATCCCAACTTGTGAAAAGAGTCCTCTTAATGAGTCACATCAATAAAGAATTGGTCCCAAAATGAGAATAACTTTTACAGTGTAAACTTTAGCTGAAAGCTACATTTCCTTCTTTTCCCCCTCTACCTCTAAACAAAAAAGAGTAGCATAATCTGAACCAAAATGAAAACATGTAGATGCTCTCAGTTAACACTGGATCTGTTTTCAGCATGAAACGGGAAATTTATCAAGTAAGCAGTCATTATAGACTTATGATTTCTTTTGAAACAAACCTTTGAAATGTAGTTCAGGCATTTATCTTTGCTCACAATCAGTGGTCATTGCATTTCTAAAGCAAAATCCAAAAGATCTGATGGATAATCTTGCATGAGATGCTGAATTTATACTCATACGACACAAACCCACACTCACTTCAAATCCTGTAGTAATTAGTCACACCCAAAAGAAATGTTTGTTCCTGCATAATGCCTGCACATCATGACTTCCTGTTGGCAAATATGAGGCTCATACACCTGCTGTGAATGCCTATTTGATCATCTAAGATCTAATCTTTTTCACAACTGTCAGTCCCATGAGTACAAAAGAAATTTATTCATTTTGGTGGAGATCTTATCTATGTTTTTATGCTGTGTGATTTTCCAGGTCCATGAGGTACCCCTCACACTTAACACTTCATATTCTGCAACATTGTAGTTTTTCCCACATTATTGTTTTGGCCGCCATGTCACTATGCATGGCAGTGCACCAACAGAGGTTTTAGCACAACATGGAAGTGCTAAATCACAATCGAAGAACGATCTTTCTTTGAGAGAGATGAACTCCAGACCAGCAAGTCAAATAAAACAATCCAGATTCTCCTGCTAAGGTGATCTGCTTCTGCTAACAAGAGATGTGTATGCATATTGCAGATGGTAGGGAAAAGTTTATGCATCAATTCTGGTGACAGAAGGGTGCAGCATTCAAGGTACTAGCAGTGCTACAGGGCTAATGCAAAGGCAGCCAAGCCAATTAAGATTCTGATGGTTTACCTTTCTTTGAGCTGCTTATTTTAATGGGAATATTAAACTCATAAAACTAGAATGGGGCTTGTAAAGGCAGAGTCTGAGCCTGATGAGCTAAAATCTTGCCATGACAAGCCAGTCCCCCAGCTCAGTCCTTTTAGCAATGCAGGAAGCTGCTCTTATCCACACATCAATTTCAGACCACAAAGAACTTGTAGGACAGAAATTAAACATTAAAAAAGCACAAGAAACCACACACAACACTTCAGTAGTAGAATACAACAGAAGACAACATGAAGGAACGTTTGACTCAGAGCTCAGTGGAAGAGGCCAAGACAAGAATGAGCAAAAGTGCTTAGGTGTGCTAGCAGCTAAAGCCTTGCTCAAGACAGTAGATATGGCTGTCTACTGTCTACATGGATTTTTAGAAAAAGTAGGTTAGGCATATCTTTGAACCCCCCCCCCCCACCATTTAAATTCCAACAAATTGTTAAAAAAATTAAAAATCAGCAGGCCTCTGGCTAAGATTCATAGGAATTGAGGAATTAATTTTATTTATATATGTATATGCACTGAGCAACAAAGAGGTTTTGACAAAAAGCTAAAGTGTGTTGGCTTGAATTATTGGAAGTTATTCCTGGGGCAAAGATTTTCTTCCAAGTTTTCAATTACAAAGAAACTGGCTGAAATGCTCTCAAAAATACCATACGATAGAATGCACCAGTGGGGTGAATCCTTTGGAACAGCCTTGAAAGTCCCCAAGTTTAGCAGCTTCCCTGATTTGTGATGTAGGGTGAAAAACAAGATGAATAGATTAAAAGCTAAATTAATTCTTCTTCAGACTACAGAAAGGGCATTGAATTTTTCCTGGAGGGAAAGCTGGATATTGGGAATGCAAGTGTGGGATGGTACTGACCACAGAGGAGGTAGAAATAAAACTCAGGGGGTTTTCTACAGCATTTACCAATTTCCAAGCTGGTATTCTGAAAGCCTTAGCATATGCATTCACATGAAAATACTTTTAATAAATTTCTCAAGTTGTCATATGAACAGGTAACAGCATTTATTGTGTTTATGAAGCAGTGAAACAGAAAAAGTGATCCGGTTACTGCACTGTTTGGGCCTCAGTAGAACACAGTGCTTTCAAACAGATGATGCTTATAGACAGAAATAAATACAAAATTAATTTGGAGTGGATAAGTCCAGCCTTAGTGGATAAGTCTTTTTTTAAAGAGAGTTGACTTTAAAAGAAAATCCTTAGATGTCCTCTGTCCAGCCTACAGTAAAATAGCTGATACAGGGCTATGTGGGAAGTTAATAAATAATGCTAGAGAAGAAAGAGGTAAAAGAGGAACTTTAGATGGAAAGGAAAAATGGAAAGAGAGTGTTGGGTAGCTGACAGTTTGAAAGGGGCACTTTGAGAGCGGAAGGAGCTTAATGGTACTTACTCAAGGATGAGTTCTGGGGTGAGTTGTTTTAAAATTTTCTTTCATGATCATGGCATATAAATAAGTGATATGATGACTCAAACAAAGAAGCATTGTCAATACAAAACAAAATTAAGTCACTGCAGATTAAAATTGGAATGATCTGAGGACAGGAGTAATGGAAAGAAGAACTTGGACTAAAACACTATTTACATGAGGACCTAATTGCAAGTGTTTTTGCCAGAAATTTAGGAAATTACTAGTGAAAAATTACTGAAGAAAAGGATCTATCTTGGCTATGAGGCACAGATTTACTAGAAAAATAGAATATTCTTCTTCTGTTGCACCATCATTTATCTGAGGATAAATGTACAAGTACAGTGCAAACTCCCACTGCATGTGATGCAATTTCCGATATTCAGCTGAATAGACCCCCAGCCTGTGACAAGAATGAAGGCAAAATCAGGATGTATTTTTGAGGTATTTTCTGGGGACACAGAGAACCATGTGTGTCATTATTTGGCATTGGTAACCAGTGAGATTCTGTACTGCCATTAAATAAATGAAGATCAAGTGGAGAGAGGCTACTAGAAAAAGAGGCTACTAGGAAACAAGATTATGGTTGGTGTAATAGCAGAGTTCAGAACCTGAAGTTGCAGGTTTTGGCCAATCCTTTTTCCTTGTGTTGAATTGGCAGCCTTTGTTAGTCTGTCTATTGGAAGCAAAATGACAGTTCTGAACTTAACGCAAAAATCTTGTGATATGATTTTGCTTTGCTGCTTTTTTACACAGTTTTGGGATTTTTGGCATGGATTTTTTTGTTCATTTGTTTTTTGGGTTTTTTTTTTGTTTTTTTTTTTTTGTCTCAGTAGAGCACAGATATCCTAACAGGCTTTTTCAGAAAAGCTTTGCATTTATATTTACACATTCATGCAGAACCAAGATTAGACATAGAATATATATTAACAAAATAACTCTGTTTGCATGGCTTGCGTTTCATGCCACTGTAAGGGGTGCATTGTACCATTTTACACTCAAAGGAAGAACCATTAACTTCGAAATAGCTCACTGCTGCATTTTTACTGGTTTCTACTTTATATTTTTTTGTATTCAATCAAAGTAACAGTTTGTTGAATCTGTTATCTGTTATCCTGTCCTCCACAGTAGCCACAGGCAGATAATTCATGCAACAGTTTAAACTTTGTTTCTTAGTAAGGAGCTGCTTGATACCATACTGATGCATAAAGTTCCTTCCTCACCTCTGCTAGGTAGAAGTTAGATTACAATCTGAAAACTTAGATTCCAGATAATAGCCATTCTTTGAATATTTCTTATACAAGCTACATTACTGCTGTCATGCAGTAAGCATCACAACTAACTGGCAATACTCATCTAGAAACATGGACTATATATGACTTGTCAAAACAACTGACCAAGTCTGTCTACTGTCTTCTCTTATTTTTCCTGAGGCACAAGTGAGGAGGGAGCTGCCAGCCACCTGAATAGCTCTATGCCCGGTCTTATTTTCCATCAACGCAGCACATGGTAGTCCCAGAAAAATGACAAAATGTCAGTGAAAGACTTCTGTGAAAGCGAACAGCAGGGACTGGACTAAAGCAATGATTTGGGAGATGGCATTGAAAAACAGCTAAAACTTTCCTTGATAGATATGGACAAACATATGTTGCATGGAAAATGCAATATTTCCATTGCTTCAGGGAAGCACCACTTCTTGCAAGTATACCCAACCTCATTGATTTGGGCATGTTTAGTAAGCCCAGTTCCGGGAGAACTAATCAAATTTAAGTGCAAATCCTCTGGTCAGTCCATTAGGTGCTGGACACGTGACTATGGAAAGCACCATGACGTATAACCCAAGTGCTTTCATAAGAAGCTGTGCAGCCAGCTGTATCAGAACAACTGTGCATCACCAACATCAATACATAATGGAAAAAAAAAAGATAGTCCATACATTAAAGTGCCAATCGGAAATTCAGTTTTGTGCTACAGGAGATTCTGTCTGTGGTCCAAGGCAAATTATCTAGTGTTGCTGCAGTGCCAACGTTGTTCACTCAATTAGTGGCATGATAATACTTTTCTGCATTAGAAGCATTTTGTAATGATCAATACATTAAAGATTCTTAAATATTCAGATCAAATGTAATTGTATGATTAACCAAGTTAGTAAGAAATGTTGCTTATGTTTTTCTGCTCCTTTTATTAATGTAATGAGGTTCACTGCCTCAGATCTTGAGGGAGTGATGCCACATTTGTGTAAAAAGGATTTTCTGCTATCAGTTTAAAACTGAAAGGCTGTGATTTTACTGTGAACCCTTTGTTCTTGAGTTCTGAGACAGTTAAATCAGTGCACCTCCTTGACCTTCTCTAAACCATTAATAATTTATACCTCTTTCATTTCACCTCTTATTCATCCCTGTTGTTAAGTAAATACCCTAATCTTTTTAATCTCTGCATGTATGGAACTCTATCCATGTCTCTGATCCTTCTCATTTCTATTCTCTATCTCCTGTTTTATTTCTGGCCTAAGTGAAATTAATTGACCAAACTGAAAGAATAGTCCAAATGGAAAGTTACTACTGTTTCATGTAAGAGGTCTATAATACATTTGATTTATTTCAGGATATTTTCTTTTTTTTCCCCTTGTGTATGTAAGTGTTTTCAACAAGAAGGCCACAGTAAGAGTATAGTATTTTCTCTGAATATAGCTGCTGATCATTTAGGATTTCTCAGGCTGAACAAGAAGGTCTAATAATTTTTTTCCACTGTCCACTAATCTTTTCTTACTTTATCAGCTGCTGTTGGACTAGAGGCTTCCAAACAGTAGCTCTCTGCATTCTGCACCATGGTGTTCTCTCCATTTTGCTCTTACTAATTTATTCTGTCTCTCCTATGTCAGCACAGCTTTTTCCTAATATTTTCTCCAAAATCCTGGGTTTTCTTCGATTTTATTTGTTATGCAAATATTTAGGATCCCACCATATCTTGTACTGCTGCTGTATGCCATTGTTTTGCATGAATACAAAGCTGATCATCTGGGCACAGCAAGACAACCTTCACTCACCCATTTCACTGTTCTGTGTTTACTTTGTATTCCCTTATCTGCTCCCATGGATTCTCTTGCTTATCTGTTAGGATCTTTTCCTGCCTTCCTTTCTGCTTTGCATTAAATCAACTGTATTCTGCCTGCTTGTATAGCACACCAACTGCACTGTACCATCATTTGATGCTACCCATGAAGAAGGTGCCCTTGTGCTCCAAGTCCTGTTGATGCCAATTTAGTTAAATCCCGCTGTGGCACAGTGTGGACTATTGTGTGAATACAGTAATCTCAGGCCAAACACATACTTTCCAAAACAGCCCTTCCTGGATCTCCCAAGGCAGAGCCTGCATGTCCCTCATCAGACACTTCCCAGAAATGTGTCTTATGGGTGACTGTTAGCAGAAGTAAAATCTATTCTCACCTTCTGAGACTGTATCACGTATTGTCTTTGAATTCGTCATCCAGTAAAACACATGCCCTCAATTAGATATTCATGTCTGCCAAGCAGGCAGCTCTGACCAGACCTAGTGATGTCTCCCATTCCATATATGGACTGCTGTCCATTTCATGCCAATTCCTATGATTATGACTCAATTGTCTATAAAAAAACGTCCTCACCACCCAGCACACCCATCATCTTGTGTAAGAAATAGTTTCACACATTACATGGTCCTCACAATCTGGTCAATGCCAGAGTATAAACTCTTCTATTCCTTAATCCCCACTTAGAGTATAGAATTATGTTGAGAGAGAGCACATACACATCTCAAGAAAAGAAGCAAATACAACATATAGTATAGTCCATTGCTGGAATCCATCTCACAGAGATATGTGCATTGTGTTCAGGAAAGCCAGTTCAGTGTCAGCTACTAACAGTGACTCTTGCTCTACACTACATAGTTCTGCAGTCTACACAACACTCAATTTGGAATGCGATTTTTCTGATGGGATGCTCATAGTGCTGGTACATACAGGTGAGCTGGTGGAAACCTTTGTTTGCAAAAAGCTTGGTCCACAACTCATTCTTAAAGCAATTTTTTTTGTCTCTCTTGATGCTAACAACTTCTGCAAGCTAATACCTTTAGTAACCACAGAATCCTTGCCTTTCAGCAGAACAAAAACTTTGGGTAAATACTTTGGCTATGGTACTTTTTTTTATTCTTGAAATGTTTGTTCTTGGACACATGACTCTTCTTACAGTGGACTGCTATGTATCAAAACCTGTATCAAAGGCTATTTGTAAGAGAACGTAGCACCTAGGAAGACAGTTATTAATCCTCATTGCCTCCCCTCCTATACATCAACCTTACATATTCCTAATAGCATCTCAAGGCCTGAAAATTATTTCCTAGAAATCTACAGAGCTCAATTCCTCTCACCTTCTCCTTGACCATGTTTTCAGTGATATACTTTCCACAGTATTCACTCATAACTTGTTGCACCTTCCTATTATGTATTACTCATTTCTTGATGTCTCATTTACCTTCAAGAAATTCATACATACTCCTCTTAGGACCTAATCTTGTGCTTGTTTCAATTGACATTAGAATTCCTCTGAAGACAGACAGATATTTAAAGCTACTTGTGGTCAGCCCAAAGCTAACAGTAAATGTAGTTGTCTTGCCTTATTATATCAAAACATGTACTTGAATTCAGCTAAAATGGTATTTTTATCCTAAAACAGATCCTATACCCACAGTCTTTGGATAAGGCTAATGACTTATTTTTAGTGTGACTTCAGTACAGGTTCTGATATTATCTGAATATTACCTCCCTCATTTCTTGTGGAACTACGTTACAACTGTAGTCTGCTGTAAATACTTACTTTACACAGTGTGGTAGTTAGTATGTTTGGCAATTCCTTTCTATGGGGAGTTTAAAAATATTTAATTGTCTCATACAGTAAACATGGGAATATACTTCTAAAACAACCCTGCATTGTAGGTGTCCATTTCCTTGAAATATATTTGCATGCTGCTAGACAATTTTAATTTATCTTTTCCATCAAGGACTTCATTGCTGTTCAACAGTGGGAGGTACAATCCCATTGGACTACTGGCAATTCTAAAAAATAATTTATCATTGGAGGAGGGTGGGTTTTCATGGACAATATGTACTCGTTTCACTGACTTCAGAAAGGTTTTATTACCTTTGATCACTTTGTAGACATTCTTCCTAAATCTATCCACTTTTCAGGCTCAGCTATCAACTGGAATTACAAGGCAGCTGGGATGTAATTGGTTGCCAGTCTAATAACATATCTTCAAACATTTTTTGACAAGGATACATATATATTAGTTTGGGGATCACTTACACATGGCAATCACTTCAAGAGGCTTCTTTCATTAGCCGTACTGCTGACCGCTATGATGTTAGTTTCAGCTTTAGGATAAGAAGTATTTCTAGTCCTTATACCTGTCCACAGACTGGGCACTTGTTTTTTCTACTTTTCATGCTGCTTTCTGATATCTGCCCTAAACATTGTATCAGCCTCAATGTCTCCTAATTCCTCACTTTCTTTGTTGTGAGTCAGTAGATTGGTTTGGGCTTTTTTCCTAGTAGCCACTATAACTTTGACACTTTCCCAGGAGAATACCACAATAGTGGTTAGTGGAAGTGTTGCTGTTGCCCAGAATATATGTTTCCTGACAGTCTTTCCCATAAGAACCTTGTTTGCTACATACAAATCTGTCATTAACAAGGAATCTTTAATATTTCGAGTTTCTGGGCTACAAGACTTCTCAGCTCTTGTTATAATTTCCTCTTCTACTTGGTTTTGAGTAGAAAATAACAAGATGAACAACCAGCCTCTTGTCCATGATCTCCTTCTGTGGGGTCACATTACTCAATAAGCACTTTTATCAGTCTTCCCAGTATTTCAGACACAACAGCATCTTATTTGCTTCTCTTCCATTTTTTTTTCCCAGAAAGATAGCAAAGAAAACCTTTACTATCATTTTTCATCTTTATTCCTTTGTGCACATGCTCAACTATCTTTTTAACTGCTTCCTTGTTTGTGTAGGTTATTTTGTCTGGAAATCCAGCATTAATTTTTTTTAAGTCTCCCCAGACCACCTGTTTATTCCTAGTTTTGATTTCCATTCAATAATATTTGAAGGGGAAGGTGTGTCTTTCTGCAATTATTGCTGCTGACACATTTCTGCACCGTGTACTGGACAATAATACCAGAAGACTCCCTGTTTATAACACCAACCTGGCTTTTTAACAAGCTATTTACACAGATGCCGAGGCTGCAATTAACAGCAAAGCCACATGCATGCAGATTAGCTTATGTGTTGTCTTTCAGATCTCCCTGCAACCCATGTTCTTTCCCCTGGTTTCACACAGATTGCTGCACTCAGTTATCTTTATTTACTTTCCCAGCCTAAGGAATTGTATGTGATTTAACAGCAGCTAGAGAAGTCAGATGCTGAGCACTTATCAGTAGTGGTGGCAGCTGTTAGTCCAACAAATCTGTCTTTTCCAGCTTGGCTGGAAAATACCTTATATTTAGGTACTCATTTAAGCAAGACTGAAACTATGTTAAACAGAATTCCTTCCAAACAAGCCAATTTAAAGTATTAGCTCTCACAACTTTATTTACTTCCTAGGAGACTAAACATTATAAACTTCATGCTCATGTTTCAGGTATAATACAAAAATACACAGATAAAATAAACAGATTTGAGAACTGATGAGCTTTACTTGAATCCTTCACTGTCTTTTTAGATCTGATCTTATCTCACTTGAACCATGTCAACCATCTGGGACACCCAAGAAGACTGTGCTTGATAAAGCAGTATATTATGCTGATAGAAGAACCTTTAGCATATTGAAATTTACTCTTTGATCATAGACTATGATGGTATCACCAAGAAAAGGATAAAAGGCACATTTAAAATTACTTTGGGTTAAATATTTATACATTACTATTTCTAAATTGAAATGCATATAGAGATGTTCTAAAACATATGACTTACTAAAAATAAACTCTAAGCTCTTCCTCTAGTGTTTGACTCAAGCAGCTAAACATAGAAAAATGTATCACAACATTTTGATAGAGCATTAAAACATGACCATGAAAATGCATTCTCAACTGTGCAGGGCTCTTAGTTATTAATCTAGAAACATCCCCTAATAATTCAGGCCAGTCTGAAATAATATGGCATTTCAGACCTTGTGCTTAAAGCATTATGTTCCTCTCTGTAAGCCAGCAATTAAAGATTCATTTCACTTTTAAAAATTAAACAAACAGCTATAAATATACAAACAGCACCAATTACAAAATGAAGACTATATTGCCTTTAAGAAAATCCAGCTGTTTTTCATTCATCTAAATATGTTCAATCTTACTTAAAAATTAGTATCTATGTGAGGGCATATTGTATTTTTCCAGGAGAAGACACATAGCATGTTTCCTTACTTCACACTGCAGAAGACGTGGACACATCTGTTCACCTCAAAATGCATATGGATGTTCAAACACTCTATCAAGGTATATATTTCAAGGAGAAAATTTAACTGCCTGGGTGTCACACTTTAATTCAGTATATCTGAGGTAGGAAGATGAGAATTTAAAAAATTTTTCTCAGTTAATTGATTGATGAATAACAGCTTCCAAGAGCAGACCTTTATTCATCTCATTTCATATGCCCTGATCTAAAACTCACTTGGATTACACCTCAGGTAATAAAACAATTTTAACTAAGGACACACTGAAATGTGCACTGCACCCTGCATACTTGCATTTTCTATTTTCTAGTATTTTTCTGGGATTTTAATTTACTGAAGATACATGACCAGACTGCCTATTTGTACAAAACTGCTTTTAGAGCTTGAGTCAAGAAGTATTGGAAGTCTTTCCCTGCAGTGTTTCTGTGAAGGGCACTAATGACCTGGTACTATTTCCCTCTCTCAGGAGAGAGAAACTTTTTACAGGTCTCCAACATAAACAAATGTGAAAGCTTCTCAGTTCCAACAGTAAAAATTTTATAAATATAGATATTGATGAAAATATTTCCATTCTTTCTGCCAGCTTAGCTCTCCTGCCCAAGAGCTTATACAATTCAAGAGGTGTTTGCTAAAATGATAGCTATATAGGTACAAACATCTTAGCAATAAAAGAGCACCAGCATGAAGTCTGAAACATGAAGTCCATACATATCATAACTTATTGTGGATCTATCCAATTTTATCACTGCTAAATGGTTTTAAAATGTTGAATTCCTTGCATTTGTGCAACTCCAGCAAGCATATACATGTCAATTCTTTCAATTATAGATACCTAATACCAAGCAGCCAAATTGTCTAAATAATAAAAAGGACATTTAAGACATTTGGGCTTTAAGATAGCAAGTCAATTAGAAACATAATAAAAACAGAAAGTTTTGGAACACAGTTCAAAGTATATCTTCTGAAAGAATGATCTACTATGCACCACATTCAGCAGCTGCACAGCTTGCAGGACACCTCATGTGAACTGGGCAGAATGTCTGTAAAGAACAAATATGTTTTATGTTTTTCACAGGGACACACATGTTCTACACTGAGTAGGCATGACACACACTGACTTCACTTAGCCCTTCACTGGGCAATCCATGGAAGACAAAGATACACAGCTTGAAAGAGCAAACATTCAACCTGTGAATTACAAGAGGAAAAATTTAAATTCACAGAGAACTCGGGGTTGTTTGTTTAGCATAATCCTAAAATGTGTTCTGGTCATACAGATTTTTATTTAAAAAGGAACAGTTGTTCTCCAAAAAGAAATAAATGTTTTGCAACAGAATTCCCTCATCTCTGATTCTGATCACAGTGATTTGTCATGAGAGTAAAGGAGTATGAGCAGTTTTAAGCAGGTAAATACTATAAACACCCATATATATTCAATCAGACAGACAATTTTTTTTTCTTACTGATTTTGGTGTCCATCAGTGTTGCAGCACACACCACAGTTGAGACAGCAATGATATACAGAACATCACCACACAGTTTCAGAAGGCTTTAAGCACCCACCCATACAGAGTAAAACATGAGAAGGCTTCAGGCATCTGCCCTAACAGGGTAACATCACATCACTTCAGAAGGCTGCAAGTGCTTATCCTTCTTGTCCTTTGGCACAAGTTTTTATACCCCTCACCTTACATGCATTGCACCTGTGTGCCTTCTGTTCCCTCTGGTGACTGGTCAGTGCACCTTGGCACTCCATGTCTCATTGCTTTCAATACTGTTCACCTGCCTTTCACAGCTGTAGCCCATCAGGCATGAGGCTTGGCCACAGCCTCACTCCCACTTACCACAAACTGGGTACCTACACATCAGCTCAATGAATAGACCTTCTTTTTTTGTCTTCTGGAATGTCCATAACACTATTGGGAAATTGATTTCTAAGTTATAAACTATGCAGAAACCTTTGTAATAAATAGTGTGTTTTAAAACCAGAGTTTTGGAAGTCAGTTTTTAACTGACTTAATGTGAACTATCATGATAAGGGGATTGTTGGGCACAGCTAGGGCAAAGAGAACAAGCAAAGCACAGAACAATAACGTTACAGAAGAGGACATTATTGAAGAGAAGAGATAAAATAGAATGCCAAAAAAATTATGATGTGAGGAATCAGAAGGTTGAAGAAACTATGAACTTCAAAATTACTGTTTTACTTTTAGCTTGGTGAGAGAATAAATTGTCAGCTAACTAATAACATCTCAACAACTGTGTAGCAATAGCCTAAAGCTCAGAGTCAAGCTGAATTTGTCACTTCTTCACAGCACTTTCCTGCAAAAGCCTACTCAAGGGTCAGCTCTACAGCAACACAACTAGTGCATCTAGCAGAGAAACCTGGTGTATTTTTGAGAACAAATAAGCTTTCTTCAGGGATGTGCTGCAGGACACTGATTTGCGTTCAGAATGCATCTTATCATGGAGGTCAGCAAAATGAACTCATCTTTTGAGGCCCATGCAGTCCTGCTGCAGCTTCTGACAGAGACATACAATTTCAAGGTTTCAAAACATTCTGGGGCCATGCAGCTCACATGAAAGGTGTAGGTACAGCCACAAGCTATTAACAGCTGTAATATCTTTGTATCTACCTGCTAAGTTGCATAAAGTATCAAATAAGAAGTCTGAATGGCCAAATATAGCTCTACTTGCTCTAATAACTGTTACGCAGGCATTTATCCTTTCTTAGCTTGTTGCTTTTCTTCATAGCCTAAAGTTGTGCCAGGGGAGGTTGGGATTGGATATTAGGAAAAGGTTTCTCTCCCAAAGGGTGACTGGTCACTGAACAAGCTCCTCAGGGAAGTGGTCACAGCACCAGACTGGCAGAACTGAAGAAGAGTTTGGACAACGCTCTCAGGCACATGGTGCTGTTCTTGGGGATGATGTTGTATTGGGCCAGGAGTAAGACTTCATGATCCTTGTGGGTCCCTTCCAACTCAACTCATTCTGTGATTAAGCATGAGTTTCACAAAGAATTCCAAGGCCTTATTGTGAGGATCCTATTAAATTCTCAAGACCTTGCATTCAAAACTGTTTGGAAAAGAGAAAGTTTTGTCACACAGGCTTGTTATTGTCCAAGGTTTTGTGGTATTTGAGTTTGTTGCAATTAAAAGCAAAAAAAAAAAAAATGAACAACAACAAAAACGGCAACACCAGTAGGTTATACCATCTACAAAACATTTCTTCCATGTATTAAACAGATTAGATCCTTTAAAATTAGCTAGACTGTAGGTCTGGCCCCTGTTCTTTTCCTTTCTTCTGTTTTCTTCTTTGGAGTTGGGAAGGTAGTCAGAAATGAGCTCTTGTCCATTTTAATCACATCATCCTTTCAGAATCAACCAACACAGTCAGCACTATTGGCAAAGAAAAAAATAGAACATTTCAAGAGGCAGCAAGCTTACCTGCAAACCCTTACCAATCTCACTTCTGTTTCATTATTTTTCTGGAAAAAATACTTTTATGTCACCACTATACCTTGCAACAATTATCATCTTCATCTGTCTTCACATATTTCTGCTTTTTATTAATAAATAAAAGTGAGATTGAATAAAAAATTGCTGGCAAAGCTAGCAAAAAAAAAAAAAAAAAGCCTTTGAAGAAAAATATTCTGGTGATTATTATCATTAGACACCATATTAAAGGCTTTCTCTTTTATTCATCTTAACACTGTCGAGAAGTGGTAACTGCTTCCAGAGAGAGTGGAATGAAGGTGCCACAATATTAGCAGTATCGCAGCAAGTAGCAGACAGGCTCTGGTGTAACAGAATAATAATAGACAATACATCCATTTCAGGGAAGAAATATACTAATTTGTAGTCAACTGCACTCAGAGAGATGCTGAAAACAATTCTTTTAACTGGCTTCCTAAGAAAGATGGTAGGTTATTAGCTTACTGCCTCTTTCTCAAGAGGCACAAACAAGTCCATTACACAGAAGAATGACAAATGTTGTTTTTGAAGAAGAGTAGTTAACTATCTTTTCTAATAGTAATACCACTTGGCTCTCCATCTCACCTGCACCACACAGCACTTTGTGAAAGCTGCATTTTATAGTCCCTTTCAGCAGGGAATTAAAAACTAAAGCTTTTATCCAAGTGGAGATGCCTCTGAGGAACCACAAAAGAGGTAAAAGCATGCCCAAAGTGTTTCTCTTCCTGACAAGAAGATTCATTTCCTTGTCCTCATCCTTCCAAGCTCATACCTGGAGTAAGTTCCATACCAGAGTAATAGAGAGAATGGTAAAGGTAAGCAGACTGACTGAAAGGAAGCGGTGAAGAGACAATAAGGATCTGTAAAACCTTGAAGAAAGTATAGTCTGAGAGGACAGCATGTGGAAAGTTTGTGCAGTTGGGAGGGCCTAGATCCAGAGGCAAAGACAGTTCATTAACATTTAGCTGACCTATCAACCACCTGTGGAAGAAGACCACAGATATGACAACCCTACACTGCACCACATAGTTACCTCTAGTGGGTAAAGCGCACCTGTTGCACAATGAGTAATATTCCACCACAACCTAGGGACAAAAAAAAGAAGCACCTAACTGAAGCTATTAGGAAATTTAGTAATCAACGGGTAATTCCCAGCCCTGCAGACTGGGGTTTTCTTTTCCTACATCTGCTATACGAGAAAAGGCGCTATTAGGCTCTCAACAAGAGGAAGACAGTTGTGTTTCATCTGTTTATTTCCAGAAGTGTGTTTCTTTCCCTTATGTCATTACTCTTCTACAGAGGTCAAGGAACGCAAGAAAAACTCTTTGCTGTGCAATTCACCAAAGCAGAATACAGAGCTCCTCTTCCAATAATCATTTAAGGAATGCCTTTGCTAGTAGAGTCTATAATCTACCATATGGAGGTCACAGTAGACACTGCATTGGCTCAATTTCAGCAATTATCTGGAAAACACTTTTTCAGCCACTAAATCAAGTTTGAAAAAAGCCAAATAATTCTCAGTAGTAAGCCTCTGCACTCCTCAGTGTTTAGGCCTCATGGAAATGGTGATTACATGTGTCACCCTAAAAAACCTACTCTTCACCATCCCTAGAGTGAGACTTCACACCTAAAATTCATCTCTCTGGATTTAGTCTGGATTTTAATATGAAACAGTGCCTCAGTTGTTGCTTATTTGGTTCAGAACTACTGTGAACCATAAATTAAGAGTCTGAGACAGAACTATTCGTGAATGTTTATCTGTATCATCTGATTCCAAGTTTGACCACAGATTCCCTTACTGCTGCTAAGTATGTTATGTTTCATGGAATTCTTTTAATACAATTTAGCTGCCACTTCCTTCACTTCCCTTCCCTTCGAAGGGAAAAAAAGGGAAAAAGCTGGAAAAAATGGTAAGTACCCTAGCAGTGCAATTTTCAGATGATCCTTCTGTTTAAATGAACAACAAGGACAAAACCATTTATTGTTGAGGCCTTCAATTCCAGCCACCCTTGAGCCTTTCAAAATAAATTGCACACTAGAAATAAAGCAAAATGCAGTAGATCAGTTCATCTTTCCTATAGTAGAGCTCTATTCTATGCAATACTTGCAATACTCCTGCCTGTTTAGTAATGTGGGAAAGACTGCAATTTGCTGTTGTTCCAGTCCCAGTCCCAAGTAACTCAAATCCCTGCTGAGAACAGCAAGCCTGTTAAAAATCCCTGTAAGATACATGCCCTTTAGAGAAATGGTGTGCAACAGGCTTGAAGGGTTTAGTTACTACTCAGCCATGTAGAACATAGCACATAACTTTGAAAACAGTTGTCTTTTCACAAGACATTAATTCTATCACCTTGTATTAATTCTATCACCACATATTTCATTCTACCTGGCCAGGCTCCCCTATGTCTTAAGCCTGTACAAGTATTTGCACTTATTCTGTTTTGAAATAAAGAGCACATAAGATGGCTAGCCAACATGGATGGGACATATAACATCTTCTTTCTAATAGCACATGGTCCTCTGCATCAAAGAATTGTTTAAAATCTCCAAATTCTTAAATATTGGTAAACTACCAGATAGACAATTTGACTAAAATGTATAGCCAAAAACCTATTACAAGAATAATTTTTTTTGTCCTAGAAAATTGCAGATTTAATCTGAAAGAAGTATAAGTTTATTATAAAAATAAAGCTTCTTGCTAAAAATAATCTCTCCAGAAGCAACATAAACATCCAAGTAAACTTCTGTTTCATTTTAGTATTGTTTGATCACTGTTGTCACCAAGAGACATACTCATGGGCCATGAAGTCACACCACTTTAACTATTGAAAAGTATATATTTACTACATAATTGAGTTTACTTGTGCACTGTCAAAGGTAATTTTTAAAGACTTCAGGGCAGAAAACCGAACAGTTGATGCTATGAAAAATTAGATAAATGCCTGGTGTCTGGCCATAATACAGTAAAATACAGTGGCATTCTTCCACAGTTAAAAATATTATGAAAAAAAACCCGCATTTGCCATAGAATTTCCTTTGTCTCCCATATCATCACTTTTCTTATTTGCATACTTCTATTGCCTTGTATAAATACGCCATCTCTGAATCTTCATTTTTCTAAGGAGAATACACTGGAGGTTTTTGCCTCCCCACCAAACCTGTCTTTAATTTGGTAGAGTTAAGATTCATGTGTGGAAAAAAAAAGGGAAAAAAAAAGCCTCTACATTATTCAGCAGTGTTTGACATGACTACAGAACTGGGAAAAAAACATATCTTTAAATTGCATGTCCTATCCTACTGTGACACTATATTACCAGGTGGTGATAAAACATGACTCTATGGGAAATGATGATACACCTTCACCAACACAGAAAATGTTAGGTGCTTTGGAACAGTGTCACTTACTGTTTTGAGAAAGAAAAATTCTAATTTATCAGGAAACTTACGGGGTAGCTGCATCCAACACTGAAGAAAATTACTGGAAAATAGTTTCAACTTCACTGCCCAGAGCATACATTAAATGCATTATCTGTATTGAGCTCTGCTGCAGCTCTAAATTTAGTGAAATGTGGTTTTCACCGAGGCTAATGAAATTGGTAATCCCTATGGAGAGTGAAATTTCAGCATTTTCCTTCTTCAGTGGCTTCTCATTTTCCAACTAGACCACCTCAGGCTATGATTTATCAGAGCTCAGGTGCTAGGTTTGAGGGCCTTTTTAAATATGCGGGTAGGAAACCTTTTTGGAAATCTTGGTTCCCAAGGAAAAAACTGTGATACTATTGCACTATTATAAACTCAGAATTACTTGGTACCTAGCCACTGAAACTGCCTTCTTTTGACCAAGACCTAAAATACAAGTGTAATTAGCAGAAGACTTTCAAAAGATTATTGGGTTGATGGTTTTCAGTTGGGTTTTTGTGGGTTTTTTTCCACACAAGAGTAAATGCCTGTACTCCCGTTTCGGTGATCCCTAATACTGGAGTGATACAGACCATCCATGGGCAATTGGCATAGGCCAGCAGGAGAAAACCTAGTCTACCAAAAATTTTCAGAGATGTCTAACCTAGCCATGTGAGTGGGATTGTTTCCTCCTTAGGCCAGGGTGGTTTCCATCCAAGATAAAGAGCTCTAATGTGGAATTTACTGTATCATCATGTTAGTGTTTGCACACAAAGATCAAAAAGCCCCATTTGATGCTTAGTAAAAAGTTAAGACTTACCTCTAGATTAAGAAACCTAAAAATCAGGTTCTACATGTGAGCTAGATGTTCTCACTCCCACTGTAGCTAGTGGAGAACTGATCTCCACTAGCTGGTAGAATCCAAAAGCAATTCAGCTCAAAAGTCTCTTCTGAATTTGGCAGTTCATAAAGCCAGCATAATTAAAAGCACTGTTTCTGTGGCCAATTTTATACAAATGATGGATGCATCTGTCCACCCACTTCATTACTTTCAGCTACTCAACCCAAATGACCAGGGATGCATGCTGTTGTGGTGCAACCTCAGTCAGCAACTTAGTCACATGTTCATTCCCCCCAGCTGGGATGGGGGAGAAAATCAGAAGAGCGAAAATGAGAAAATTTATGAGTTGAGATAAAGACGGATCAATAAAGTGAAGCAAAAGACACACATATATGCAAGGAAAGCAAAACAAGCGATTAATTCACTGCTTCCCATGGATAGGGAGGTGTTACAGGTCTCCCCAGGAGAGCAGGGCTCCATTACATCTAATGGTAACTTGGGAAGACAAACACCATTACTCCAAATTCCTCCCCTTTCCTTCTTCCCTTCTTTATCCGCTGAGCGTGACTCCATATGGTTTGAAAAATGCCTTTGGTCAGTGGGGGGCGGCTGTTTCAGCTGCGTCTTCCCAACTCCTTGTGCACTCCCAGCCCTCTCACTGGCAGGGCAGTACATGAGGCAGAAAAGGCCTTGACTCTGTACAAGCCCTTGTCAACAATAACAAAAACATCTCTCTATTATCAACTCTGTTTTCATTGGGAATCCAAAGCAGAGCCCCACAAGAGACACTGTGAAGACAATTATCTCTACCACAGCTCAAACCAGCCCACACGCATAGCTAGATCAATCATACAGTTTATCACAAGGCAGAAATTTACATACCATAAACACATACCATAAACACTACTCTACTTCAACAGTGTCATCACTATCCATATTTTTACTCATCTCTGTGTCTTTACTTCAAAGGTCTACTCTAAAGCAAACACAGGAAAAGCATAGCCGTTCAGATTTGGTTTAAAAACATAGCTCAAATGGTCTAATTTCCTACCAGTATTAAGTCCTTTCAGAGGAATATATAATGCCATAATCTACGCAAAGCACCTAAAATTACCTAAATGTCTGAGCCACCTGCTGAAAATATACTGATCCTATACATCCTCTATGCAGCCCTTGCTGACTGATACCTATGAAATCCAGTATGGAATTTAAATTGCCCTCTACACAGACTTCTCCAGCTCTGTTCAACAATTACACCTCGGCATTGCAGCATGGTTCAAGCATCCTCTCAAGCATGACATTTAACTGAAAATGGTTCACCCCTCAGGGAAAGTCTGGATGAAGATGCTAAAGATATCCCCTGCAGATCAGCTTAAAAGCCTTTTAGCTTGGCTAATAGATGGAAGTCTGATTGTATTAGTATCAGCTAATTGATTTTGGGGAACAAAACCCTCTTGCTGTAGGTTTAGCCTGCATTACAACTGCCCTATAGTTTGCTGGTAAAGCTGAATAGTCAGAGTCTTACCAGATGCAACAGAGACTGGAAACTGGATGTTTTCCAACAGACCAATTGGTATAGACGCTATCTGGATTATGCAGTCCTTTATTAAGTAGTGTCAAGGATTAGCCAGAACTAAAAACACTTGTGGGATTAGGGATTTATTTATATGAGGACAATCAGGAAAGTGAATTAACTAAAAATGTTACTTTAAAGAGAAGCTGTAAAACTACATTAAATCCTAATGTGGATGTTCTCCTTTAGAAACTACATTTGAATGATCTAACTTCACTGATGAAGTAAATTAAATTAAATTAGGACCACTTGAATTCTGGATAAGAAGGTCCTTAGGGGTTTTAATGACGCTTAACTGATCTATTTCTAAGTCACATTTTTAGTTGACTCACATTAATTTTCATGAATTGCTCCATGTAGATAAGTCTCAAGTTCTGAAATGAGGAAAGCCCATAAAAAGAAAAGTGACTGCTAAATTAATGGCAACAAAACATTCCTAAAAACAGTTGCAACACAGCTTGTTCATCTGCAAAGGCAATAGCAATCACGATGACTCTGGATCTGCATACTGAAGGACAAAATTTAGTAACAGGCTCTCAAATAAGTCTTCTTGTGGCAATGCCCAGCTGAGGCTTCTTCTATACTTCTCAGATTGAAAACTGCTTGCTCTGCAAGTCCTAAAACAAGACTTTAGATTTTAGGAATCTCTAAACATTTTGGAAGTCATTTAGGCCAAAGTTAAGATTTATAATTAAAGAGCTGGAAACTACTGGTGTGTCAAGGGAGTACCCTTTTTTTATTTTTCATTCCAAGTTCAACTGCTGGAGGCAAAAGGAACAAAAAGTACCTCATAACATCATTCTTTTTTTTTTCTGTTTCTGTAATCTATGCAATCCATGATGAACAACTCATAACCAATTTCTTGTATTGTATCAGAAAACCAATGGGACAAATGGTATTACTGACCTTTCTGCTTTTTGTTCAATATCCTATTTCCAGTATGGAAGAAACTATGTAGTTCCATTATATTACTGATATTTGAGTCAAATTGTGCAACAATTTTTTTGTTGTAAATTCAGTTAATTAATCATTGTCATCTTTCTATTGTGCTTCTAAAACTCCTTCTGTGATTTTTCTGTCTATAGAACAATTGTTATTACAGATACTCATATTCAGGGTGAACATAAAACTTCATTCCCTCATACAAGGTTTCCCTTTCCTCAAGAGGGCTAATATAAGAATATGCACTTAGATTTTAATACCGGGCATCATAAATAGTTTTTCCTTACACAGAGATAGCTTTTTGAATCCCTCTAGTGACATGTGCAGTAATGAGCATCTTAATACTTGTAGGTGGGCTGTAGTTATTGCAGTTCAGAGAGTATATCTATACTCAGAGAGAGAAATAAAGGCTGGAACCAGGCTCAAATATTCTGAACCATTTGTTCAATTTCTCTTCTCCTCACCACTGTCAGTTAGTAAAGGTAAAAGCACCCATTTATGCCCCAAAAAATCACAAGGGACAAAAACACGAGAGGCTAAAGGGAGAAAAGTTTGCCAGTTTTAAAACTGAAGAGGAAGCCAATTTAACCTTGACTCAGCCAGTGTTTGTGAAATCCTAGCAGCCATGCAGACCTTTAAATGAAAAAAATAACCTTGTTTCTCAATTACTCTGGGGTGAGAGCGACTGCAGAAATTCTTTGATTCTGGCATAAAATATCCTGATTTTATTTTCCATCAGAAAAGATAAATTGCTCCATTCTCGGGTTTTGAACTCATAATGGCTTAAGCACACAAGTAATCCTGGTTTCTGAAACACTGTATGTTTTTCAGGACTGTGATTGTTTGTTTGTTATGTGTTTGTACTCACTTTTCCATGACAAATATAACAAGTAAAATTGCAAAAGCCTGCTTGGTTCAGCAAAAACACCCTGTTTTCTGCTTACTTAACGAGCTGAATCCACTCATGAGTGGTTGAGCAAGTAATAGTGGCTGTAAAAAAAAAAGTTGGACCTTGGGGCAGAAGTAAGGGAAAGTGGAAAAGGAAGCAGGGATAACAGAACTTGAAATCCTCCTTTCAGCAGTGTCAAACTGTTGGATGTGCTCAGAAATCTCATCTTTTTGTTGGTTTAAAGACCCAAGTATGACATACGAAAATAAACAAGCCTCTCTGGCCTTTTCGTTTCTCTTGCTTCCCAGGGGTACAGCTCTGCTAAAAAGAGCTGTTTGGTCTTGTAAGATTAAAGACACATTTCTTTTTAATTGATGTTCAAGCATTTCTAGTATCTTCACTGTATTGAACACAATCTAATAGGGAAAGACCTGCCTACTTAATAATAACTGCAATTCTTTCTCATGGTAGTCAAGAGTATTGAGTTACCTGACAAGAATTTCTCTATGGTTTATCAAAAGCAAAGGTTTTCTTGCTGTAAAAATTAGAACAATTTATTTTCAGTTTCCATCCTCTCAGAAAACAGCTTGTGCAGTTAAACTTGAGTCCTCTCCAAGTATGTTTTTTGACTACACACTTCAAAATTTAAAAGGGAAAAGTTTTCCTTTATGAAAGTCAACAGTAAAAGCTCTTAATAAAAAATTGGTTTACAAGTTTAACCATAAAATTGTTACTGAAAGACTATATTCTCAAGATGGAAAATATTTTGGAGGAGAGAAACAGAAACTTATTTGTAAATAATCATCAAGATGTACTGGCAGACTTTGCTGGCATGGACAAAATGCAGCAAAGGAAAAAAATGTTGCCCTTTTCTATCTATATTTAAATTAGACCTTTGTTCAAAAGCCCATTTCAGATCAAATTCTTTTTGCTTAAACCAACACTGGATGAAGTGAACTATTTAAAAAAAGAAATCCCCCCAAATGAAAAAAGAGGATTATCCAATTTTATTTTCTGTCCAGTTTTGATGAAACCTCAGTGATAAAAAACCCTCATGTGCTATCCTACGTAATGCATTCATACATAAGCAGCATGTGCAAAAATCCTAAAAATACAATAAACTTTTAATGCATATTAAATACAACATATCAAAGTCATCAGCCTTACACTGTAAAATAATACAAGTACAGAGACCAAAAAGCCACACAAGGCAGCCTTTCATGCTGTCTTCTGCTCTTTTCTTGGACTAGAAATTGCAAGTCCTTTTACAAAATTTTCTATGGACAGAAAAAATACATTTTCATTCTGAATGTTACATCTACAGATCCCCAAATATACCAATAGTTTTATTTAAGCAGCTAAAATTTACTGAGTTAATTGGAGAATGGAAAACAGATGTTTGTGTGTGTGTGCATGTATAGGAACTGTAAGTGTAGGAGGGAAGGAAAGCAGAACCAAATGTGAACTCCTGCATAGAAAAGATGGTGGTAGCAAGTGTGGAGTGTAACATATGTTGGAACACTGTTCTTAATTTTAACATTCTTTTGGATGGGTAAATTCTTGGCAATTATACCACTAAGATTCTTCAGCCACTTGCAAGCAAGCATAGGAAAGTAAGAACAGAAGAACGGTAGGAAGGGACTACAATTAGAGGGAAATCATGGATAAATCAGCAGATAATATGCAGGAGTACTGAGATGATCAATGGACAGAAAGTGAGAAGGAAAAATAGTGTAACTAGAGACTCTCTAGAGTCTGCAGCGACTGAGGTTTGTTTGCTGAGCTCTGCAGCAGTGGGTCTGTGGCTACAAGAGGGGTGGAGCATACGCTGGGTATGATATGCAACCCATGGAGACTGAAGGAAAGAGTGCACATAAGAGGAAACAGCATCTTACTCAATTGCAGACACACTGTCACTTATCCTCCTTGGTTCCTCTTTTTAGAGTAATAGTTTATTCCCCTGTTGAAGGTAACAGAAGAGGTCAGGAACCTCTGGAAATTAGAGTTTTATGTACAAGAATTCAGTGAGAGACAATTTGGAATACTTTTCAAAGGCTAGTTGCTAAAGATCTTCTGTCTCAGGTCATTTCTAAAATGGAGATACAATATCTAACTAGTCTACACAAGATACCAAGCTGATCGCAGCAAAGGTCTTTTCAATACATGAGATACTATAAGTGCTAAGTATTATTATCATTACTACTACTAAGAAGAAGAGTAAAATATGGTATTGAACACAGGGCAACAAACTGCAATATTGTTACATCCTGGTTTAAAATAAATATATTTCTATCATTGGTAATAAAAATATACTACATAATGAAAACTTGCAAAAATAAATCTCAGACAAGTAGTCTAAGGAGGGTGGAAGTGATATAAGAAATTGGAACTGGTTTGTTTGATAGCTTTTATGCTAAATGACATGGGGATTGGGCTGAATACTCTAGACTGTAATATTCTCTGTTAAGGTTGATTTGTTCAATTCTATTACTCTTGTCAGAGTTTGGTCTTTTATACATCTACTGGGGAGAGAAATCAAATATTATAAATACTCCAGGCAATGATGTAACTCCTGTATTGTATTTTTTACAGTTTGAAGCTACTGGCCACTTAGATGTTGCAAATCCCTTTATTTCCTCCACAGGAGTCTGAACACACTGACCTTTCGTTACGCTACACAACTTCCAGTGGAATAAATAATATGCTGGTTTGACACTAGGCAGTGTAGCTTGGATGTACATATCCAAGCTAACTTAACTAAACCAATTTAGTGACTGACAAAAGTCCATCCCGAGGCAGGATGACTCTCAATACAGACTGTTAAAGCCTAAATACATCACACAGCCTAAACGAAACTCCAGGCCGTCTGGCTACACTGTGCTGGGTACCCACAAGAGCAGTTTTAAAGCAAGCTCAGGTGTATCCTGAGGAGTTATAGCTACATTATTAGACTGGAGTGTAGATGTATGATATGAAAGATGACTGCAGATATTCATCAGCTTTGAAAATTAAAAATTGCTCAGGATAAGAGCAGTAAAGAGACAAAGACAAATTTGTAAAGGAAATAAGATTTTACTTTCTGGAAATTGCGTTTGGACATAAAGCCTGATTTATGAAAATATAGTAATTTTTTAGCATCTAATCACATTTAGTCATGGTGGTTAGAGGCCTCACCACTACTGGTTATACAGTAAATTCCTAATCAATTAAATACATTAGGTTTCCACAGTTCCATCTGAAGCTTTGGTGGGAAGATTTCTCACAAGAAACTGATCCCAGTCCAAAAGCCTCCTCACAGGAATGCACAAATTCTGAAAAATTCTATCTTTAACTTCCTGGGCAACAAGCTTGCTCATTTGCTTACTTTGCTCAGCAATTTTGACAACCAAAGGTAGCAAATGTTGGGAGTTAAACTCCCAACTCAGATAGGAGCACTACTTCCTTATGGATTAATTTCTATCTCATTTTTAGTTTTATTTTGAGCAAAATATCTCTATAGATATTCTATGGATAAAGCAAAAACCCTTGGAAAAGAAAGTATACAAAAGCCAGATACAACTTATTTAAAATTCATTAAGTACTTCAAACAATTTGGCATGAATGTAAGTCCCAACAACTTTTGTGGGAAGTGAGGGTAGCAGATCCGATTTCTTAAGTACTTTATCATTTTTGAGGGGAAACAGCAGAAGTTTGTTGTATGAAATTAAGGGGTGAAGGCAATTGCAGTTTCAAATCCTTTTTTCGGTCAGGAAGTGATCTACAGCTATATAGTCGATCATATGATTTCATTAAGGTACAATGTATTAAGGTTGCCAAATTTTAACCATGAATGATTCTATTAGCAAAAATAAAATTATTGGAAGGTCTTTATCTATTTGGATTCTAGCTATTTAGAAAATGAATAAAAATATTATTTGAAAATTTTAAATATTGAATATATATATAAATTTTAAATTAGAGGATCCTATCTTTATTTTGATATGAACTGTTTTAGCAAGCTTAGGCTTATTGTCCTTAACTGACCTGTTTTCTATTCTGAAATTCCTTTTAATCACCCCCTTTACAGTCTTACACACTAAGTCATTGTTATCACATAAGTTGTCCAAAGAGGTGACAAATCATTACATTTCTGGACAAATAGATGTGCTACAAAAACACTTCTAGCAGGAGCAGTTACAGTTTGATTAGAGTTGAAACTAAACGAAAGTGAATGCTAGATTTTTGTGCCTCTATAATGTTTGTCTTTACTTGATCTTTAATATTTTAGAAAGATTAAAAGAAGAAGACCGGTCTAATTTGTTTCAACAACAACAGTGTTAGTTCAGAAGGAATGCCTACAAAGGTCTGCAGTGCCTGACAGCAAGAATTACTAAGGACAGTAGCAAAGATGTAGTCATTAATTTAAAATACAGAGATATAATTTACAAATCTCATTTTGCTTACCTGTCATTGAAATTAGCAGTATGCAAAATGACTGTGATAAGTAGTCATGGTAATAGGAGACCCTTTTTTTTTTTAAGTCAGGATGTATTTTAAAATCTTTTTTTCAATAATACTCTCTCACTCTTCAGGGGATCCTTACTGCAACAAAATAGATATGAAAACATAATTGCAAAACCTCAACATTTGCTGAGGCATTGGGTATCTACAGCACTGGACTGGAAAGAACTTTTTTTTCCTCTATCTAACCCAGAAAACCTCAGATAACAAATTTCTCTCTTTTAAAAGATATCTATATCCATCTAGCTATCTGTATATGTATGCTAAATATAAAGTAAAATGTAATTAAATCGCTTTGGGGGGGGAAAAAAGGTGTTCAATAACTTACCTAGAGAAGCAGTGAAAATGCTGTTTATTTGCAGAGATATTTAAAACTAAATTGCCCAAAGCACTGGAAAAGTTAATGGTAGAAAACCATTTTGCTGGGGAAGGTAATGGACTACATAAGTCTTTCCAATCTCTAGATCCCATGATTCATATAGTAAATGAAGATGACCAATAATTTTTTTTAACCAATAAAAAGAAAAACTCTGTCCTTCCTTATTCCAGAAGATACTAAGGTTAAAAAGTCTGACAAGTCCTCTAACAATTCTAAAATTGCAACAAAATAAAACTAAATATTTGTAATTAAGCACCATTTCACAAGTACTGTATCATAATTACCCTTCTAAAACATGACTGACACATTTACATTTGATCGAGGTCCAACACAACTTGCTGTGAATGCCCAGAGCAGAGTGAAACAGCAAAGACACACAGGTAAACAAAGGGTACACAACCGGTATTTAAGCCAAATTGGAGCTGTAAATCTACCGGTCAATTTAGAGCAATCACATCAGTGATTGATTACATCAGTGAGAATTCCTGAAACGACACAATGGCCTGGAGTCTTTCCAGCTCACTTGGGATATTGCCTAAAATACCTAAACTTAACATTGTCACCTGGAGCTCCACCTACAACCATTCACAAGGGAGCTGCTCTGACTGCAGTTCTGGATACCTACAACCCTAACAAAAACAGACTGAACAGGGAGTCTCAGTTATTGATCCCTGTCTCAGAAGGACTCCTGGGATCCTAGTTTCAAATCCTCCCATGGAAATGTTTGCAGACATTGCTCTGCATGACCCCAGCTACTCAACTCCTACAGCAGAGAGCTGTGATATGCAGACCTAGCTCTGGCTTCCTCCTCTCCACAGGGAATAGAGGGTCATATCCTGGAACCATACGGAGTTTCCTATTGGACAGAAAGAGCAATAACTGGGCTATGCACTGCCTATGCCTATCAGCTACTCTTTATTATGGCTTGGTGAGCCTTGAGTAATCTTGGGTTCCTCACAAACTTACCTCCCTCAGGATATATCCCATGCACCTTCTTGAGAGCTTATACACCCCAGTCACCAAAACTAAAAATTTGAGATCCACTCCTGTGGGTTGATTCTTCCTAAATTAATTATAAATGTTATGGACAAGGGTACTTTAATCCTGTTTCCAGAGTGATAATAGACTTTCTTGAGCATAATGATCAATATTATATTGGATTGGAGTAGGAGTGGTCTTGTACTTTCTCTGTGCTTATGGAGCAGTGCAAAAAAGGCTGTTATTACTGTCCAAAATTTTATAAATTCTTTATAAAATAGTAACATCAATATATAGCATGATACACTTGCCAAATGCAACTTTGGGGGAGGGAGAGAAGGGTAAGATATTTATGGCATGTTTCTTGCATCTGGATTGCTGAACAGTGAAATTATATTCAAACTGCATTCAAGGAAAACTTACTATAAGAAGTACATATAGAAAGCAGAAATATTTCTACCAAATGTGGGAACAATGCTCATATATTTAGATATGTTTTTCTTTGCATGTGTCAAATTTTCTAGGGACACTTCAGCAAAAATACTTCAGCATAAGAATACCTCTGTGCACTTTATTGGGGTTATTCACATGCTCAAAGAGAAATACAAGCTTAAGTGCTGAACTTAAGAATTACACATTTTAATTATTTTAAAATTACTGTCTTCAAGTAAAATATAAAAAATAGATTTTATAAAATAGATCTTATAAAAATATTCTCAACTTATTGGCAGCTTTTCCCTATTACCCAAAATCTGCAGGTATTCTCAAATTATCCATTTCTAGAGAGAAATTATGCCCTGATAAATACCAAAACACAAATGTCCAAGACATCCTGATCTCTAGAGGAAGCACAGCAATTTTTTTTCACGTTTATCTATTAACTTTCCCAGATGGAAGAAAATATATTTGAAAAATATACCTAGAAAACTGCCAAGAAATATGGTTTTTTGATCCAGTAACTAACCCAAAGTGCTTCTGCAAGAGGCTATCACTCTGATCCTGACCAACAGTCAGTAGCAGCGGCATATTCCTGGCTTCTAGGAAGGACATGACATAAAAGACACAAGTCCAACAGATTCATCACCATAAGTGTGATCTGCAAACATTTCACAGCACCTAGATAGAAATCCTTTTTTGTAGGAAAATCTACCAATTTTTTCTCATCTCATAGTCCCAGTGCTTTTGTCATGGATTCAGTCTGATCAGAATCCAAGCAATTCTATCTTCAAAAGAATGTGAAAACTCACTGCAAGAGATGTTTAACTCTGTCACAGTAAGCAAGTTCTTAAATTAACCAAGTAGCTAAGCACCAAGAATGCTCCTGTTGATAATTTCATATGTGCTCTTTAAGGCATAGGCATTTTTCTTTTCACTCCATCACAAGGATAGGATAAAAGTTTTGGTTTAAAAATATTTCTTACATTTCTCTAAAACTGAAGTCAAATCTTCAACAACTACCATCATAGGTTTTTCTTTTCTATTTCAGATATCATAATCAATTATCTTGCAACACAGCTGAAGTGCAGGAAATTTAGGTCTACGTAGTATTAATGGTTTAAGAATAGAATTGCATCTCCCATCAGATCAAAACATCTGCCAATCTGCACAACTGTTCTTCAGAGCCCTACAAAACATAGATGTTATTAGGTTTCAGGACAGACATTTAAAACAGAGTCTGAAAGGCAAAATACACTACCACATCTTTACAGTTCTTTTGCCCTGTGTGTAAATTCTGTTCATCAGCAGACATGACTTGGGCAGCTCCTTGCTCACAGTAGGTCTTCAGCTCTTTTCACTTTTCATTTTCCAATGAAGAGCAGCTTCTCCAGTTGATCAAAGGTCACTAGGAGTGGGTGCTTGGCAAACTCCTCGTAGGCAGCCATGACCCAAACTGAAAACTGTAAACAGAGTTGTTACCAAAAGAACTGGCTTCTATTCCTCCAGTGGGAAAAGGCTCTGCCACAGGTAAGTTAGGCCTCAGAAACGGTATTTTCCAAAAATTCAGAGTTGACTAGAAACATGGATAGAAATGCAGCGTTTCATGTTTGCTCATGACATACACACACTGATAAGTTTGTTTTGAACACTTAGCATCCTAACTCTTCTACTGGTGTATTATTCATAACTCCAGAGCATTTCCTAACCCTTGCAGATGCCTGAAAATAAGGACAACATAAGCATAGGCAACAAGGCAATGCCAGTAACTATGTACTAAGAGGCTCAGAAGAGCCATAATACCATTCAGGCCAATTTAAATATTCATCATTTCCTTGTTAACATAAAGCCTCTCCATGTTCAGTTTCTCAGTCAAACAGAAGGTGAAGTGGTTTACACAGCAGTGCTTTAGTGAGATGGAATCTGATTATACTTAATCTCCCAATACACAAAAGTGTGGCTTCCCAAGAGTTAATAAAAAGTGATGGTTGGAAATTACAAGAGTACTACTTCCAAAATGAACTTAAGATCAAGCACAAGAATGTCTAATTACCAAATTAAAAACCTGCGTTGAGAGGTATTAATTTCTCAAGCATGAATGGATGGAACAAGCCATGATTATATCTCTCATCCTGTAGCACATGCATTTCTTACAGACCTGCCTTGCAGTAGTGCTTAGGAAGCTGATTGCTTCTGCTTCCTTCTCAAGAAACTAGCTGCCATAATTTGGGTATATGAGTAAAATGATAATAATACCATATGGAGGCAGAGGAACTAAAATATTGATATTTCATTTTTTCATCCTACTGGGGATCTGTCATACTTTAGATTGTTCTAATATGTAATAGAAAGAGAAAATTTTTATGATCACATATTTATATGAGTCAGGTTTGTACACCTAAAAGCACTCAGGGTTTGACCTTGCATTTCTGGATTTTTAGGAGCCTCTATAGGACTCCAAAACAAAAATGTATTGTATATGTATATTGTATTATAATTGTATTATATATAAGCTGACAGACAGGGTTTATAGTACTCTGGAGGATCTGGCTGATCTTCAGAGGATATATAATTCTTAACTAAAATAGAGAATCACGTAAAAGATGGTCAGTCTCTAGCTGTGAGAACCTGTGCTGTCTGTATTAACAAAAATGTTCTCCTATCACATTAGAAGAAACCATATACAACTTACACTTGACAGTCCAGGTTAGGACAGTGTACATTAAGCTACAGGTCACAGGAAGGTGGTGGGACTGCAGTGAAACGACACTGCATTTTTTCTAAGCCTGGCAGAATTACTCTACTGCTTTTGACAGAGCATTTGAACACTGTCTTCTCTTTGCTGTTACCTACCACAATGAGTTAATGAAGAAAACAAGAAAGCCACAAGTCATGTTTCTCTGCAGAAGAAGGATAACTGTTGCAGAAAAAACAAAATATTAGCATAATTCTATACTAATAATTCAAATGTTAGTAATTAACAGTCCAATAAAAATTGTCTAGGATCTCCACACAAATCTTGCCATCTGCCTGCAATAAAAATCATGAAGTGTATCTCTACTTCTGGTGGAAGTCACGTGAAGGAGATGTAAATAGAACCAATCCAGCAAATTAAAGAACCTTGTAAGATAATAGGGGTATTTTCTCTAAAAAAGAGGCGCATTGCCTTAGAAATTCCTGAATTTATTCTCAATATTAAGAAACAGGATCTTCTCAAAAGTTGTATGACTTCATAAATGCATACAGCCCCCAAATACAATATTCAATTAATGACATTGTATAAACAGAACTGTATGAAACAAAAAGACATTTGAGTAAAGTAAAAAAATCCTGGTAACCAGCAAAAAGATATCATGATGCAGATAGCTTGGTCACATTCCCTATCCAGCTTGCCTATGTGGACTTAGAAATCCATGGGAAGAGGTCAGAGACTGCCCTGTGCCAGACACTTATGGTTCCAGGAAGTTTTATAGTGGATCCACTAAAGATCAAGGCTGAGCCCAACAGCCAAGTTGAAACATATCCAAGAAATGCAAGAAGGCATCATCTAGAGAGAGGAGGAGGAAGAGTTAGAAAATATTTAGAAACGACAGAGGGAACACCAAGTTCCAAGGAGAAGGAAGGGGAAGAAGTGCTCCATGACAGATATTCCTGCAGTAGCTTATGGGACTGTAAAGGATCTCATGTTGAATCTTGAATACGGTATATAAAGGTCCACACCTGAGGCATATGTACAGGGAACAGTTGGAAAATTTTTCCAATCTTGCACCCTTATAATTTTGAAGGTCGATAATTTGGCACAAAATCCATGGCACAAAGAAACCAAAGCAACACTGAGTGTAGTCCCTCACTCAAAACCAAAGTGCATCTGCTCTAGCTCAGAAAGAAATATTGAGATTAGGGTTATTACACCTGTCTTGGCAATTTTGGATGATCTCAAGCAATACCGGTTCCATGTAAAAATAAATGGTACAATATCAAACAAGATGGGAGAAGGAAGAGATCAGGGAGGCTGGATGCATGTGTCAGGGCAGCAGAGTTACTAAATCAGCATTTGTAAGGCAATTTTGTATCTTTGTGTTTAAGACAACTTCATGCAACCCCTCCTCCCTCCCAAGTGTCTCTAAATGCAGAAGTACAGAGAGAGCACAAAAGCAAAAACTAGGAAAAAATTTAGAGGACAGAATTCACATCAGAAGACAACAAAAAGGCTTTTAAAAGGTATGACATGGCTTTTTACATTAATTGTGTATTACCTGCTGATTGCCATGTCCATGAAGGAGAATGAAATGGTTCAAGGCAGAGCGCACCTGCCCAGAGTGCACTTTGCCTTGAACAGTGGTTTGGCTGCTTTTGCAGAAGAGCCTGTCCCCTGGTCCTGTTTTTGCATCAGTACTTCTGCTACAGTCAAATAAGAAAAGGATCTTTATTTTTGCATCAAATTTATGTGACTGCTTTCCTTTAACAATTAGAAATCCATTCTAAAGAAATTAATTGGCAATACTACGATTTTTTATGTCTGGCAGCAGGTATCATTAATAAACTGGGAGGATGTATCAAGAAATGGCATAGAGTATCAACAGGGACTACAATGTTCTAAGATGTATAAAGTGGAACAAATATTTAAGAAAGGAAGGCATAAAAAGAGATTTTAGCAGTAAGGATTAGATTAATTATTGTGGGGTCAGTTTCCCCAGGATACGATTTTAAACATTAAGATTCACTGTTTCAGAACACATTTGATAAGGGGGGTGGGGGTGGGGGGAAAAACCAACAAAAACCCAGAAATTCAACTGGCTAACAATAAATCTAGGATTCAGGCACTAGAGTAATTTGCATAAAGAGATTGCTGGGGACCTCAAGACCTGAACTGAAGCCTGCAGATTATATATCACAGAACGTGGTGTCTCAGTTCATATGTGGATAGCTATATAAAAACCTCATAGTAACTTCACCTCAATACATCAGTTTTTCACTTCTGAATCCTCTAATCATTTGATGCCACTGCAGAAGCCAAAGAAATACAAATAATATAAAGTCAAAGTAGCCATTGCTGAGCTCTCTTCTTGACAATGATGGAGTCTGCACCCGGCTCTCAGCGGCCACGGGCTGGAGGTTCCTGGCACTGTCCCGCTTGGCCGCAGGGCCACACGCGAGTGGCCGCCCCGAGTCTCTGCCCAGACTGCTGCTGGTGGCGGGGATCGCTGCGGCGTGGGGAGCACAGCGGGGCACAGAGCACCGGGAAACCGAGGCACAGCAATAAGGGAAGGGCACTTGTCTGAATATCCAAATCTTTAATGATGAAGTCGGGGCAGAACAAGTGACCAATCTGAACCTGAAGGGGCTGCTTTTAAGGGATGGGGGGAACACGAGGAGGACACAACCTGTGACCAACAGGAGGCATTAGGGGAGGGGTGCAGGGTAAGGGCTCCCCAATAAAAGCCAACATGGGGAGGGAGCAAACCTCACAACCCAATTCTGCTTTGAGGAAGGGGTGACAGACAGGGAACTCTCCAGAACCAAAGGAGTGTGCTATCTTTGACAGACAGGGGTAAGACAAGGGAACAAGGAAGGTATACAGGTGGATTGACATGTGGATTGACAAACAATTTGTCAGGGAAAACTGTGGTAAACAACTCAGGACTGAACCATTAGGGAAGCCAAATGGGGTACATAGACTGAACCATTGCAAACTTGTAACAAGGAATATTAAAACTTACTACAGAAGAACCAACTATAAAATAACAGACTACCACAGGAGTCCTCACTTCAGATCTAGATGCAAGGATAGTTTGAAATTACACTATCCCAAAGCACCCATAAGATCCTATTTTGTATTGTGTAGTGGACTTTGGCACAGTTTATTCCACAACAATTTGACTTAAAGTGTTTTGCGATTTTAATGCAGTTATTAATGCAGCTGTTGACCAGAAAAATACCTACAAGTAGTCTAGAAAACAGCAAGGAGAAAATTAGTCTGAATTGCTACCAAGAGAAAAGCACTAGAAACAATGTTTTGTAAAATTCTCTTTCCTTAAGGCTGTGCACATTTAGACTATAAACCCAATTATGGAAAAATACTGCACAATACTTACAGTGAAATTTGCAGGCATGGGGAATTCTTTGCTGATATTTTACTACACTATTTTCTTTTTTACCACCTACTGAAGTATTCTTTGATATTGAAGAAGAATTTTCCAACTCACTCAAATTTATCAGCCAAACTAAAATCAGAAGAACTAAGCTTTAATGAATTATGGCAACAGTTTACACAATGTGCAAATAAAATCTTTTCCCCTTCCCTTTCATTCAATTGCTATCAGAAACTATGTGGAATGTTCTGATGAGAGAAGCAATGAAGAAAAATTCAACTCAAGAATGATCAACATGCTACCAAGAAAAATCTCCCACTGTTTTCAATAGACTTTAAACAACTTAAAGATACTTTTCTTTCCTCTCTGCCCCTCTGTTCTTTGCTGTTTTCACACATCTTACCCTGATGTTGTAACAGCAGCTGGTGTTACAGCAAACAGCAAAATGCCTCTTTCCTATACTCTGCTCTCACCTCTCACTTCAACAAGAATCACCTTAATTGTGACTAAGTTTATGAGAGATCTCACAAAGTGAAGGTAACTTTCACTCCACTCCCCAGAGGATGGCTTTACTCTCCAGCTGGTTCCCTGAGCAGCTTTGCTGTCCAACAAAACATTTTAATAAGACCCACTGTCTACAACACCTAGGCACCTAGCATTTACATGTTAAACATCACTCTTTATTTAAACTCTTTGTTGATCATCCCTGAGGCTGTACTTTCCTTCTTACCAGAAGGAATAAAAGGTAAGTTTTGCAAAAACACTTGAGTACATGATTTGCCAAGAACAGCCAAATTCTGGTTAAGGTGCTTCCAAACACTACAGATGACAAAACATGTTTCAAGATAGGTACTTCAGAGGTCCACAGGTTTTAAATGTTGTGCAGCATTTATGTATGTGGGTTAGAAAATACACATGTAGAATGTTGAGTATGGCTTTTTTATTATTATTTATTTAGAGAAAGGCCTAGTGTGTGTGTCTCCCTCAGTTTTTTAACAAGGGACAAAAATTTAGCAGGGCTGGCACCAGCCCAGCAGATGGAAAAGCCCCATTTTTTCCCAAGAAGTAAAAGCAGGTTGATGCAAAAGGTTACGGTGGCAGATGATTATGCCAGGGCTTGGCTAGGGAGAGTAAAAGCAGGACTGTGCATGCAGAGTGGAGTGATTTTTACCACTGTACAGGCCATGGGAAAGGCAAATTAAGCAGGATAATAAAGAGAGAAGAAGTAGAGGCACAACATCAACACATTTAAACTATTGGAAAGGAAGAGAAAGAACCAGCAATAAAATACTGTGAAGTTTGAGTTTCCCCTGTTATTGAATCATATGCCAGATGAAGGCCTTGTCTAAACACACAAGTTGTGCAATTTCTACTCAAATTGATTACAAACCTCATTATAGTTACACAGGTGCAAAACTCTTTACAGACCATCTTTCATCACTACCTAAGTGATTTGCACATATCCACAAAGGGTCACAGCTTCTGAATTAAACCCATTTTGCAATTAGAGGAAAATCATGTAATTTTTTTCTATATGGAGACTAATAGATGGTGATTTTTTAATTGTATTAAACTACAGGTTCCCAAAGATAATTTCAGGTAATAGGCTTATGTTTCCTCTTATTTGAACATTTTCAAACAATGACCATCTGAGCACATAGCTGAAATCAAGTATCCTCCATATATATATCCATCATAGTACTTAATTGTACTATTTTAATATTCTTAATTTCAGGAGGTATTGTATCATTAATTTCTAAAGCCATCTTCCAAATACCTTAATATCAAGCTTGATACCTTGTTCAGCTGCAGGAGCACAAAGCTGAAAAAACTGTTTAAGGGACTTGTTTACTCACTTCAAACCTGAACAGCTCTTCAAATGGCTTTCTAAACTAAGGTGTCTACTCCTGTTACTAAACACTACTGAATTGTTGCTAATGAAGTTTGGTGAGAAATATGAACCATGAGTCTGTACTTCTGATTAATAATTGATTCCCTGGATGTGTCCGTGTGCAGTTTTTTCTGCAGGAGTTTTGCTGCCATTCTTTCAGCAATACTGACACATGGTAGCTCTGTTGAGGAATGAAGAAGTCTCATTTGACATTTTCCTATATGCAGATCCACAGCTTTCAAGATTTTCTAGTTTGTACAACCATAATATGAATTCTGCATTTGGCATTATCCCCTGAGTAATTCCACTATTAAAAAAGCTTGGAAATGAAAGACTTTTTTCTTAAGGCATTTGGCCATTGTTTTACACGCTCAGAATAGGAAACTGATTTTCTATACACAAAATGGTTCATAATCACTATGCAAAGTCAACTTCTCAGTCACTAATGTGGACATTTTTGCGGGATTTTGTGTTCAAAGATGCACCACCACACACAGTGGAACAAATCAAGTTACCTTGAAAAAAATCAAAGAACACAAGAGGATGGGGTGGGAGGTTCAGCGAATGGAGGAAGTAAAAATAAGATAAAATAAAAAGAGAGCAATGGAAAATGTCCTTCCCTATCAAGCTATTAGTGTGGGTTGAATGCAGTTTCCAGTAGGCACCTTTTGCATCTCCTCTACAGAAATGTACTTTCCATTGTAGTCATGGCAGTGTAGTACCAAACCCACTGCATCCTTCCATCTACCTATAGGAGTCTCTTCATCTCCATGTGCATTTGTTTGATTGATTTTATCTTAAGATTATTAAGCCTTATTTCAATTCAAACAATATATTTACAGAAACATTAATAAAAACTTTTACTAGAACTGTGCTTTTGCTGCCACTAAATCTCATTGCCCAAGCTCTGAGATATTCAAGAGTACAGCTTTTTGAACAGTTTGAAAATAAATAGGCAACAATATAATTTGTTACCAATGACACAGAAACCCTTTACCATTAGTCAGCATTCAAATAAATCACATTGTCTGGACTTGTCTATGCTCAAAAAATTGTCTGATCTAACTCTGACAGTACACTCAGAATGATATAACCTCCTTGTTGCAAGTAAAAGTTATAGCACTGAAATTTAAAGTAAACATCACATAACCTTATCCACACCATGATCTGCAATAATTTTCAAATAAATCGGATTCTAAATCAAGGAAAGTTAATACTGGTAGTAAATTACACATTAAAATAAAGCTCTGATATACTTTTTTCCCCCCCAGCTTTAAAGCTGGTCCTTTTGGTTCCTTAACATCTAGAGGAATGGTCAGGAAGGAAAGAAAATACAAAGTTATTCTCTCAACATACAACACTGCCATTTGAAACAGCTCCTCTGCTGCATCGTTAAGCCTGAACTGCTGTTACCAAAAACAGGATGCCAACTGAGAGAATAGAAATTTAGAAAAGTAGACCAGGACTGAGCCTGTTGTAAAATCAGCCAGTACCTTTTAGAGAACACTCGGTAGTTACAAATTTCTGCTCACGTTTGCCCAGCGTTCACGAGCTAATTAAAAAAAATCCTTCATTTGAAATGCCAGTTGGTCAGCTCATTAAAAAAGCCTCACTGACAACACTAGAAAAAGGGCAAATGTCTAACACAGTCTATCTTGAACATATTATTGGCCTATTTAAACAAGAATAAGAAAGAATGCAGTGTTTTCAAAAGCAACAACAAACAAACCACAACCAACACAAACAAAAAATGTAGCTTTTTAAAAGCCAGATTCAGCAAAACTGAACCTCAAAATCTTCCAGAAGTTTTCCTAAGCCTCATTCTGTGGCTGTGTGAAATGGAGTCCTTTAGGAGCAACAGCATATCAAAGTGCTCAGATTAAAACATATACACACCCCTGACAATATATTTCCTCTGCTTTCAAATATATGACCAAGTCACACCCCTTGGCTAATGCAGGGATTGAGGGAAAATAGTTACATTATCTAAGGATTGTTGAACAGAGCTTTCCACTAAAGGAGCAACTTCAATAGAGGGCTGCATCCAGCTCTGGGGTCTCCAGCACAGCAGTGCCATGGGCCTGTTTGGGTAAGTCCAGAAGAGGCCCATGGGAATAATCAGAGGGCTGGAAGTCTTCTCCTGTGGAGACAGGCTGAGAGAGTTGGGGCTTTTCAGCCTGAAGGAGTCTCCAGAGAGACCTCAGAGCACCTTCCTGTACCTAAAGGGGCCCTAGAAGAGAGCTGGAGAGGGATTTTTACAAGGGCAGGTAGTGAGAGGATAAGGGGGAATTGCTTTAAACTGAGAGAAAGTAGGTCTAAATTGGATGTTAGAAAGAAATTCTTTACTGTGAGGGTGGTGAGCCACTGGAACAGGTTGCCCAGAGAAGCTGAAGGATGCCCCATCCCTGGAAATGTTCAGTGCCAGGCTGGATGGGGCTTCAGGTAACTCGGCCTAGTGGAAGATGCTTCTGTTCATAAAAGGGAGGTTGGAACTAGACAATCTTTAATGTCCCTTCCAACACAAACCATTCTAGGATTCTAGAATGTTTTCCACTGTGCACAGAAAGAAACATACTGTTTTCTTCCTCTGCCAAACAAAAGAAAGCTAGAGACAACAGCAAGGACTAATTAGAATATATTAGTCAACTAAGGCCCAGTATAGTCCCCATCCAAACTAGTGAAATTGAACTTCAAGTCTTCAGGACCTTTGAAGAGCCACATTTGTGCATCAAAGGGAATGCCAAACCTCAAACAACAAACACCAAGCTATTCAATTTCAAAACTGAAACCCTACATAAAAGCATAAAACACATGTTGTTCCTGTGATCAATGCAATGAGCCATGTACTCTTTTATTCTGCCTGTGTTTAGTCTCATACTTTTTCTAAAAGCAGGCCATCTCAGGGTAGAAAAAGGCCAGCAGGCCTCAAACACCATTGACTGTGCAACCCTGGAAGCCTTCACTTTTCTTCACCTTCTCCTTATAGCCACAGGTTTTGCAAAATATTTGAGGAAGTTATAAAGGCTCCCAAATAGCACTTCAATGGGAAAACTCCTAAAAGACAATTAAAAAACCCAAACAATCCCACCCCATAAAAAAGCCAAAGCGTCCATTTGCTGGTCATTGTGCACGATCAAGGTGGTAAAGTCATCAACCCTGGAATGGAAGGTGTTTAAGGAAAGAATGGATCTGGCTCTTAGTGCCATGGTCAAGTTGACATGGTGGTGTTCGGCCATAGGTTGGACTCGGTGAACTCAAAAGGTCTCTTCCAACCTGATGCATTGATGGATTCTCTAAAAATGCTCCCAGCAGAGGCAAGTGGCACACGCAGGGCTTCCCCTGACCCTGCACCAAGCTACTCCTCTCAACGGCATGAGGGCGAAGCTCTCCCACATCGCTCAGCGCCAGCCACGGCAGTTTCCGCCGGGACAAATAAACATTCCTAACAAACGGAGTCACCGGCCACGCGCTCGGGGGCTCGCCGCGCCCCCGCACGGCGGACTACAACTCCCGGCATGCTCCGCTCCGCGCCGCTCCAGAGCACGCCGGGAGCGGCACCACCCGCCGGCCCACACGCACCGCAGCGCCCTGGCACGGCGCCGGGGGGCGCCCGCGTGACCAGCATGCTGCGCTCCGATTGGCCGAAACAGCTGCCAGTCAACTGCCCGAACGGATGGCACCGGGAGCGACGTCCCCCTGCGCGCGGGGCCGTGCCGCTCGATTGGCTACTCGGGGATGACCCGCCCCTTTTAAATACCTGTCGCTCCGTGACAGGCCGTCACCGGAGTTCCTGTTAGGAGGGCGCTACCGGAGGGGATCGGTCCCGCCCCCTCGCCTTCTCCTGGGAGCCCCGCCCTCCCCCGGTAGCTCCTCCCACTCCAGAGGGGCGGCAATGTCAAACGGGCCGCTCGGGAGGGAGGGACGATGGGAGACGCCATCCGCCCCTTTCCGCCCGCAGCCCCCTCCCGGCAGAGCCCCCTCCCCTCCCCACCCCGGCGCTGCCCCTCGCGGACGCGCGCGCGCCCCGGGCCGCCTCGAGCCCCGCCCCTTCAGCTCCCTGACCCCGCCCCGTCCCGGCGATGGCCCCGCCCCCCGGGCTCGCGCGCGCCGCGCCGCGTTCCCCCCCGCTCCGGGGGACGGTGACGGCGGCGGCGGGAGGAGGAGGCAGCGGCAGAGCCCGGGTGCGCCAGGAGGCGGCGGGGAGACAGCGAGGGGCGCCGAGCAAGAACGGGCGGGCTCCGCCCCGCCCCTTGCCGAGCCCCCCGCCCCCTGCCCTTCCTCCCTCCTCTCCTCCCCTCCTCCGCCTCCTCCTCCCCGCACGCGCCGGGCGGAGGGAGAGGCTGCGAGGGAGCCCCGGGTACAACATGGCGGAGCACTCGGCCCCCGACCACAAGCACAGACCCGCCGCCAACTCCGCGGCGCCGCTCCACAGCCGCGCCGGGGCGGGCGGCGGCCTGTCGGGGGGCCTGTCGCAGCCGGCGGGCTGGCAGTCGCTGCTCTCCTTCACCATCCTCTTCCTGGCCTGGCTGGCTGGATTCAGCTCCCGGCTCTTCGCCGTCATCCGCTTCGAGAGCATCATCCACGAGTTCGACCCCTGGTCAGTCGCCGCCGCCGCCGGGCGGGACGGGGAGGCGGGAAAGCACCGCGCCATGAGCCGCGGCGGGGAGACCCACGGGTTCGCTCCGTCCTGGCCGCGGGGACGGCGGGAGGGCCCCGCCGCCCGCCCCCCGCTCCGCCGCTCCTCGAAGTTGCGCCCCTGCCTGTTCCCCGGAGGGAGCCGGCCGCCGCCGCCGCCCCGGGAGCCGAGCAGGGAGGCAAGGGGAGAGAGAGGGAGGCGGTGCGGACGGGACACGCTGTGGCAAGTCGGAGGGAGCGTGAGGGGTCGCCACCGCGGCGCAGGAGAAGGGAAGCGCCGGGAGCGAGCGGCGGTGCCGGGCGCTGGGGTGTCCCCTGCGGCGGAGACCTCGGGAACGGGGCGACGGCAGTTCCCCCGCATCCCTCGGAGTTGCGGCAGGACTCTCCGGGGGACACGGGGAAAGAAAGTTGTGGCGCTGGCAGGGAGTCAGGGGCTGGTAGCGAAACAGTTGTGCCAGGCGTGACCCGCGCCCCGGTCCGGGTCCCGCTGTCGCGGCGCCGGTCCCGTGTGCGCGATGCGGCTTCCCGAAGTGGTCTTTACTGGAGTCCTTGTCGGCCGGGGAGGGAGCAGGGTGAGGAATGCACTGCAGGAAGTAATCTTCATAAAAGTGACTTGAGGGATTACGGCGAAATGGGTGACATTGATTTACTGCCAGGTGGTTCGTAGCTGCGTTTCTAAGCCCAAGGACTTTTGCTGTTTCCCACACGTCTTCATTTTTCCAAAGATTGCTTTCCCTCCTGTAGAAACCGTCTGTTCTTTTTCCGTGTTGGAGGGGACCGAAACCATTTTATGGGTGAGATCAAGAAATGCTGCACTCGTTCCTTGCAGCAAGGCGAAGTGAAAGATGACAAGACTTGTGGGGCAGGGTTGTTGTAATGCAAAAACGTGACAATGAATTTTTATATTACCGGTTAATTCATCCTGGGAATCCGTGGGTTTTTTAGAACTTTAAGTAGGGTAAGTGGCAGATGACTTTAAAATAACGAATTGTCAGATTTTAATTTAAAATTTTATGTCTTGGGTCTCGTTGTTAATTGCATGAAGGAAGGAGACGTTTCGTTTTGAAATGCATGCTAGATATTCTGTGTTAAATTTAATCTAGATTTGTTGCTGAAATTGTACTTCTCTGTGAAGCATGCACACTTTGATACTTTCAAAAGCACAACTTCCTCTTTTCTAGTTGGCTTTTCCCCCCTCACTACTCTCCCCCCAGTCCACAAATGTAATCCATTCACAAATCGCGGCTCAGAATAGTGGATAGAGAACAAGGAATGGCTTTGTTTTTAAATGCTGTGTGAAGTAATAAACCTTTGTTATGTGAAAGCCAAGTATCTCGAAATATCTTCAAAATGTCAAGTAATTGCCCATGATTTAAGTGTTTTTCTGCAAACACAAATGAATGGAAGAAGTGCAGACTTCCAATTAATAAAGTTAAGAATGAGGGGGAGCATAGTTTAAACACATCTACAATGAGACTATGAACCTGAGTTGTATCCTGTGGAGTAGTTATCTTCTAATCTAAATTTAAGCATAAAGGCTTTCCTTTCTATTATGGAAGAAACTTTTAAGCATGCAACCTACATTTTTGTGCCAATTTTATCTGATTTTTATAATCAAGACTCATCCTTGTTGGATAAATGAAAATTTTACAGTGCTGAGTTGTGTAACTTCTTACTGAAGCCCTGAAGGACACTAAAATGGTGCTGTGGGAGTTAAGTTCATAGTAATGATCTAGCTGTAAAGATAAACTCCTGTTGAAAGCAATGTGTAAATTGATGCAAAGTCATCTTCCTGAATACACAAACAGAAGGCATTGCTGCCTATGCTGCTGGATGTACCCTTGTTAATTAGGGAATAGATGAAGTTGACAAAACTCATTGATTTTAATGCAGGTCTGTGAGAAGCAGTTGAAATGTCAAGAATCATGCCAGTGTCGTGTTGCTGCATGCCAGAAATGGTAGAGGCAAATGCACTTAAGTTAATTAGTAGGAAAGAGAACCTAAGATGGTAGAAACTGAGTGAAAACAAAGGGCTTTCTCTATTGCAACAGAAAAATTGTTGGAAAGAGTAAAAAATTTTGTTGCTCTATTAAACAGTGTGGAATAGTAGCTAGGTGGGAATGGTTTTTCATAGATGCAAGTGTCTTACAAGTCTGAATGTAATATGGGGAAGGAGCTTATGAAAAGACTAGCAGCAGTGCTTTGTTTCTAAATTTTTTAAAACCACTTCTTTAGCAGCTTCTCCAGGTAAACTGGATTTTTTTTTTCAGGACAGTAGCTGTAGACTTTGCTGTGGAGCAGTTTGATATTTTTCTCAATTCTTTTGGCTCTTCCTGTCAAGCTTGCATAGGATATCTTGCAGTGTGTTGTTAAGTCAGTCGCCTATTTTCTAGTATTTGTTTTGTCCTCCAGAGAGGAAACTGAGATATATCTGATAAAATGAGGAGCATTAGGCAAATCATTTATTCTTTTGAATTGAAAAATATCATTGCCTCTAAGGTGTAGAAAGTTTTCCCATTTACTTAGGAATCCAGTTTCCTGATATGGACATATGAAACCATCAAGGGTGGGAAGAAAGGCAGAATTGCCTTGGGTTTTCTACATATTAACTGAATCAAATACCACTCTTTTTTCCCCCTAACATCCCTTTTGAGCTGCCTTTCTGACAGTAAAATTAGGTTTTGATTTGGCATAGAAAAAAGGAGATTTGCTGCTTTTGTAAAATCAGCCACTGAGACTCACTTGTGCTGGCATTTCTTCCAGAAATGACCCAAATGTAGCACGATAGGCCAAGGCAGAGAGAGAGGATGGTGTTTGGTTTTTGATCTCCATTGAAATACAATGCCAGTGCAAGGTGAAAACGGGTATTTTGAGGTCACCATGCTATCACTTAAGAACTTGTGACCTGTACATTATAACTAAGTTTACTGGGTTGTTTGATTTTTTTTCTTCCACATTAACTACGTATTTTGTGCAGTATTTTCACTTTTTGATTTATTTCTCATGTCATGTTTCTTTCCATACTTGAGAAATGTGTATACTTCTTGGCAGCTTCTAGGTCAGGTGAGCTGATACATGAAGTCAGGCAGCACTGACATTAAGATGTGCCATTGACAGGCCTCCAGCATTTAATTCCAGGGTTTCATTCTAAGACCAAGAACTTGAAACATGGATAGTGATGGTACATTAGAATGGACAGATTTCATGTGTGAAATCTTGTTCAGCTGTTGGCTGGTTTGGCAGCTGGGTGGACCGTGAGCTTAATTGTGGTGTTGTGTACACACAAGTGCAGGGTGAAAGCTGCACATGAAAGTACAACAGCAGATTTAACTCAATTGTCAAGTGAGAGCATTCTTACTGTTGGTTGTTGCCTTAAATGTCAACCTGGCTGCAGACCTAAGGCAACCAAAATCACGGAGCTCTTGAACAGAGACTACTTTCTATGCACTGGTTTTCTAAAGTACAGCATGTCTATATGCTATTTTTTTTGGCTGCTTGCATCGTATATATGTGTGTGTGTGTATATGTATAAAAAATAATCTGTGTGTTTGCATATGTATACATGTAAGATAGATATATATAGCAAGACTGTTGCATTCTGATACTGCTACCAAGTGAAATGATAACAACTTTTGGTACTTCAGTAGTCTTCAGGGAGTACTGTCAAAACAGTACATTCAGTTTGTACAGTTCTTACTGTTAAGTCACACGTGTGAGAACTGTATCTGAATCATTAATCATATCCCATGACATGAGATCAAACTTCTCTTTCCCTTGAGAATTTTAACATCTCGCTAAAAGCCAGATTAATACTAGTTACCTTAGTGAAAGCTTTTTTAGGCTGGAATACCAAAACTCGTATGTGTGAGCATGAGACCCTCTCCCTACTGGTTTGCACGTGCAGGATGATGCACGGTGCAGGCTTTGTCAGTTCCATTTACCAACCTTCTCCTGCTGGGAATGTTGTCTTCTGCATCCCTGCCAGCTCTTGGAGCACTACCACAATCTCATATACATTTTTTGGCTCTTCCAAACCAGCAGCATTGATCACTCAAACCACTGGGTTTTTACCTGCCATTAGGGGTGACCATTGTTCATTGTACGTTGCTCTGAGGTCACATAATTGTCCTGGTAGCAAATATGGCTTATAGCTATAATAGCAATCCACTTTCTCATCATTGATACCATAATTTAGTGTTAATGTGGTTTGGTGAATGGGGATGAACTGGTGAAAATAAACCTAAGTCAGTGTCATTGCTTGAGTTTCAGAGACAGGCAGGTTAAAGGAAGTTGATGTTTTTATCTCAGGCACCATCAAATATACAGGTTCTGCTACGTTCAAATCATGCTTACCAGATGGATCCTTGAGCTGTTGTAAACTTGTTTCATTAATGAAAACATAATTTAGCATCTATAAATATGACATGAAGCCTTCCTTAAAAGTCAAAATGTGTCTGAAGTGAACATAAAAAGTGGTGTATGGATCGATCATTGGTGGTTGTGGGTTTGTGTTGTAGTTAGCTGATCTGATAGTTGACTTCTGGAGTAGTTCTCTTCTGGTGCCCACGATGCAGTCCAGTTTTTTTCTCCTTGCTTCCTATAAAGCAGTCATAGTAAATTCAGTGAGGTAAATTATTGAAATGCTATAGCATTTTAGTTTTCTGAGCTGGTTTGCCACCAGTTTTTATATTACAGTTTAATCTCTTATTTTTGAAGAAGAATATGAACATTGGGAGGGAATGTAAATAGTGACTGATGTTAGGGGATAAACTGGGATTGAGTGACAGAGGGAAGGCGTATACAAATAAAACCAGAGCATATTGAGACACTGGAGCAGCAGGTGATGAAAGAAGAGGTGAATAAGAGCAAGTTAAGTTGGTGTACATAAGGAGAGGTGAAAAAATTGCGTAAAGAGGACAGTGTCGATAATATCAATTACCACTGCCCACCCAGGCAATTCATCTGGCCACTGCTTCCCTGCTAGTGCCTCTTGTTGGGAAAATAGACAGCAGATAGTGTACTAAATGTATTTTTGAGAGTTGACAGCCACTTTGGTCTCCAAACTGGATCTGTCTTTCTGGAGCCTTTCAACGCATCACACAGTCCTGTTCAAGTGAAGTACATAAATGTGGATCTGTTTAGGAAACATTTCTCGCAGACTTTAGGGCTTTTTCCTGAAACAATTCCTTTTGTTTATAATCTTAGACAATTTCCAGACCTCAGGAAAGAATTTTATTCCAATTCAGTTTGGATATAATCACTTTGAATTAATTTTGAGATGTTGCAAATTTCATGAGATTCATATTAAGAACTTACTACATGTTCTTCATTCATAAGTGTTTTGGTTCTGTGAAGTGAGAAGTACTCTTATTTTATTGAAATATATTTTTAAATATTATATTTACTGTTAACATTTGAATGGTTTTTTATACTCTAGTAATATTAATATTTTTAACAGAATTTCAGGTAACTCAAACTCATTTCTGCCGTTTTATTGTCATAGGAAAAATATTCTCACATAGAGTCCAGATCTGATTAGTGGGGGCTGTGTACTCATGAAAGGGAAGGTTAGAGGTTTTTATGTGAGAATACTCTTCCAGGCTTCACCACCACCTACTCTTTAATGAGGAGGATCCAAATCAGGCATCTTTTTGATCACTTCTATTGCAGTATGACATGGATTGTGAGACTCTGTTAGCACAAGTAGCCTGGCTTTTGGGGTTTCTCAATTGTAAGGTATTGTTGACCTACTTGGAGGGAGCTGTTTTGAAGCTTTTTTGAAAAGTAAATTTTTCTGTAAGGTTGATATGGTGGTAAAGTCAAGATGATGTGTACTTGACTGTACTAGACTTCTCTACTGCTTGTGAAATTGCAAAAATAGGTAAATATTAGAAATGTAATGGAAGGAGGATAATTTGGTGAAAGAACATTGCATAAAGTTGAAGGTATAGCAGAAACTGCTTTGTGAGTAGGGAGACCTCAGGCTAGATTTGTACAGTTGGAGTGATGCAGCTGAAAAGCAGTTCACTGTGTGACCTCATAAAATAGCAGTCATGCAAGAATCAAATCCCTGCTCTGTATCTACTATTGTCTACTGCCGTCTTTACTTGGCACATAATGCTTCTTTCCTCACTTGCACTATTTGTAATTGGGATGAACACCTCATCAGATTTCATGTGGGTGCAGTAATGGGGTAATGATAGGTAGGAGGGGCAGTGTTCATAAAACACATGCAGAGTATGGTTGAGTACAGAGATTCCCTACAGACTTCTTGTGGAAAACATATGAGATGAGATAGAATGCTTGCAAAGTGTTGACCCGTTTATTGATTTATGGATAGCAAAATGAAACATGAAAAAGAAAACATATCCAAATGTTTTATGTAGGCTGGGTCAACTGAACCATCAAGTTTAGCTTTTAATGCCATGATTTTTTTTTTATGGTCTTCAGCAAACACTTACAAACACTTGACTAACTAGAGCAAATGCTATGATTAAAATCCTTGAATGGACTTTTTTTTTGGCAGATATCCTATTACTTGAACAGCTTAATATGTTCAGTTTTTAAAACAGAAATTTGATTTGATTACATAGGGTTAGAGTGGTTTATAAAGGTTAGCTTTACTTCCTATCATAACTCTCTCTAATAGTCTCTAGTTTTGGCAGCCTATAATCCTAATACTCATGTTTTTGAGTCTGTCTCATGTTGAACTGATGTGGGAAGGAGAGAACCAAAATTTTGGCCAGTATAGTTAGCAAGAAAATTCAAAATCCTGTAGGAACTAATATGTTTTAAATGGATTGAGCAAGTTTAGGGAGGTGTCTTTGCAGTTCTGTAAGAATCTCCTCTAATTTAATTGGGTTATTTTCCATTTAATGTCTGACTGTGCATGTGTTGCAGAGTTTCCTCCTGAATTTTTAAAAATTCCATTTTTGAAAGTTCTTTGAGGTACATTTGTACTGACATTTAGGGCTATTCCTGAGGGCTTCTTTCTACTTAGGAAAGCTATTAAAGCTCTTAGTTTTGGGACCTGTGGAGCCTTCACCCTGCAGCAGGATGTGTGACAATGTGTTTATTATTATTAACTCCTTTAGCAAAACTTCTTAGAGTTATCAGTCTTACTACTTGCTTGGAGAGCAAAGTGAACATAGGACACATATTGCTATAGCCTTTTTATAGTGTGTCTAGCACATAGACCTCATTTCCGGCCCCATAGCTGAGCAGAGTTTGTGGTCTTCATCTGAGCTGTTGCTGGGAGTCAAACTGAGGTGTTTATCATGTGGGTGGCTGCTAGATCTGGGCTGGAGAGGTACCATGAAATTGACCTTAATGCTGCACCACACCTTATATAAGTTGAAGCAGCCTGGGGAATGAATTTAAGGATATAGATACAAACAAAATAGATCTTCTATATTTCTTCTGTATTTCCCAACTTATTACTGCTTTCCCAGGGTAAAAGCTCCTTTGGCATTTTAGAGAATTAAATACTTGCTATACTTCAAAAGTTCTTGCTATTATGTGAGGCAATATTCCTGTGCTTTAGAAAAAGAAATAGTCTGTTTTAAACAAGGAATAACTGTGAGTATTTGTACACGAGTGCTTCAAGAGCAGGAAATGGTATTTAAAATGTCTGTCTGCTGTGGGGGACCCAAGACCAGTATGAAGTGTTACTTTTTCAGAGCCCATCTAACAAAAATAACTATAAATTATAATTTATTCCAGGTATTACAATGCTTATCATGTAATTTTATGTGGCAGTCAAATTATGGGTTATGTTAGTTTGTTAGGTAAAAGAGCATGTTCAAGTTCTCTTCAGCTGATAATCCATGAGGAATTGCAAAATACCTTTTCAAAACTTCACCCACTTAAACAAACAAATTCCTTGGAAAACTACATTGCAGTGGGGGTTGTGAGTTTGGCTTGATTATTGATTTTTGATGGTTTTCTTAGTGGGATAACAATTTACTTCCAGACTGTTTTATGAAGTATTATTTACATTTATTTAAAATAGTGGCTCACTGTATGGATGTACACTCTACATCCTGTTGGTTTAATATCGATTTTACAGAAGGGAGGAATAACATGTAATTATGTAATTTAAAATGTACTAGTACATGTGACTACATTTTACCAGTTCTTTGCTTTATTTTTTCAGTCTCTGTATTCTCTTTTCTGCAATTATGCTATAAATGATAGCCAAGTTCTTTAAATTCAACCAATGTGATTTTATTTATTTTTATTTCTATCTTCACAATAGATTGATATTTAAGAAAGTGTAGGCATGGAAGGTACCTCTTCGAGGGTGCAGCTGATTGAGAGGAACACATTTAATAGAGTATATGTGTACTATAGCTAGAAGATTTGAAAATAGAGTGATGCAGAAGCAAAACATAACAAAACAAGCTTTTCTGTCCTGAGTACTTACCCAACTTTACATATATCTATCTAACTATCTATCTATATATATACAGTCTATTGCATACTTTGAATGTGCTAACTCCTTGTTCTAAACTTAGCCCAAACAGCATTTGTAAGTTCAGTTAAATAACTTAGATATTTTTGAAACATTTATCTTGAAAAAGGTGATTTCATCTTCATGGTTGAAATATTTGATGATTTGGGTATTAAAGGTCCTTAAAACATCTTTAATTCTTTCTCTGGTAATAGATAAAATACCTTAAAGTTGCAATTCTTCTAATTTAGAAAGTCAGCAAAACAAAAATTGGAGCTTTGGCATTGTATCAATGGTAACAATGACAGTAAATGGATGTTGCTTCGACTCCTTGTTGCAGAATGAAAGTCATGAAAGCCAGTGCAGTGTTTGAGTTTTCCAAGAAGCTGTTAATGCTACTGTGTTTTGACTTTTATCTTACTCAGGTGACCAGAATGATTCATCTGTTGTCAGATATCTGAAGTAACAGTTGAAAAGCTATTGCATGTGTCTCACAATTAATTTTACTCTGTAACAGTTTTAATTTTTCATTCACTAACTAGAAAATGGATTTTGACACTGGAGAGTCTACCTTAAACATTAGCAACAGTATCTTAATTTGTGATGTCTCAGGTCAGCTAGTAATGACAACTGTAATTATCCTCCCATGGCAAAATGGGAGCCAGGGAATTTTTAGTGTTTTAATTTTGTATTCCACCTTTACTTCACCAACATTAGCCCCACCCTCCCACAATAAAGCTCAGTTTTTGCTAGACACAAGCTTGTATGATATGTTTTGTGTGAAATGTGTCATGCTTGTAATTGTTCCATCACTGAATTTTATTTTCTGGCTTTTGCTTTTGTAAGTCAACTTCAGGATTCTTTTTTCTTTATGCTTCCATTGCACTCTGGTTTCAACAAAACATTCTTAGCTATGCACATCATGGTTTTGCTTTGTGACGCGTGTGTTCCACACGGTGCCATCTGCTGTCTTCTTTCAGGGCTACCTTCAAGAAGAAAATTCACAGAACAGCGCATTCGTGGACAGAGTTGAGAGGGCATATGGTCTGGTGGGGATTGAAGCTAAAAGGTCCTGGAACAGACCAGCTTAATTCATGTTTGGAGAGCAAGGAGAGAGAAGATCTAGGATTATGTGACCTAAGAACAGTCCTGTAAGAACTTACACCAGGTCCTTCCCAACAACTCTCACATACCCCTGCACATGAATTTCAACCCCACCTGAACTGAAACTGAACCTCTTGCTTTAGCCTTCTCCTTTCCCCATTTTCATGGGCAGCCACACATTCATTTTATGGCAGCAAAAGGATGCACTTTGATTTAATAAAATGGCTTTATAAATTAAACTCATCCTTTTAATGTTCTAAGACCGAGGGGCTGTAGCTACCAAACTGTATATCCTAATTTAGCTGGCTGGTCAAAGAGGTGTTTTGCTTTTGGAAGGGCATGTTTCTGGACATAGGATAGAGGAGGCAATGGTGGGTGTAGTCTCTGAATATTTCTGTACTAACATTTGTGACAGCTTCAAAGCATATGCGTGTAATAGCAAGCTTAGCTCATGGTTACAGTGTTCCCCCACCTTCACATTTTAAGGTCATTTCTAAGCAGTCATGGGATTTCACTAAAATGACAGAGGAGCACAGTGAAATAGCTCAATAGCTACAGTGTAAGACTGAGCAATACTAGAAGTTTTATCACGTAATGAGAAAATAAACATGTAACTTCGATTTCACATTGTACATGGCAGGAATTTAATATTATAAATACTGTCTTAAATGCTGAGCCCTGCTGTCATCACAGTACACTTAATCTTTAGCATTTCTGTAAGAATACCTAAAAAGCAATTAACATTTTGTTATTACACTTGTGTTTCTTGTGCATAGTCTTTTAAGAAACACTGGTAACCATTAAGTACAATTCTTAACAGGTTACATTAAATTCAGCGAAAACTTTGGGTTTCTTTGTAATTTAGACTTACTTGAAGCAGTATGAACGATATAAAATAGAAGTAGTTCATAATTCATTTTAAATTCTGCTTGCCATACTTATTTGAGACTAAATCAGACACTGAAAGTATCTGAATGCAAAATATGCATTCAGACACTGAAAGTATCTGAATGCAAAATATGCATTCAGACACTTTCAGCATCTGATTTATTAGAAAGATAAACTCCACTCTGTATTATGAGGAAGGATGAAGGCCACTTTCAGTTTTCAGCTACTTTCCTGGTCTTTGTTTATTTTATTGGTAACATCCTATTCCCACACTAATTTGCTCCAGTGTGAGAATATACAGTCACTTTGCAAACATCTGGAACTCTTTTTGCCCTTAGCTAGGGGCCATCATCCCTTCTGTTTGCCTGTATTAATAGATGTGGATACTTTTAATCTGCTTCAGACTAAATTCAGTTTAAATAGTTGAGGTCATAGAATCATTTAAGTTGAAAAAGACTTCTTCGACCAATGGGTCCAGCCATTAACCCAGCACTAGCATGTCCCACCTCTTTTAACACTTCAAGGGTTGGTGAGCCAGCCACTTCCTGGGCAGCCTTTTCAAATGCTCAACCTTTTTAGTGAAGAATTTTTTCCAAATACCTAATCTAAGTCTCCTCTGGCGCGACTTGACTCTTCTTCTTGTCATCTTACTTGTTACCTGGGAGAAGAGGCTGACCCCCACCTGGCTACAACCTTTTTTCAGGTGGTTGTGGAGAGTGTAAGGTTCCCCATTAGCCTCTTTTTCTCTAGGCTGGACAAACCCAGGTCTTTCAGCTGATCCTCATAGGATTTGTGCTCCAGGCCCTTCACTGCCCTTCTCTGGACTCGCTTCAGCACGTCAGTTTTGTCCCAAAACTGAAGACAGGTTTGACGTGTGGCCTCACCAGTGCTGAGTACGGGGGGACAATCACTGCCCTGGTTCTGCTGGCCACACTACTGCTGATACAGGCCAGGATACTATTGGCCTTCTTGGCCACCTGGACACAGACTGGCTCATGTTAGCTGCTGTTGAACCAGGCCCTTTTCTGCCATTCAACTTTCCAGCCACTCTTCTCCAAACCTTCAGTGTTCAGTGGGGTTGTTGTGATCCAAGTGCAGGATCACAGTGCAGGACCCAGCCCTTCACCTTGTTTAACTCATAGAAGTGGCCTTGGCCCATCATTCCAGCCTGTCCAGATCCCTCTGCAGAGCTTTCCTGCCATGCAGCAGATCAACACTCCCACCCAACATTTGCAAACTGATAGAGGGAGCACTCAATCCCTCATCCAGATAATTGATAAAGAAATTAAACTGGCTTTGCCCCAGCACTGATCCCTGGGAAAATCTATTTGTGACCACCTGCCAGCTGGATGCACTTCCATTCACCACCACTCTTTGGGCTTGACCATCCAGATCATTGTTTTCCCAGCAAAGAGTGTACCTGTCCAAGCCATGAGCAGCCAATTTCTCCAGAATGCTATGGGAATGGTGTCAAAGGCTGCAGTAACGTCTAGATAAACAACATCCACAGTCTCTCCCTCATTCACCAAGTGTCACCTTGTCATAGGAGAAGATCAGGTTGGTCAAAAGGTACCTGCCCCTCATAGACCCATCCTGACTGGGCCTGATGCCCTGGTTGTCCTGTATGTGCTGTGTGATTGTGCTCAAGATGATCTGCTCCGTAACTTTCCCTTGCACCAAGGTGAGGTTGACAGGCCCGGAGTTTCCTGGATCCTCCTTCACACCCTTCTTGTAGGTGGACATCATGTTTGCTGGCTTTGGTCTACCAGGATCTCTCTAGTTACTCAGGACTGCTGGGAAATGATTGAAAATAGCTTAGTGAACACTTCTGCCAGCTCCCTCAGTACCTTTGGGTGGACCCCATGCAGCTTCATGTGTGTTTGAGGGGTGCAGTAGGTTGCTGACCATTTTCCCTTGGAGTATGGGGGTTTCGTTCTGCTGCTTATCTCAGTCTTCCAGCTCAGGGAGTTGGGTACTCAAACAACAGCCGGTCTTACTGTAAAAGACAGAGGCAAAGAAGCACTAGGTACTTCATCCTTTGTCACTGTTTCCTTCCACATCCAACAAAGCCGGGAGGTTCTCCTTAGCCCTCCCTTTGTTGCTGGTGTATTTATAGAAACATTTTTTGTTGTCTTTTATGGCGTCTTTAGAGTGATTTGCTTTTTAGCTGTGATTCAAGCTAATTTGTACAATTTGTGGACAGAAGCGGATTAGGAGCACTTCTGCAGTCCTTTTAGCTAGCAAAGGTTAGTTGAAGGATAACTGCCACAGTTGAATTTGCATGTGTAATTTAGTACAAGGCATCCTAGGGTTGGGAATACTTTTTATTTTCCTTTACGCCTTTCCACTTTGGGCTTTATTCATGCATTTTTCTTTTCAGCTTTATTTGTTTAGGGCATAATTAAATCTCTCTCTAGGTTTTTGTAAACCCTGTGTGTATCATTTGGTTTGTTCTGCAGGTAGTTCTATCTATATACATACATACCCAAAGGTGAAAATTGTCCGATTGGTTCTACAGTCCTTGGGAATGCAATGTTTGTGTCTATTTATGCCAGGTTACTGAAGGTTTAAGTAGAATTTCAGCAGACATGCTCAAGTTAGATAGAATTTGGTCTTTAACCTGGTGTTAATCACAGGACAGAAATTCTTCAAGTTACACTGTGTCTTTTCTGCTCTGATGGTGCTTTGTATTATCCACTCTGAAACAATTTTTATTTTTTCAGCAGTTATTGTACTAAAAAGTCAGTAAGTCAATACAGCAACAGATGGAGTTCAACAGGTGCACTATGATAGATCCAGATTCTTGGACTAAACATGACCTACCTACAGAGAGACCAATGGAAAGAAAGGGTAGTCACAGAATTCAGGCAAGGAAGACCTAGATGCAGGAGGAAGAATAGCAGATGCATTAAGAAATGTACTAACAAGCAAATATGTAAGGATTTTTGGATGAAAAGCTACCTTATTTTGACTTGCTAAACTGACTTACAGATGACACTGTAGATGTTTTTAATTCCTGTGAGCTAAATAACCTTACGTTGTTGTAGTTTGTACAGAGTGGTTTGATGTCTGAATCTGCCTGGATATACCCTTTGTCATGTTACAAAGAAATTCAAGTAACAGACTCTTGACTGTTGAGGGTTGTAAAAAATAATTTCTGCTAAAGTTCTTCTACAGTGCTATAACTGTTTAAATGTTCTACCAGAAATAAGATTGTCACCACTCAAATATCATCTGTGATGTGAGGGATCTGAAACCTTTCTAAGGGTCATGTTTACTTTTTACCATGTATTGTATTTCATAGGGTAGAAGCAGTCTGACAGGCCATCTTGCATCCAGACTGATTTCTTAAATTTCACTTAATGGGAAGTGAAGTTGGTTCAAATGTATTTTGGGTGTAGCTGGTACTTTCTTGACTGCCACGGTGTTGTAGCATATAGGTGACTTCTGTAATAGAGATGAAGACTGAGCCACATACATCCAAGAATTTAAAATATAATTAAAGCACCTGCAAGGACCAGTAAATTTCCTTTTTTGTACTCTGTATTTCAGACTATTACAAAAGTAATTATTCACTTCTGCACACATAATAGATCTTGCTACAAGATAGCAGGTATTTTTGGGATCAGTTTAATAGGAGTCCAGTGTAGTTATTTAGGTGTTACAGGTTGCTTTTCTATACTAGGAGACAGTGAAAAAAGTGGCTTGGAGCTAGCTGTCCTCTGTTCTCTGTTACTTCTTATGAAGCAGTCATATTCACCTCACTGATTTTTAGTACCAGATTTTTCACAGAAAGGATATTTTGCTCTTAAAATATATTGTTCAGCCTTTTAATTCCTTCCTGCCAAGCAGATCCTCATGTATCAGCCTCTAACTTAGAAGACCCTTGGAGTTAAGCCGTCTCCATCATGTTTAAAACAAGTACAACACAAGTTTGATCTGGAAAAACACCCTCTTGGACATATTCTTGAATTTGGTGCAAAACCTTCACAGTTGAAGCATACATGGCTTATTGTGCCACAGAGTAGCCCAAGAGCATTCAAAAAGAAACAAACATAGCACTATAGGGTTTTTTGAGTGGTAGTTAATACTGTATTGAGGAGAGAACTGATACTTCTCAAGAAGCTGATGCTATCAGATGGTACAGAGCCAACATTGTCATCAATTTGGATGCCAGTTGTAGTGTGATATCTGGGCTAAAGTGTATGTCCATCCATAAAAAAGAAAACAAGCATTCCATTTTTGCCTGTAAAAATTTCTTATTATTCTGTTTCCATCTTGTCTTTGAAACCTCTTGGGAATTTTGACTGTCCCAAGAAAAATGTCATAATCACTTTCTTCTTAGGTCTAAAATGTTGTTACATGTTATGAATGGCAGAATTCACAGGCAAAGTATGCCTTTTAATATTGATAGAACCAATGTTTTGCATAATAATTTGCCTTGAGATATGGAATAGTTCAAAAACAAGACAGAGAAAAAGTAATAAAAAAACCTAATAGGCATCAAGGGAAATGTCTGAAGTTGTAGACAGATATATGCCCACTACAGTGGTGATGGGAAGCATATCGTCGTTTCAGATGGTGGCATATTGTGTGAAAAATACAAATTGTGATCATGGAGTGCTCTCAAAAGCTCACAGTTTCTTAGCAAAAATACTGGAGATGCCCTGGGTTCTCTGAAGAAGCTGAGTGACTGTATGCTCCTTGTAGAATTTTTTTATCATTAAGCTACTGGCAGCATGCAGTTCCTGATTTTAGCACTTGCTAAGCGTAACATCCTATTGCAGGCAGGGAAAATACCATGCCAAGTAGTGGCAGTAGGAAGGCTGTAATCCTCCTTAAACACACTGAGGACATACTGATATTCTTAATGGTAATTCTTAATGGTTATTCTATAAACATTCTGGTATTCTTCAGGATTTCCACTGAGCTTAGTTGAATGTTGGGCCTGAAAAAATGTGTGCCATGCTGATTGTGTCATCCACCTTTTTTTCTGACTTGGCTTTCCCCTGGTTTACCTTCAGGGATTATTCTAAAGATATTACAAAAAGGAGGAGTTTCGTTTCTCAGCTGGATTCCAGGAACAGAAATTTCTTCCTCCTTTGACTCAAAATTTCCATCATTTTTGAAGTTAGGTGGCCACATCACTGCAGAACTTCCTGCTATTTTGTTAAATCATGATTCTTACTAAGCTTAGTATAACAAGGGAGCCTTTGCCACATTTTTCTGAGTCGGTGAAATAAGTAATCAGAAGCAGGTCCATTGCCAACTTTGAACCTGAGGAAACTCAGAGTGGTAGTACTTCTGCCAATTCTTTTTTCTAAGGTTTGTGATTGACAGTCAGCTTGAAGGACATGTATTTCTCTTTTCAAATGGCCTTACCTGCATCAAAACCCCAACAGAACATTTGAGCCTCTCTGAGTGTAGGGCAGTCTCAGTACCCATCACAAATACTTGATATTATCTCAGAATGCTAAGAGTAATTACATATCCAGATATTTTTATATAAAAATGTAAAGACTAAGCAATCAAAAATCACATATTTAACCCCCCTAAAACCATCTGAATTAGGATGATATTAAACTCTGCATCAGTCAAAGCTTTTATTTTTTCTTTCTAGTGGAGTTATCTTAATAATCACCTTTCAATCAAGTTTAGCATGAACTGGGCAAACCTGTTCTGTGTCCCTTGTGAAAGATGGGGTAGAGTTTGTGTGCTCATGACTCCGTGGGTGATTGTTGTCTGGTGAGGTACAGAAGCTTGAGTGTGCAAAGTGATAACAGTCTCCACATAAAGCCATGGTAGGTGTCTATCCAGAGAAATTCCAGAAAAAAAAAAAAATTGTGGTCACATAAGGACTTAAAATGTATATATAACTTACTAATTAGGGATAAATTATATATATTATATTAGGGATTCACACAATATACCGCCAGTATTAGACTTAGGACCTAATAAAACCATTCCACTGACATGAATATAAGTTAAAAAGAAATGAATGTGAGATTTTTCTGAAATAAAATTGCCTGGTGTTTCTTCCATTTTGCAGAGTTGTCAGTTTTAGCTCAGGTAAACAGAGGCCCACCCTCTATCTCATGAGTTCTTACACATGAGAGAGGTGGAGCTTGGTGTATGTTTTCTTAAGTCTTATTGTGAGGTTTAACACCTTAGGATTGGGTTGTGGGCACTAGGAAAGGCTCTTTACTTGTCAAAAGTAAAGGCTCTTTGCTTTTTCCTGTAGGTATTGCTGCTCCAAAGTTCTAATCTTGATTATTTGAAAATGGCTTAAATGTCCACACATACTTACCAAGGTTATAAATGCAACAAAAATAAAAATTTTCCTGATGAGAAAGACTTCCTTAGTACCTTGTATTCATTATGTGATTGATTGATTCTACACTTTCGTTTTAAAAACCAGAACTCAGTGTGTTAATTGCTCATTTGCAGATACAGAGCTCAGAATGAGACTTGCAGGATCTTGTGCTTGTAGTATATTCTGTGGGCAAGCAGGTGTTTTAAAATTTAATTTGGAATACTGTTTATATTTTTCTTTGTTTCAGTGGAAGTTACTGAAGTTTCTGATTAGATTTTCCATACAGTATTGCTGAATGTATTCTTCCTTTGGATACAAAGAATATGTTGAATATGGAGTCAATCTGCAACTATCTTTTTCAGGAATCTACACTTGCCATCTCTAATTAGATTCTGTATGGCCAAATTGATTCTGTAATCTACATTTGCATTAAAAACTGACTCCTAGAATTACTCCTATAGCTTGTAATGTTCACAGTTTGCATCTTGTCATTTTTCTGAGTTTGCAGATGTGAAAATTTTGTGCATCTGCAGCTGAAGACTTCTAAAGCACAGAAGCCTTTATAATTGAAGGCTTAGAAAATTTTCAACAGATTCTGCTTGTAAGGAGATTACATATTCTCAGATGGCTGTAAAATGCTGGATAAAAGTCTAGATGATGGGGCAACAATAGCATGAAATTGATTGGGGTTTAGACAGTCACCATTCCCACAAGAAGCAACACAGTGATCTTGCACTCTCTTGGAATCGAGAGGTCAAATTAATTCCTTTGCTGTCAGTGTAATTTGCCTTAAGTGTTGTTAAGATGTGGATGAAGTAACTTCACTGCCATACATGTGCTATTCTTTTCTATATGTTCTTATTTCTCAGTAGGCTGAATTTTATTTTAATACTCACCTTAAATAATACTTTGTCAAGGAAATACTAAACCTAGGAACGTCAAAGACATCTCTTTATAAATATAGCAGTAATTGTTGCTGTGAAGTGCTAGAGAATTCTGTAGCTCCTGGATAGAGAGTGATTGCTGTGACTAGCATTAAGTAATTATCATACAGTATTGCCTTGTGTCATCAAAAAGGCAGTTCATAGCAAGGAATAAAAATCAAACCTAAGCATGAACAGATAGTTAAGATTATGTATTAACAGTGCATAATATATATGTGAAAACTTCACAGGCTTTGCTTTGCAAGTTGCCTAGTTAAGCTTTCTAAATTAATGTTGCTACTAAAAAAAAGATTATGCCTCTGTTTCAGTTATTTTGTCATTGCTGCTTATACTGTGCTCTATGTTAAAATATATGAAATGAGAACCATATTTTTTTATTAACTTACCTCCAGTTGTCTACTGAACCAGCTGTAATGTAGGTATCTCCAACAGTGCCATGAAATTAATGGTACCATACACAGAGCAATTAGGTGATCATTAGAACATCCCCAAAGGTTCAAACTACAATACCAGCCTAGCTGGGTAGTTGAGACTCAAAATTCTGAAATGTACAAAGACTTGGGATTGTTTATTCCTTTTAAAGCTTAGCTTGGAGAAGGGAATAGTTCAAACTACAGACATGGCAGAAAGAGGCAAGGAGAGCAGCAGACCATCACTTTTCCTCCTAGAATGTCAACTGAAATAAGTCAGTGCTTCCTGGTGTCAGGCCCTTAGCTGAATCTTAGCAAGTATGTATCTTCACAGCATGGACTGAGAACTTGAATATTTAACTCGGGTTTTCTAGCTAAGTATTTAATTAAAATGTGCTTCACATAATTTTGTTCTTTATTCTTCTCAGGTCTGTTTCAAATCGACTTGCCTCAAGGGGGTGAGGGAGGATGAGAGGGAATCTTGGGAAATGGGTAATCTGTTTCCATACCTCAGGATCGGATGGATGTGAGGGTTGAAGGTGGCAGAAAAGGGATTCTGTCCTTTGCTCTGGTTCTGTCACATCGTGCTGCATACTGTTTAGTCAGTGCAACAGCAGTGTACTTCAGTTCTAGTGTCTCCTTGGATAAGATGGAGTAGGTCAGAAGGAGGGCTGGATAAAAATCCTAAATACCACCTCTTCTTGCTGCTGCTGCAAGTGGAAGAACTGGGGCAGGCAGTGACCGTCAAACCTGATGTGCAGCCCCTACCCAGCACTGGCTGTTCTTGCCTCCATTCGGATTCCTTCCTCAGCTGCAGCCCCTGAATCTCCCAGATGCAGGTATAGGCAAAGATGGCAGTTTTTCTAATATTTTCCTGGGCTGTTTTACACCCCTGTGAAACCTACAGATAGTTGCAGGTACTGTGATAGCATTGCAGTAGAAATACAATACCACTGTGCTGCATTTTAAGCATGGTTTGAAAAGTACCAAGATAGTAAGGAGGTGTGACTGGTTTGTGATGCTTGCTGTTTGTTAGCAGCGCTCCTCATTCTAGCTTAAAGGAAAACAGTTTCACAAGGTTAATTCAGGCTGGTCCCTAAAAAAGTGCTGTGAAGGACTAAGTGATATCAGAGCCTAATACTGGCATCATCATATGATTGCCAAAGTAGACTATTGTTTGGTGCACAGCCCATTGCTGCCAGTTTGTCCATGCCTGAAGCTGGCTTTGATATGCAACATCACAGCAACCTTTTCCTGATGAGTGCATATGTTTATGTTGACATTTTAACTTATTTTTCTTTGCAGGTAACTTAGTGGGAGGTGAAGTGGGCACTTGTTATTTTTTAAGTCAAAGTGAGGTGCTGAATTAAGTTTCTAAATACTTTTTTAGTTTTTGTGTCTAGAAGGTTGTTTCTTGGTCTCAAGGTCTTCTCACAATACACTATAGTATTGCCAGTAATTTCTCCTGCAAAGACATGCCCAACTGTCACTGCATGCTTTAATTTGTGGCATAAGAATCACTTTTTTGAAAGAAGGGCTAATAGATTTGTGTCTGTGTAAGAGTATGTTAGGAGGGAAGATTAAATTCTTACCTCTGAAGTGGTAGAAGTAAAATGCTGTTACATTACATTTCAATTTTGAGTGGTAATTCATTCTTATTAAGGACTTAATGGGATGCTGCCAGAGCTCCAGACAGTTGTTCGCATCCTTCTGAAGTCAGTTACAAAGCTTTGCTAATTGGAAACATGAGGAGAATGTCAATATGTATTCTTCTTGCCTATTTCATTAGTTTAACTAATCTTTTGATGGTGTAAAAGTAAACATTAGTCATACTTTTGTAGCCTCGGTGAGTTTGAGTCATGATTTAAAAATTCAAAAGTAATTCATGTTAGTAAACATCTTTCTGGTTCCCTTTTTGAAGTTCTAGGATAACAGTATTTGGTGGGTTTTCATTGTTTTCAGTCTTGTCTGTAGCTGGATGGATTCTCTGTGTCCTGTGCAATATGAAGCTCCTGATTTGTTACATACCAAACTGTAGGCACTTGGCACTAAACAAATAGACATCAAACCTTGCTATCCTAAGATAAGAGGCTAATTTTACAGGTACAGCATTTCAGAAATCACATTAGGGTTGACAGTTCAGAACTGGAGAATTAATTAATATTTAGAAATCTAGTCAAATGGGAATAGTAGTCTTATTAGAAACCAATGTCACATTGCTGTTTGAATCAAAGATTTCTAGGTCAGAATGACTGATGTTCATGTGAATTTTCTTATATAAACATGACAAATGACTTCTGAAAGTTCACAGTTTTATCAGTTAATGTATCCTATATAAATGCTTATTTAACACATGTAAGAGAGTCTTCCTGAAAGTACTTCACTCTGTTATTTACTTATTTTTAATATCATTTGACTGATGCTGTGATAGTTCAGACACTTGAAATACACAAATTTGCTGACATCTGAACCTGAATTTCAGTTCTTTTTGTTCTTCCACTCTGTAGATGAAGAATCTGCTTGTGACCTCAGTGTGACTTTATTTCAGATACTACTTGTACTGATTAAACAATTAGGAACTTGATGGGGTTTACAGTCTTAAATGACCTTAGCTTTATTCTGTGAAAATCTTTAATTGGTTCAAAGTAAACCAGGGATATTTTGGGAATCCTAGATATGCAAAATAATTTTATATTGTTTTAAATTTTTTGTCAGAAGGGATGCATATTTCTGACATAAGAGGATTCTTCCATAAAATAGATAAAAAGAAACACACAGTCTTTTCTAGGCTTGAATTCTTGCAGTGTCTTTGGAAGTTTTTCTTGGTGGTTTGCCCATCTAACCTTTTGTCTGTTGTAGTATTCCATTTAGTCACCTGAATTTCTACTTAACTAATGACTAAAATCTTTAATACTTCTTTAACTAAGGAATTTCACATGGTTAGCTGAAATCCAATTAGAATATTTATTAGAAGGGTTGGCTTTGTGAATATTGCTTGTTTTAGAAGCTGTGTTCACCCAGGCTTTTCTCTACCTAAACTTTGTCTACAAAGCTTCACATTCTCATTATCTGTAGCCTTTTCAGTTTGGTCTTTGAATGAATGATCATGAAAGAGTTGCTGATGACATGACATGAAAGAGTTTAGGATGACATGCACTGTAGTGCTTCTTGCAACCTGATACCTAATTTCAAGAACTAATAGACGTTTTAATAGTTTAAAAGTTTTGTTATCAGATGTTTGAGATATTTTGTGTCAGGAAGGTGGAAGATAAATGCCTTAATAGCAGTCTGTTAGTGTTTTTTAATGTTTTTTTTTGCAGTGTGGAAGGCTGAACTGAAGGTGTGCATGAGAGAGCTTTTGTTGTACAAGAAGTTCTCTGCAGCAGAGAATGTACAAATTTTGAAGATGAAACTTCAGCTACAGAGATTCTACATTGTGTAAATTCTTATTGATTGAGAGAAGGCCATTAGTTTGATAGTGTGAACAGACTGATTCCTGTTGCCTGTTATTGAATTAGTCACCTGGCAATTTTATATTAAATAGGGCAGCAGTACATGTAGCATGTAGCTACCCTATCTCAGAATAGGAGTCTTGCCTTGACTGCATGTGAATGACTGTATTTGAAAATGAGTAGTTTTAGAAAGGAATAACAAAAATAAACAGAGTGTTTATCAGAGTGAAAGAAAACCTTTTAATGTTTATGCACTAAAACAAACTCACTAAAAACTGTAAACTGGTTTCTGTGGTATTTGCACTGACTGTAGAAGTGAAGAAAATACAGTGGTTAGTAGCTGAGAACTTAGTAATTTACTTGAAAACTCTGCAGGTTTAGAGAGGACCACTGTAGTTACATAATAAAAATCAAGAGCTTTATCATCTCATTTATCTTACCCTTCTGTTTCTTTCTAGGTTTAACTATAGATCAACACATCATCTTGCATCTCATGGGTTTTACGAATTTTTAAATTGGTTTGATGAAAGAGCATGGTATCCACTAGGAAGAATAGTAGGTGGAACTGTAAGTATTGTAATAATAAATTCATTAAAATAAAATCAGTTTAATAAGTAAAAAATAGTCAAAGATGACTTTTCAGGAAGTTTTTTGAACTTTCAATACAAATGTGATGTTGATGAAAGGAGAATATTAATAAAATATGCTTTTAATTGTCAAATTGCTGCAGAGGGAATATTGAGATGATTTTATATTTTAACTGCAGAAACATGTAAGTCAACATGCCTTAGTCTTTATCCAATAGCACATTGTGACCAAGAAATTTAATCAAATTATGTAAGCTGAGTAGACTTCATGTATGTATGGAAAAAAGTTAGGATTTCACTGAGAGAAGACCTTGTGAAATTAGATCAGTGTGCCACCTGTACGAAGCATCAGGACTAGTAAAGATTGGTATCAATACAAGTTACAAGACAGCAAAGGTGTACAAAACAATGTTATCAAATCAGAATGCAAGTATCATTTGAATAGTTTTAGTACTACTAAGTAATGCAGCCACGTGTTTCTTAATGGGTGAAAGTTCATTAAAGCTTAATGCTAGTATAGAGCACTTAAAGGCATTTACAGTTTTTTTTGTAGCAGTTAGATCACAATTGATTTTAGTATCTTAAAGATACTGGACACTCTTTATGCAACATGTAAGTGCATGTTTTCCATACCTGTCTTATAAAAAATAAAACCTCATAAGAAAAAGAATTGAAATATATGCAGGGGAATGTTCAGGCATCTGTTAATTTAATTTAGTACAATGTCCTTCTTAGTTTTTGAAAGAAACTAAGGTAGGTGTAGTACATATTAACTTTTCTAGGATGTATTGATTTTTCTGTTGTTGATAAATATGGGAGGGTAGAATTACTATTAAGAATAATCTAAAGTTCTCCAATATTCTGTGGTGGATTCAATAGATTTGTGTAAGTCTATGATACCTTTCCTGGAGCACATCTTAGTTCAATTTTTACAGGACTTGGTTTTAATCCTTCATATCTAAAGATGCTTACAGATACCTTGCAAAAATGCAGTATTCAATTTACTGACCATCAGCTTTTTATCTTAAACAAATTAAATCTTATTGAAGCACATTTTCTCTCCCTGTTGGTACCAAAAAATGAAAGAATAGCATGGTATATTTTAAAGGAAAATGGATATGACTGGGAAAATTTGGGTTCCTTCTTGATGTCTTAGGCTTTGGGGCTTGTTTTTTTCATTTCATTAAAACTGGTAGCTGGCTTGAAATTCTCTCGCAGATTTTGGTTTTTGCTTCCATACCTTAATGAAAAATTGTTTTCATTATATGATAAATGTCAAGCGAGATGGGATATTATCTGTGTGTTGCTTATTCATTTATGAAGTAGATTATATGTTATTGTTAGCATTTGGATAAAATTAAAAGAACCTAGGGTATTCAGTGGTGTTGTCAAAACATGATTAAAGTAGTACTAAAATAATTTTGTTAGCTTATGCTAATACTCATTGCTTATATCAGCTTAAAAATTATTGTTTAATTGCAAGTTCTATGTAAACATGCATACCATGACAGTTCTCTGTAATAACCTAGTGTTCTGGTTTGTTTTGGTTTTTATCTCCATGTAGGTATACCCAGGACTGATGGTGACAGCAGGCCTTATACATTGGATTTTAAATATGCTTAATGTGACAGTCCATATTAGAGATGTATGTGTGTTTCTAGCACCAGTTTTTAGCGGCCTTACAGCTATTTCTACTTTCCTGCTCACCAGGGAACTGTGGAACCAGGGAGCAGGGCTTTTAGCTGCCTGTTTTATCGCCATAGTTCCAGGTTACATATCCCGATCAGTAGCAGGATCGTTTGACAATGAAGGCATAGCTATTTTTGCACTGCAGTTCACATACTATTTATGGGTAAGTAATTGCTGATTCTTTTGCTTTGGAAAGGTTTTTTGGCTCCTCCTCCAACCAAATTACTGATTTTTCTTAGGATCCATTGAATTCTTATTTTCCTCCCTCTCATCCCTCTTCCCCTTGGCTCTTGATTAGGCAAGTACTGAGAAGTCACATGATCTGAACCACTCCATAATGATGCTCTTCAGTGAAAGCATGGTTCCACTGAAGTATGTGTGTCCTGTAGTAGTAATAAAAGTGATGATGAGTCTAGAAATTTAAAGCAAACAGAGGGGTTGTTTGTTTTACAGTTTGGAGGTATTAGTGTTGTGTGCAGCAAATGTTAGCCTCCTTATATAGCTGGTGAAAAGCAGTAGATTCTGAATATAAAGTGCTTTGAATTGTCTTCTGGAAAGACTTTTGACTGTATGGAGTGTCTGGACTTTGAGTTCAGTATCCAGATTAAATAGCCAAAGCTGTCTAGAGTCAGGTATTAGTGTGTCTTCTGTGCTTTAAAAAAAACAGTCTTTTAATTTGACTGCTTGCTAAAGCAGCATGTCTGCCTCTCTTTAATCTGTGTAGAATTTCATCCATAAGGTAGTTTTGCAGGAAGGAGTTTAGGGAAGCTAGAGTATTTCTGGACTGTTGAACCTACTTTGGAAATAACAAAAATAGCATAACTATATTGTTAATTCAGCACAGACGCTGTAGGTTCTGTCTCTTGTGTATTCTGGAATGCCTGCACTTTTCATTTAGAAGACTCCACGTAAGTAAGTACGTGGTAACTACAGCAATTCTCCATAATTTTGTCAAGAACTCTGGTTTTCATAAGCAGATGCATATTCACAAATGTTTAGAATATTTCAAACTTGGGATATAGTTGGTAGGAATATAATGGAAGAGAATTTAATTTTTTCATGACTGAGTGGTATTACTTAAATGCAGGTTTTTAAAATCTGGTTTTAGAGTAAGCTGCAGCTGGAAATGTGTGCTGTGTTTGATAACAATAATAGAATCAACCTATGTTTTTACTTTAGATTAACTGAGATATGATAGCAGTTACCTTTTCTCATGGAATTCTTATTTAACTAAACTGCAGAGTGCAATAATGTTTGCATGAACTCTTGTGGAATCAAATACATTTTACAGACAACTTTTCTAGCTTTTTTAATATCTGTTCTTCATTCCTATTTTCCTTCACCACAGTCACCCCCATCAGTTTCAGACAAATTCATATTCCTGGGGTGGTTTCTGGATCCTGCTAAACCTTTAGTAGTATCTGGATGCTCCTGTTAACCTTAAGTGAATGTTTTGGAATTACAGAATAGCTCTTTTGTCTGTAATGGCAGAACTGGGTCGGATGCCAGACAAATTAAGGCATGGATGGTCTTCACTTATAATTATAAAGTGCTCTAACATCTTCGAGAAAGTATCACAGAGCCATTGCAATACCTTTCTACATCAAATCATAAGGCAGAGAGTTGGATTGTATGCTTTTGCTAGAGAAATACACCTAACTTCCTTTTGTGTGTGAAAAAATTGCATTTGTGTTATGATTTTATGGACATCAGTTCAGAAGCATAAAATATAACTTGATGCACATTAAAGTTCTCTTGACAGTTGTTTTGGGATGAAACTTTTATTGTATTTTGATTGTATTGTCCAGGATTTGTCATTCATAAATACTTGGTTATTTTTCCAGGTGAAGTCTGTGAAAACTGGGTCAGTCTTTTGGACAATCTGCTGCTGTCTATCCTACTTTTACATGGTAAGGCTTTTATATATATATATATATATATATATATAAAATTGCTAAACTATTTGAGTAACTTACATAGTCCATATGTTGACAAAGAAGAGAAGAAGGATATTTTCATCTTTGTTGGAGCCATAATATAAATTTTTTGCTTTGTATTCTTATTACGACCTTAAATATATGACTAAACAACATAATATGTAAAGTATTTAAATCAACTGATAAAAGCAATTTTTGGGAAAAAAAATTGAAATATCATAATTTTACTTACAAAGTTTTCCCATGCTGTGAATAGGTGCTCTGATTCAGTTGGAATTTTATTTGGGTATAGGTAAATTAAGGTATAATTTTAATACTTATGTGTCTGTGTGTCATTACTATAATGCAATAATCAGAATGTTTAGAACGTGAGGACAAAGCTACATTTTTATAATTTTGAAAGCTATTTCTATGGGTGTAATTATGCCATAAAATAATGCTTACTACCAGAACTGATGAATGACTTCAGTGTCATAATAAATGATCATAAATGCCGTTTTCATTCTTGATCTATGAAAATGAAGGCTATTGCAGATATTTTCCTAAGGGCTAACAGAGTGGGAAAATAGTAGTAAACGTGAGCAGATAAAACTAATAGAAAAATGGAGGGAATTGGTTTTCCCCCTCCATCTCCTGAAACATTAGACTAAGAATTCTCCTGTTTAAATCAAACATCTTTTTTTTTCCCCTAATTGATAAACTTTTTGTGGCTGTATGGTCAATAAATTATCCTCAAAATAGTCAGTGCTGGGACAGCCAGGCTAATTGCTTGGTGACGGTTAAGACTGAGGTCTCGAATACTGCTTTTCTGCCATCAGGTAGGTTTGCAAAACACGGAACTTCTGGATTGGTTTATGTGCCTTAAAGTCAAGGTTAATTCAAAGGTAGTCTGGATGCTGTCTGGTTTTCCTCTAGCTTTAATGTCCATTTGGTTTCCTGGGAGACTTCTGCAGTTAATACAGGAGATAATAGTCTTGTGTTTGTCACCAAAGAGGTTAAGATAGCTATTTCTTTTGAAGAGTACATTTATTTAATTCCATTTCTCCTCCTTTTTGCCACATTGCTTAATAGAGAGACACTTTTTCATGCGCAGCATTGCTGTTTATATAGCATTATAGTGAAAAGGTCCTGTAGCTTTGGTATATGTTTAAGTACAGTACAAAAGCTGCAAGTGAGTTTTTGAATTTTTATATTTATGTAGCAGAGTATTTTTTTGTATTGTGCCAATTTATTGGTAAGATTCTCTAAAGGTGCCTTCATAAGCATACAAATAACAAATACAATACTTTAACAATTTTACTGCTAAAAAATCACACTATAACAGATTCTTACCAGCTTGGTGTGTGGGATTGTATGTGAGAATATGTGATCATGTGTGTATGTGGCATCAGAACTTAAGAATCAAGGTCATCATGGTAATCAATCCTTATTGATTATCATGGGTGCTGTTATGGGGGGGTGCTGTTATTTTCCTTTCAAGTTCTCTCAGCTCATGAAAGTTTCATATTCATCTCTAGTTTCACTTCACACCTCAGTGATTAGACAATAGAATTTTATTGCTTGTATCTACTTCATCCCACATATGATGGCATTCCCTACATTGTATTTCCCTTTTGGAAAGAATTTTGTGGAGTTGCCCTTCTAGATATTTTGTTTCAGTATATTTTTAGGACAAAACATAATTTTACTATTTGTTACATTGGAATAATTTGTATTTCCCTGATGGAATTAGTCATTTTCAGTGTAAGTTGGAAGTTAAATGAAATCACAATTTTGAGGTAGTAAGAGTTCCGTCCTCAAATGGGAAGTTTGGACAACAGCTTGAAAGGCAAATGGATATTGCATGAACTGACAAATGTTTCCTGATAAGTAAATCTGCCTTATAATAGATACCTAACTCACTGTGGTAATTTAACTCATAGCCTTGCATTTCATTCAATATAGTGAAGGGTGTGTTCTCCTTGGATTTGTATTTTTAGCCTTTATTTTACTTTATCAGCTTCTGCTTCATATGGCTATTCATGACAAGGAGGTAAAGTAAAAGAAAGCTTCACATTGAAGCAATCCTGTAGGATAGCATGTCTCCATTCTTTTTGCCAATCTGAGTTTGCCTCAGTTTTGTTTGAAAAGTTCCAAAGTGCATCTTGAGTATAATTTTCAGTGCTTAGATTTGAGTTCATATTTTGATAACTAGAGATGCGGGTCTCTGGTCCATGCAAACTGTGACCTCCTTGATTCAAACCTTTCCCTAAATTTGCCAGTGTTCTATTGGCATGCTTGAACTCTGTTCTGTCTTACCTGTCTTCAGGTAATTGTTTTCTCCCATTAAATAAACTTACCTGTATAAACCATGATACTTCATACAAGTAATTAGGCAATAGGATTTTGATAATCTGAAATTAGTTACTAGAAAACCTAGATTATTTTATTATACTTGTTTCACATAGTCTGAATTGCTTACCATAAATTTTGAAATGCTGGGGTTTGTAGTATTAGAGTCAAAAGACAGTGAACTTGGCCTCATGGATTTTTTAGAATTGTTCTATAGAACATAGTAATTTGAGTTTCTTTTTAGATTCTAGGGCTTTAAAAATAGCTACATGAATCTAAACCCTAAAGTACAATTAAAGTGAAAACCACATTAGCTACTGCATGCTAAAAATGAAGATCTAGGGTAGGCATGGTGCATATGGGAGAAGTCTAGACTGTAATATGACCACAGGACGTGTAAAATACAGATTGTCTAATCAATACGAGCCCTTCTAAATATGTTAGAAATTTAGATAACACATTGTAATGATAGCTCATTAAATCATGATCTAAACCAGCAACCAGTGATCTGTTAATAACATCTGTAGTGTTTCAGTTCTAAGTACACCATAACAGTCCTTTTCAACAGCTCTTGTTTCCACAGGTTTGCAATTTCTATAATATTGTTGTATATCATTCCACAGTGCTCAGTCCTGCTTTTATGTGTATCCATACTCTTCCTTTTGTTTATTTCCTTACACTGCAGCCTGCACTGGCTGCTCTGGTTCCAGAATTCTCTCCTGGGGGTGTACCTTGCTCCCTTTCCTCTCTCTACCTAGAGATAATGTTCCCTGTCCTCAGCAAAAAGTGTACGGTGCTAATTTTGTCAAAAGAAGGTTTTGGATCCTACATGAGAAAATAGGATATCCTGAGTTGGAAGGGACCAACAAAGACATCAAAGTCCAACTCATGGCCCTACAAATCCTACCACTGCCTTGTGTTGCAGCCTTCACCACTGGGAAAAACCTCAGCATAACATTCTTGTTTGCCAGTATGGCCAGATTGACTTGGAAGGAGGAGATCCAGGAAGGATAGCCTAGGAAATCCATCAGCTCACTTCAAACACCTCTGATATGTGGGCTTTGTTGTGGTTTGTTTTCTTTTATAATATATAGTGAGAAGTATTCTGGTGGTATTAGTAGTAGTTCTGACTGCTTGTGTAGATGGGATTTGTATTTTCTTGTTAGACCATCGAGATTTATAAATCCAGCATGGGCTGTCCGAAGAATTTGCAGATATTTTCAGATCTGATTTCCTGTTCCATTTGTTGTAGGTCTCTGCATGGGGTGGTTATGTTTTCATCATCAACCTTATTCCACTGCATGTGTTTGTTCTGTTGCTGATGCAGAGGTACAGCAGGAGAGTCTACATTGGTAAGTTCTGTTCATTGCAAAGTCATTTCCAAATACTTAAACATGAGATGCAAAATTATTGTACCAATGTGTTTTGTATCAAGTGGGTGTTAAGTAATTGCATATCAGATTGAGTTGTTTTGATTTGATTACTGATTATAGTCAGTTATTTTCTACAACATGGAAATAAGGAGTTGAAACATACTCACACTTCCAAAGTTTTGTATATGTTGCTGCTAATTAATTTTTTCATTTCTAGTGCATGGGAAAGAAAAATTGGTAGTTTGATGTAAAAGAACCCTATTAATATATTGTAAATATACATTACATGTGCCTTTAATAATTTTTAATATTTTTTTCTTTTCCAAGTATATAAAACAATTGGTATTTTTGAAAGTTATACAGCAGAAATTATGCAAACATACAGATAAAGACATAGTAAATTTTAAACAGCCATGTAAGTTTTAGATCACTGAGAAAAGGTGTGCACAGTAAGAGTCTGTCCACTCAATGGGAATCCTTAAAATTTTATTGGATTAACTGGTCAGCTTTCCTTCCAGTTTCAGGAATGTGTGAGTAAGGATCCTTAAATTCTGTGTAAACTGTTTCTACTGACACTTTAACAATAAAATCAATTGGCCATGATGTAGGTGTGTGAATGGAATAATTAGTAAGCAGTTCAGGTATTCAGAGATTTAGAAGTTAGCTGGAACATTTTTAATGTGAAGCCTTTACCGTAGGTAGGTGGAGAACATAATGTGTGCTGAAGCATAATCACAAAGTGTTTCATATTTGTAAATATATTTTTATTTCTCACTTTAATACTGTTTTATCTTTGTATTTTCAATTATTTTAATGTTTTTTTAGTCCTTGCTAGAGAAATTGCTTTAAATACATATATGTGAACCATTTTATACCACAACAACTCAAGTTCAGTTTTGAATTTTTGTTATCAAATCTTAAAATATTGCTTCCATACTTCTTTGTTACTCTATGTAATTAAGAATTGGAAATTCATTAAAATGTTAAAAAGAGAATGAAGAAGCTCTAACCCATCTTTCATTTCTAATGTTAGTATGAGTTAACTCCTTCATTAACTACTACTTTCTAACTTAAGGGGAAAGTAATTTATCTTGTTTTAAATTTGAAATTGTTTTATTTAATATTTTCATTTTCTGAACTCTTATGAATTAGGCAAGAGAAAATTAGATCAACTAATTATAAAATCCTGAAGCACTATGGTAGCCCTAAACAATCAAGAATAAGTGCTTTTGTCTTTTCAGCTTTAAATTAACTAGTCTTTGAACTCATGTGGGAAAAATAGTACTGCATGTTCATAGGAATTAAAGGGTTTGGCAGATGTTTGTTTTGCAAATAGTTGCAGTATTTTGAGATGTTATTGCCCTTCAGCAGTGAGGGATATGTGCTGCCATGGAGTTGTCAGAATGAAAATGTGATCAGTGCTCTGCTGTTTCATTGCAACTGCTGTCTTAATTTAAGCTTTCATGGGAAGCCCTAGAGAAGTCTGTGCATCTCACATTACTATGTCATTTCTAGGTTTGTTTAACAGGATGTTTTTGTAAAACAGGTAAGAATGTTCAAGCACTTCTGAGAGGAGATTCGAGTGTGCTTCACCTCCAAACTATTCAGATAGGGAGAAGAGTTTACAAAAGCTCCTTGAGGCAGGGAGAATAAAGATATTTGGGGAGTTTCTGTTGCAATTTCTACTGTGCCTGCAGCAGTCTTATAATTCTTAAAAAATTTACCATGTGTAGCTAAAACTTTGGAAAATATTGTCAGCTGACAATAGCTAGTAAAATCTACATTCTTTTTACTGTTATGGAGAATTGTGGGGGTTTTGATTTCTAGATCAGTTATTTAAATTTATTTCAAGGTAGCATGAGCCATTTTATAAAGGCTGTGTTAAGTTTAATCCAATTTAACATAAATGTAGAGAACAGTATTTGGCAAACCCAAATTTTTTTTAAATAGTGCTGATTTCCTAGTATATATTTCTCATAAGAATGTTCATGCACCAAGGAAAAGGTTAATGGGACATGAGTTATATATCTGGGAATGTAACTCAGATTCATGTAATGAGTAAAAATTTCCAGAATGTGAAGTTTGCCAATTTTAAAATATTTTAGGGCTGGAAGGCAGATGACCTTATAAGCCAGATAGCTTCTGACCCATTTGGCATCAATAATGATGATGCTACCTCCATTTGAAAGCTCAAACTGTGCATTAATTTTTTCATCTTGACAATGGCCAGTGCCTTTCATTCAAATCCTCTAATTTAATCATTATGAACAAGTGCTCACAATTCCAGTGTATTAACAGAGAGTTGAATAACCTCTTTATTCAGATATAGCAACCGTTGATATTTTTTATTATTGGTTTTTATTTTTACTAACTCATATGTTTAGAAAATAAATTATTTTACACTTGGAAGGGTATAAATTTATGTTATGTTTTCATACTTCAAATTTATAGGTTTTCATACAATTTTTTAAGGTTCTGCATAATTATAAGAATATTTAATAAAACATGTGAGGATTTTCCAGAATTAAGAAAACTTAATTTCAATAATTTCATGTTATATCTCTTGGATTTTATCATTAAAACAGTGAACAGGCATATATTTATATCAACTACTTGAGTATTCTAAGATTTCAGATTGAATGTTTATTTTTGGTGAGTGTAATCCATTAATTGAAAGTATGTGGCCTGTATATGATTATACACTCTGGAGAAGCTTTTCAGTAGGTCTTTCATGTGTTTGTGTGGTGTACTACAGATTAAATTCTTTCTAAAACAACTATCCACAGTAGGTCAGAATAGTTTTGTTGTGGAGTTGCTCAAAGTTATAACCCTAAGGACAGCATGCGGAAATCAAAATTAACTTCTTGGTTTTGCAAAGACTGTGCAAACTGTAGAATATAACAGAACATTAAAAGCTCGTGATAATATATTATCCTGATGTTTCTAAGTTCCTAGAAAAATGGTCATTTTGTGTAAATTATCTTTTTAAAAAATCTTTTCAGTACCAAGCACTATGTAGCTTTTTGAAAGAAGTGGGAATAAGGGATTGTGGTGGGGGTGGGCAGTGCACACAGCAAGTGTAGGAGTTGCAGGACTGGGCTTAAAAATTACAAGATACAGTGGTCTAACAAATGTGAAATGTAGTGATTTATGCCAACCATTGAAGTTCCACAGGATGGCAGTGTTGTAACAGTTGCATGGTACAGTAAATGATTTATGTTGTAGTGAATTCTTCAAAAGTTGAGCTTCCTACAGGAAAAATGCATTTCAGTCACTTACGAGGGCATAGGTGAGCAGCTAGGCCAAGCTGTGCAATACAGGTGCTTAAAAGAGGAAACCATCACTTCTGACTGGTTTGGACCTCAGACAGTGCCCTGGAAGCATAATCCCTCAGCAAGACCACATAGGTGCTATGGAAATCACACCACTGCTCAGTGATACACTCCTCAGAACTGATCTCATGGAGGTTCATAAAGGACTCTGTGAGAACAGGTTATCTATAGCCAGATAGTGGTTTAGGGTTTGTAAGAGTTTAAAAAGCTGAGAGGTGGATTATTGCTGTTTTCCACCTAAGGAACAGAACTTCATTTGGACTTTAGGTTGGCTGGTAGCTTCAAATGCAATCAGCCTCGTGGCTTTTCAGATTTGGTATTTTTATCTTCCCCTTCGTCTCTTCTTCACCCTGTAATATTGAGGACCAAAACCCCTTTCAAAATAAAGTAAATGAATGTTAATGTATATACAATAAGCACTCATATTAATAATAGTAATTAATTATGCTCTTGGCCTCTATTTTCTGGGGGTTATAAATCCCCAGGGTTGATACAGATTGTCAATACATATGCTTAATATTAATTTTTAATTCTATTGTTCTTATGTTTCTTGCATTCCCTCTGCTCTTGTGTTAAATAAAGACCAATAGTGCCTGTTTGCATTTTCTAAAGTAGTGGAATCATAAATGTTTTGCTTTTTTGAGGTCTAGTCCCTTCAATTTCTCCTCTTTTAAAAAGCTTCTTATGTCACTTGTTATTTGAGAGCTATTTCTACCCATGATTCTCAAAACCAAGATGGGAAGTGAAAACCTTTTTCAAGCTAGAGAATCTTAGGTAAATGGCTTCTTTTCCTAGGAGGAGATAAAACAGTGCAATTAGAAAGAACAGTACTCTGCTACATCCGCTAAGATTGGTTGCAATGGACAGCTTTATTCTAGTCAATGAAGGAGAAAAGTAATTAGGATGGCTGAAATATTTAGCACATTACACTTCTGTTCTGGTGTCAGTGAAGTTAGGGGAGAAGATGGATTTCTCTTTGACGATGGAGCCAATGCTTTTTCAAATGTGTATTAATTTTGTTCCCATCTTTCTCTTTCCCTCTCCTCACATTTTTCTCTCCTAGCATATAGCACTTTCTACATTGTGGGGTTAATATTATCAATGCAGATACCTTTTGTGGGATTTCAGCCAATTAGAACAAGTGAACACATGGCAGCTGCAGGTAAGAAAATGAAACTTCTGCATCCAACAGCCTTCCTAACACAGGAAAACCTCAAACACTTGCAGCTTTGTTTCCTTGTATTAAAAAAAACACAGGCTAACAAAGCAAATTGCTAAAGAAAGAGGTACAATTTAGTGTCTGTTGGGAAGTTTTCTTTCCAATTTACACATTGTCCTCTTTTTGTGTGAGTTAATGGAGTTAAAATGCTTTCAGAAGACTGGATCAATTAGCATTCTGACAAGTACTCACTTTACATATTGATAATCTCTGCTGGTTTGCAATATAATTTGAAGGCAGGTTGCCTTCACACATTGTACAATATAAACACTGGTAACACAGTTTTTACTGAGCGATTTGGTTTTAGACTTGGTAGTTTTCTGTAATTTTTCAAATTTTTAAATTACTTAAATTACTAATCAGGAGGGTGCTTTTTAAATAACCGATTTCAATCTTGTTTGGAGTTTTTTTGATTTCTTTAAGTTGATTTTTTGTAGTTGTTGGCAGTCAGACATCTTGATTTCTTGACAGCAATAACCTCTGCTAACAGTGAGTTTAACTACATGCACTGTTTGTATGATATAATTCAGTTTGTTAGATTCCCCAGTTTTTTTTCTTATGTTTAGTTACTTACCAGAATGTATTTGGGACAGTGATGGGACCATCATTAAAATTTAACACAAAAATGCTTTCAAAATGGAGACTTGCAACAATCTGAATATAATGGAAAAAGAAAAAATTACCAAGCCATATTCAGGTTCTGAATATTTTTTACATTTATTTAGTGAATAGAATTTTTGTCTTTCTGTAGGAGTTCAGAACTAGTAAATTTCACTGTGTACCTCAAATTCTTTGTTAATTTGAAGAAAGATTATACACTTTTGTTTTATTTTATTCCTCTGCCAGCCAGCATTGAATTTTTACTTTTGAAAAGATTCGTCAGTGGATTGATATGACTATAGACCATGAAATGAATAATTACTGAAATACCATGTCCAAGTTCTGGGTTTAATGTTAAACTCTGAACAGCCTTTTTGAGTGTGTCAGGTGCTTCACCAGTGAATTCTGGTGTTTCAACGCTAACTTTATATAATCAGTTGATATAATGCTTACTTGGTTTGGTTTTCTCTTTTAGTAATTCCTCCTGTTTTATTCAGTAGCTTAGTTTGCATATATTTATGTATTAGCACTGTGTGTTGCCTGAAATCTGTCTCTTAATTTTTCACCACATCTAGCTGGGTAAGTTAATCTGTATTCCTGTCATAATCAATGCAATCTGCTTTTCAGGTGATTCTCTCCTTTAGGATATTTTATCTCATTGGAAGTTTCCGTTTTTGCAAGTGTCATCCCTGTTAAGTATTAAAGGTTATTTGTCAGAAAGTGATGTTATACTAGTTTCTAGATGTTAGGGTGTACTTTTTGTTTATTTTTCCAATTCAAATATAGGCAAATATGCTGGTTGCTTTAACAGCTGTACGACTCTTGAGTATTTAAACAAAAACTTTCCTCTTTCCATAGGTGTTTTTGCACTGCTGCAGGCTTATGCATTTCTGCAGTATCTGAGAGACAGATTAACAAAGCAAGAATTTCAGACATTGTTTTTCTTGGGCGTCTCACTAGCTGCTGGTACTGTATTCCTGAGTGTCATCTATTTGACATACACAGGTAAATAAATGTGAAACTCATTTACCTTTACAGCTTGTAAGCCAGATGATCAACATTTGGTTTAGCCTAAAGTAGTTGTTTCAACATTTTGGACTATTTAGTAGCAGTTTCATTTTTGTTACTTATGATATCATAATTCCAAAAGAATTCTTAGCATCTCTGTTTGTTTCAAAGTTTTCTAAAGCATGGTTGTTTGATTTGCTTTTCCATGTGTAAATTAGCAAGGTTTTCAGACTGGCATATCAAAACAAAAATTGGCTTCTAATCTCAGCATGCAGCCAAATATGTATTCAGTTGCAGTTCTTGGGAAGTGTTGGTTTCACCTTCTGAAATTCACTGATCAGTATCCCTGCTTCATCAGCTGTAACAGGCCTTGTTCCCTCAGCTTCTGACAGGCTGTGAGATCTGGGCTCCTGAACGACCTCACAGTGCTCTGATCTCTCTAGATTTTCTTAATACTCCTCTTATAAATGAGGGTGCCCACATTTGGACCCTTTATCCCAGATTCTGGAAGAATGAGCTTCAGGTTTTGGACTGAAAAGGCATGTTAGCCACTCTTTTCAATTTAGCACAGTTCCTTTTGGCCTCTGAGATATTTTTACTCTCTATGAACCAGCGGCTGGACCCCGATCCATTGTGTACTACCTTGAGCTTCTCAGGACAGCCAGTTTCCAACCACTCAAATGGCCCATTTGTCCTGTCCATTCTTCTTCAGCTATTAATGAGCAATGAAGAAAACATTTATCAATGCATTTCAGGCAGCTGTGTTCCATGGTTTTTCAGCAGCTCAGGTTACTGCCCTGTAGGTTCCCCCATGTAACTTTCTGCCTTGCCTAGAGGTGCAGCAGTAGCACCTCTATTATAGCAATAGTTCCCAAGCACCCTCATCACCCAGGTGAGGATGGTGGGTAGCTCTCATGTTGGCCTATGCTTCCAGCATCCTCAGCTGTCTACATCCAGAGAAGATCATAACCAGTAGTTTCCTGAGTGCTGACAGCTCCTTCTTCATGTGCACATAGTAGATTGGAAGCAATCTTTTCATCTGAAGACTGAAGGGGAAAATATGTCATGTATTAGAACATTAACCACAATATTTAAATGTTTAAATTAGATACTAAACTAACCCTTCAGTCAGATTATACTAATTTTGAATATAAGATAGAGGGAAGACTTACTGAGTCACACACAAAAACTTGGGTAATAATGAAAGGATTTAACCTTCTCTTATTACTCCTTGTCTGTATCTGTCTTCAGGAGGAGCTGAAACAATTGCAAAGAAAGTGGAAATAAAAATTTATGAATAATCTAAAAACTTTTAATAATATTTTTTATCTTTCATCTAATAATTATACGGTTTATTTTCATCTTATCATATTCAACTTATCTAAAAACCTTATTTTATCAAATAATATGTAAAGCTTATCAGCATGTCTAATAGCAGCTTTTATGTTCCATGCCACAAGTAGATTCACCAGGAGAGAAATAAAAGGAAACCAGCATTTCATCTAGTGTTTGTGTTTGGGCTATTAAGTCTTCCCAGTTTCCTGCTCTGACATTTCAGAAAAATGAAATACTTTCTTATCAATTATGTTTTCTTTTTCTCATACTCCTTCACAGAGTATAGTTTGCTGTCTGTCATATTATTTGAGAAATATATAGTATTGCATTGCTTTGACTTTTGGAAGTGTGCATGTCTTGATACTCAGATTGTACTTAACAAGTACAATGTGATCCTGTAAGTGTGTTCTAAAACCAGCTTGCTTCATGGCTGGTAGATTTTATAGCCTGCCTAATGCAGTAGGTATGGTTCACATATATTACAAGTTCAATGAAAATTTCTTTGGGTTTGTGTTATAACTTGAGGGAGTAGAAAAATTATTTCATCTAAAAACCTAGGCAGCAAAAAGGTTTTTCTTCCTCCTTCTCTTTTTCAGGTTATATTGCTCCTTGGAGTGGCAGATTTTATTCGCTGTGGGACACGGGGTAAGTAAGGATATAAGATTTAGATATTGGTAGCATTTTACTGAAAACTAATAATCATTTCCTCTTCTCATCCCCAAACTCATTTAGTATTTCAGTCAAGGAGAATCAGTTATCTAAAGAGAGTGTTTGTAGTAGCTGTTTCATGGTCTTTACAACCACTTCACTAATTCGTCTTTGAAAATTCTTGCTTCTTGGCAAGTCTTTGAATATGTAATATGTATTTTTCTATATGAAACTGTAGTGTGTATGTCAGCATGAAATAACTGAAAGCTGTGCCAACACTTGAGTACACATTTAAAAATTACTAAGAGTCTTAGACTATTTTGCTTGTGCAATACTGCACGAAATCATAAAAATGTTGCACATATGATCTTGCATTTTGCCTCTATATTGCGTCCACACATCTGTTTTGTATATACGGATGTCTGCTCTGAACAATTGCTTTATTAATGTGTGTTTTCACAGGTAAAAATCTTGTTAATATTTTGTTTTAGTTAACCTTTGAAAATACTATGTTGGATTCTTTAGTCAACCCAGAGAAAAGGAATAAAATGGAAAGTATTTTTCTCATAAATATTTTAAAGAGAAATTCATTTGCTAGATTTTTTTTAATATTTAAAGCAAGGCTAGAACAACTTCAAATTTTGTGCAGTTCAGACTTTTCAGCTCATCCAGAATCCAGCTCATACAGGATTCTGTCCCAGATCTATAAGAAATGTAGTAGAACAAATGTTAGTAAAGAAGCCTCAGATTTACTTGAGGAATATATAGATTTTGTTCTTTCTTTGCCTGTCTATATATATATATATACACACACACATATATATATATGTATATACAAAGCATTAAACTTTTGAGGGCTTGTCTACATTAGAAAAACATATTGTGTTCAAAAACACAATACAGTTTTGAATGAGAACTAGATCTCAGTGAAGAAAAGGACATATGTTTGATACCTCACCATTCAATCATGGTAGCACCCTAGATTAGGTCCATATGTATAGTTGTCTCTAAATGTAGAGCACAGTTTTGTCCTTGTCTGCACTGAGTGTTTGACATGTTGTTTAGATGACATGTGTTTCCAAGTGTAGACAAGGCCTGTTTTTTTCAGCATCTAAAAGAGTGAAGGTGCATCAGTAACTGATCTGGTATTTAATACTGCAACTTTCATTACTAGAAAAATGAAGATATTCTGTGTAGAGGTTTTGAAATACAATGTTGAAAATTTATGAGTTCTACTGGCATTGATGATTCTCTTCAAAAATGTAGTAAAGGTGCTTCCATAGCTGTGTGTTTCCATTTTGGTTAATTTGGCTTCATATTTAGCCATAAACAATTTAAACATCTATAATTTTAATTTTCTTAATTAGTATGAAAATAATTGTTGTTTTAAATAACTATACACTAAATGCTTCCTAGATGCAGTAAGGCCTGGGGACTTCTTTGGTATAAGAATTTAATCAGATTTCTGGTGATTAGGGCAATTTCCAATTTAAATTAAAATGCTTCCTTTGAGATGAATTTCAGAATTCCTAATGTTTACAGGTTTTAATAATTTTATCTTTTCAAAATAATTTGAACTGAATTTTTTTTAAAAAAGGTATGCGAAAATTCACATCCCGATCATTGCCTCTGTGTCTGAGCATCAGCCTACAACATGGGTTTCCTTCTTTTTTGATCTGCATATTCTCGTGTGTACTTTCCCAGCAGGGCTGTGGTTCTGTATCAAAAACATCAATGATGAAAGAGTCTTTGGTAAGATAAAATATTTTTAAATTATTTTGAAAAAGTTTGCCTTCAGCTTAATTTTACTTTGGTTTTGTTTGCTCAAAGCTGATATGTGGCTTGTTCTAAAATATGGTTTAAAAGTGGTGTGTTTAAAGATGATTATTAAGAGTTGCCTGCACCCAGCAGTCTTTAAAAGAGTTTATAAAAGTGCAGAGGTTGCTAAAATGGTGATGGAGTGTAGTCCCAGGAGGTGGGATGCAGTCATTTGTTGTGTTCAGTTCTGCAGCTGGAGTTGCATGCTCTGGTGGGATACAATTCCACAGAACTGGGCAGCCAGGAGAATAGCTCTGTGTAAAGGCAGGGTCCCTTTGGGCATCTTGCAGTCATCCCATCACAAATTATTCAAAATGCCTTCACTTTTCAGGGTTTCTGCTATTTTAGTGAACAGAATCTCTTGCTTTGGAACAAGTGCTAGATAAGGCACGAGCCCAAATGGAAGTGTGGTGTCTCCCTGTGTCAGTGACAACTTTTTTGGTTTTGTGCAAAGCTGTATTGTGACAGCCAGCTTCTGATTTTGAATGAGGCTTTTAAGTAGTTGTAACCCATATGGAGGAGTGAAGATCACTCAGGTCTTGGACTTTTACAGAGACAGGAGACTTCAGGCTAATATAGCTGCCTCTTAGGCTACCTAAGACATGTGTGGGCTGTAGGAATGTTTACGAGGAATGTTTGTCAAGACCAGTGCTGGGCCGCTTGATTTCGGGCTCCTACTGAAGGCTGCACCTTCCATTTAACATAGCATAAAGACATCTGTGAGTGAGGATGGAGAGCCAAACTGCCTCACCACAATGTAGAAAAGACTTACATGATGTAATATATCAGTGTCTCTTGATCTCTGTGGCAAATCTTTCACAAGAGGATATTTTTAAACTGCAGCAGATGATTCTACCACAAGGAAACCACTGTTGGATAGTCCCAGTCAGTGTATACAGGATTGTTTGGGGGTTTTAATAATGTGTTCTTAATGTTTTGTAGTATTCTGAAAATCTTGGTTTATGTTTTGTGGAAGTGGAAGTAATACTGCTCAGGAATACTTATTTCAGAATAGGGCTCGTAATATCATGTTATTTATCTGTGCAGAATTATAATGTAGACAAGCCCCCAATTTGTCCACAGATACCTCTAACTTAGATCAAAATTTAATATTTACATGAAATAGTAACACTTCCTGTTGCTTTTTCAGTTCTAATAACTTGTTTGGTCTAGAGCTGTTTGACTTTTGTAATCAAATGAAGTTACCTATTATTCCAGTAGTATTGTTGGTGTATAATATTAAATTTCACTAATAATATATCTTCTGACACATTACTAATGAATATTGAAAATGGCGTTGTGTTATTGTTAACAGTTGTTGAGATGAATCTCAGGAAGAGTTTGAGGCTTCAGAGGCATAAACGTTAATTCAGCCGTATGTCTGTAAATTAAAAAGCAATGAAATGCAAGATGCACATTCAAGTCTTTATACACACAGATGCTCAACCCACTTCCAGAAGTAGTTTTATGGAGAGCATGTACGTGTGCAGTCAGAGTGAGTGTTATTTTCAAAGTGTCACCATCAGATATATTTCCTTGCAGTTGCTCTGTATGCAATCAGCGCTGTTTACTTTGCTGGAGTGATGGTCCGCCTGATGCTCACTTTGACTCCAGTGGTCTGTATGCTGTCAGCAATTGCATTCTCCAATGTCTTTGAGCGTTATTTGGGTGATGATATGAAGAGGGAAAATCCACCAATAGAAGACAGCAGTGATGAGGATGACAAAAGGAACCCTGGCAACCTGTATGATAAGGTGAGGGGAAGAAGCAAGAGTTAGAAAACTTGAGTTCCAGTGTCAAGGATGATAGAAGTTGTCATAATAGATATGTTTGTGTTTGTTTAGGCAGGCAAAGTGAGGAAACACGTGTCTGAGCAGGAGAAAACAGAAGAAGGACTGGGTCCCAATATCAAAAACATTGTGACTATGCTGATGCTGATGTTGTTGATGATGTTTGCTGTTCACTGTACCTGGGTAACCAGCAATGCATACTCCAGCCCCAGTGTGGTTCTCGCCTCCTACAACCATGATGGGTAAGTAAGGTACAGTCTGAAGTGATTAAAGGGCAAAAGCCTTTTTTACTGCCATTGCGTTAGCAATTTGCTTTGCCTTCTTTAAATCACTCCTTATTATATAAAGGAATTGTGACCTGAATAAAAAATGATTCATACTCTTATTTTCAAAAAGATACATTTTCTGAAATATTTAATGAAATATATAAAAACAATCCTACCCAAAGCCAATAAAAATGATGGTTAAAAAAAAGCCTTGGAGTGAACTGGGAAAACTTGTTTAAGAATATATATTCGACTGGAAATGCATTTAGTCATGTCTTCAAAAGCAGTTCAGCTTCTGGACCTTCAGCTGTCAGAAAGTTCAAACTTATGACTGCTTGTGATAAAATTCCTCAAAGAGAGCTGAACTCCTAAGAAAACTTTTATTTGTGAACCCAGAGTTACCATGGTGCGGTTAATTTGTTGGTAGTATTTGTATTTCATCAAAAATGAACTGTTTTGCAGCACTCGGAATATCCTGGATGACTTCAGAGAAGCCTATTACTGGCTCAGACAGAACACGGACGAGCACGCCAGAGTGATGTCGTGGTGGGACTATGGCTACCAGATAGCAGGAATGGCCAACAGGACAACCCTGGTTGATAACAACACTTGGAACAACAGCCACATCGCCTTGGTAAGGGTGGCGGTTTTCTGTGGAGCAGAAACACCAGAATGTTTATACTGCAGTCCAATATGAAATTGCAGGTGTCTCTTAGGGTGATTGGTATTAAGGAGAAATTGCATAGAGTGAGAAACACAAACGTAGAAGGAACAGACTTCTTTCATTTCTTAAAACTCAAGTATAGGGATCAATTTTGCTTCAGAGTTTTCATTTTGTTTACTTGGAGCTTCTAAAACTTGACTTCCACTTCAGTTTCTCTTGTTTTCTTCAGGGGAGGATAGACAAAACCTAAGGTAACCATTCCCCTTGGGATTAATCCTGTAACAGCTGGTACCACTGCATTACTGGCCTATCAAAGTAAGGATCCTTGCATTTCAGCAGTGTCACTGCTGAGTGGATTTCTGAATGGCATGTGAAAACTGACCATAAGACTAGACAAATTTTCAGACATCTGGAAAATCACAGAAGTGATTATTTATGACTAGCTATGGAATCTTCTCAAATTTGTAGATAGATAGACAGAATGACTGCACCTTTAATTTCTTTCACTTCTGAGGAGTAAGTTTAACCTTTGTACATCTGCTTAAGGCAGGGTGTTTGTGTTGCCTGTGGTTACAGGGAACCACCTTGGGCAACTTGTGCTGTGCAATGACTTGTCATCAATCACATTTCTTCACAGAATGTTTTGCTGCAAGGACAGAATGGGGGAAGGGCTCAAGAAACTAGGATAATTAGGATAGTTTGTTGTATTCTTTCTGTCTTGGGTCAGTAGTGAGTACAGCTGTGGATCAGATCTGCCAAAAAGCAGTGTACAAAGCCAACAAATTAATGAAGCAGTGCTTTGAGCAGAATCCCAAAAAAATGTGTACTGGGGGAAGAGAGATCAACGTCCACACTTTTTACAGGACAGGAAACCCACATTCAGCTAGAAGCAAGCTTGGGAAATTGATGGTGTTAATATCAGTCTAATGTCAGTCAACATCATTGCCATGTACTCTGAGGCACTTCTAATTTGGCTGTTGATCTGACAGTATTGGTGTGTTTTAATCAGCACTCAGCTCTGATATCTCTGTGTGCCTCCCTCTGCTACAAGAGGTAGAAATACAGATACTGCATCCAAACTCACAGTTTCTTGCAGGACAAGGTGCATCATGTGCATAGAGACTGTGGAAGTCATCTGTGTTGCCTGAGCACAGAAACCACACACATTGCAGCAACTGGCAATAATGGCTTTCAGTAAAGAATTCGCTCAAGTATGACTGCTGCATTGTCAAGTTCCATTTTGGAATGAAGACTCCATAAAGGGGGACCCAAGCAATAAATGTGTGTTGTGGCCAATACTTGCACTTGTGCTGTAAACAAGGCATGCCCTGGAGATATGTCCAGATGATTTTCTCTGCACAGAGATGGAAACTGGCAAATAACCTCACATTAATTATGATAATGGCCAAGAAGCTGAGCTTCTTGGTCTTTTGACAGCTTGCTGCCTAAGCTTAGTGCCCTCTAATTGCATTCTTAGCTGAATGTTAACAAGTCAGATGCAGTTTTATGTATATTGCAGTTACTCCCTTAGACTACAGCAATACCTTACTATGCCTTTAGTACAAGAGCTTTAGGAGCAAACAAAACTGCTGAACTGCACGCCAGTTGCTGACCAAATTCTTGGTCAGTGTGGGAAGTGACCAGGATAAAAGAGGTGCTGGATACAGCTCTACAAAGTTTTATTCTGATGTTTTCTCTGTGTAGATTTACCTTTAATTCAGTGCTGAGGGTGCCTGTGTGCTACTTAGTGCAATGCACAATGGCTGCTTCACTAAAAGAGCTCAAAAAAAAAAAAAGACATTTCAAATAAATTGTACACTTTGGGCTGTGTCTAAAGCTTTGAAAATAATTTGTAATTAGGTATTTTCTGCAACACTTACGTTTTTGGTAATACAGTTATGACTTGAAAAATATGTAGGTGCCACAAAAGGAAAACCTTTGTTGCTACATTTCATACTCAAAACATTCCTTTCAACAGGCAGCACTCGTCTTACAGAGGAGAAAAAATTTCAGTTTAGGCTGGGCTTTAGGATTTATAAATATTCACAATGGGTTTTCTTTATCTAGAATGAAAATGTTGGCTTTGGTTGACAAGTAGGTATTAGAGAATTACAGAACCACAGGCTGGAAGGGACCACAGTGGAGTCACCTGGTCCAACCTCCCTGCTTCAGCAGGGCCATCCTAGAGCACATGGCACAGGATTCCTTGGCTTTGGTCTGGCTGTATTGATCTGTGGAGCTGTTCAATAGGCAGCTATGAAGAAATTTAAGATACTTTTGTAATGATACAGGTGGGAAAGGCAATGTCATCAAATGAGTCTGCAGCCTATGAGATCATGAGAAGCCTGGATGTGGATTATGTTTTGATTATTTTTGGTGGTGTGATTGGCTACTCTGGTGATGATATTAATAAGTTCTTGTGGATGGTGAGAATAGCAGAGGGGGAACATCCCAAAGATATACGGGTAAGTGGAACTTCTACTTTTTTGGTTTTTTTAAATCCCTTTTATTTTTGTTATCACTTGTGTGGGAGTGGTCACTACAGTGGAGGGAAATATCTACTATTTAATTGCCATTTTATTGAAACGTGTGCTGGGGTTGTTTTTCTAGACTAGTAGGAGTGCAGTGGCCTGTAGCCCAGTTTCTTTCAATGTTTTTGATTCTGAAAGGTCAGAAGCATCAAAAGCGTTTCACGTTTTTGCATGATACTAAAAATAGGATTTTTTTCTGTAATTCTTGTCTGTATGTCTCTGTGTGCATCATCACATGCTTGAAAAAAGTAGGAGCATTTACACTGATTAAACAGCATTACAAATTTCTTCAAACTCTTTAATAGTAGGAGACAAGTGAAAGTGTTAATATTGACTTAAGTAGAGTTTAAACTGTTCAAACACCTCTGAGATTGCAGAAGTCTGTAGTAATATTTTCTTAAGCCTAATAAATACTCCTATATATTGAGCACAGGCTTAAGGGAGTAGCCCATGTGCATACTTTCATCTTGTACTTGAGATAAAAATGGCAGAAATGTTTTGTTTAAACATGGAGAATATATGAAGTTTTTAGTGACCCTGCAGATCTTGAATATTAACAATACAGTGTTCATCACCTTTATGAAGAATAGATGCCCAACTAGATTTTACAGTTTGAGGTAACTTTTCCAGAACCACTTACAGTGATGTGACAAAACTTCTAACAGCACAAAATAAAGATTTAGGAAAACTGATCCGTTGGGGTCTGGGTTACAAGCAAGTAGTTTGCAACTGTTTCACCTTTAATGAGCACCATTTCTTACATTTTAAGAAATTAGCTTTTAAACTATAATAGCCAGTTGAGATTCTTATGGGTCTTTCTGTGGGGAAAGGAATGAGAAATTCCTTTAAGATATTAGTTTGCATTGACTCTTTGTATCTTCTTTTCTCTTTAAAGGAAAGTGATTACTTTACCCCTCAGGGCGAATTCCGGGTAGACAAGGCAGGCTCTCCAACTTTGCTGAACTGCCTCATGTATAAAATGTCCTATTACAGATTTGGAGAGATGCAGGTTAGTGCTACAACTTCTTCTGAATCGTAACTGAAATGTGAGAAAACAAATAATATTTTTATGTATTTTCTATCTTTTAAATTAAGTATTGCTTGTAGTAGCAAAATCTGCAGTAAGAGTGAGCTTAACAAGTTAAAACACATCCAGTCATGGTCTGTTGTTTATAACCTTTAGCAAAAAGCATTTCTGCTGTTAACCCACACTTGCACTTCATTTTTTGGTGTCCTTCACATTGCCCCAGATGAGTATTTTGATTGCATTGTGCTGTGTGCTCACTAAAGCATCTACTGTGACATTGTGGAGAGCTTTAGATTTGTTTGTTGTAATAGCAACATGCAAGTGGAACTATTGGCTGTTTAATGTCTGTCAGAAACTACATGATTTCCATCCAAGTCACGTCAGTGTATAAAACAACACTACACCGTATAGTAAGGGCAGCAGTTGTCACTCCCCTTTGGGAGCACCAAACACAGTGATGGCACTAAACCTGTTTGGTTTTTTCTTTTCCTTACCTTCCCTTGTTGCACTCCACCAGGGGCCCTTCCTTCTGATGTATTAGCACAATAATCCTTTTTTCAGTGGATTTACTTGTAACACAGCAGGGCCAAATTTAACTGATAATTGTGAACTACTTCTTGATTACATGGAATAACTGTGGAAGTGCAAATTACTGCAGTGTAGGCAAGAGCACAAAGGCAGCAGCTCTGTTGAAAAAACAGTGCAGGCTGCTGCACCTCAGCCTGTTCTTTGAGTTGTTTCATCTCTGAATGCAGACAGGGTAGTTTTGCTGAGACATTAAGTACTGTCTCCTGTGACAGCTGTAGGAGTAAGAATAGATTTGTCCCTTAGGATCTCAAAGGTTTTTCTGTGTAGTAGAGTAACCAGTGCAAGTGTTGCCCTTTGACTTGGACCAGCTGAAGACATTGCCTTATAGTATGAAGTTTCACAGTTTGCAGTGATTGGTGTTCTGGGTTTTGTCTCAAACTAACATGCAACTTTTAATTTTTATAGCTGGATTTTCGGACACCCCCAGGATTTGACCGTACACGCAATGCAGAGATAGGCAACAAAGACATTAAATTTAAACATCTGGAGGAAGCCTTTACCTCAGAGCACTGGCTTGTTAGAATATACAAGGTCAAACAACTAGACAACAGAGAGACACTGGATCATAAACCTAGAGTAACCAACATTGTACCGAAACAGAAATATTTGTCAAAGAAGGTGGGTTCCCAGTGAAGTAACTGAAAGGGGTCAGGAGTCTATTTTTAACAGTGAATCTCATAGCTGGTGAATTATATATTTCCACTAGCCAGAATGTTATGGATACTGTTCATGTTAGTGTCCAATATCAGACCTGCCTGCTGGTAATAATTGTTAATTTACTGTCTGCTTTACTTAAAAGCATGTGAAGACACAAGGCTAGATTTTTTTTAGGCAGAATGCTAACTTGACATAGAGTGTGTCACTGGCTGTTACAACTCTTAAGTCTTCATGTAACTGGAAGTATAATCTCTAAAGTACATCAATTCATGTTTCAGTAACTATGGCTCACTAAGTAAATGTGGAAGTTGCTTTCTGACTTTGTTTGAAAGTAGTGATGCCTAGAAGTTTACAAATGGCAATTTTGTATGAAATAAATTAAATATGAGACTTTTGTTGATGGAACATTAGTGTCTGTCTGCTTACTGCTTGAAGTCATCTTCACAGTTTTAGTGTTTGTTGTGCTGGCCTCCTTCAGCCTATTAAGAAAGGCCTGTTCCCAGGGGAGTTGGGGGGACTGTTAGCAGCCCTCTCCTTCACAACATCTGTTTTCTATTTATTCAAATAGATGTTGCAAAAGGAACTCCAGAACCCCGTCTAACAAACTAGTATAGGCAGTAGACTTACACTGTGTCATGGAAATACAAGTAAAAAACATTCTCTGCAAACAGAGAATGTTAAATGTAAAGATGCTTATTTCTGTGCTTTGATGGGAAGTACATAAAATAAGGCATTTGGAAGTTGCCACTGAAGCTAGACATATCTTGAAAGTACAAGCTTTGTTGTGCCTGTCATACACTTAACATTAACAACAAGGCTGTATTTATCTATGATAGATGCACCGACCCCAGTTGAGCCTTGGATGTGTAAATTTTCTGTCTAGAAGTTGATACAGCTTCTGAAGGCTGCAGTAACAACGGGCTCTACTTCCCATTAAGAAATCAGAGAACCAGTGCAGAGCGTGGGGCAGGTGTCCAAGCTAGGATTTCTTAAATACATTCCAAGGGCTCCTTAGTAGCCAGTTTTTCAGTATTTGGTTCCTTACCAAAATTCAGTCCATCTCCTATCACGTTAGGAATGACATCATTGAAGCTCAGAGATAAAATGTGTCTGAATATCACATACTAGTTTGTATCTATCTCACTTTATTATAATCATGTTGTTGGTGTCATGTTGATTAAATGCAATTTTTTAAAATAATAACAGACCCTGCTGGTAAGCACAGCAAAGTGCAGCAAGGGTGGGAGCTGCCACCTGGCATGTGTGTTGAATGTACAATTCTACCTGCCACAAACTATGTACACAAATCTGAAGTTAATTTTACCTATGGCCAACATTAGTGGTCCCCCCGCATTACTACCTTAAAAAAAAAAATCTAAAATAGGCTGATAAAGGAATGTGCAGGAAGCGCTAACTAAGCAACCTACAGACCAACAGCAGAGTTTATAAGACTAAAATGGGATTATTCAGGTTTTTTTCTTTGAAAGTTGCTGCTTTGAGCAAATATTTCTACCTAACTTTTAAGAAAATCAAATAGTGCAAAAGATGCAGGAAGGCATTTCCAAACAAAACTAAGTCTTTTACCAGTTTTGCTCTTTGGGCATATTAGAGTTTTATCATGTTGGTTAATTATTAATTCTGCCTCAGCACATGCTTTGAAAACAATTCTACAGATCTGATAGGGTTACAAAAGCACATTTTGTGCAAAAGCAGCTGTTAGGCAGGAATTAACAATCCCAACATTGAAAATAATAACTGGATAATGCCGAGTTGAGGGTTTAGCATTTAAGCTCTTTAAAATTAATCTAAAGCTCAGGCATTGAATGCACATCATTAAACCACGGTCAAGACTAAATCATTAACTAATACCTGTTGTTCTGTTTTTCTTTTTAGACCTCCAAAAGGAAGCGTGGCTACATTAAGAATAAACTAATTTTAAAGAAAGGCAAGAGACCCAACAGGAAGACAGTTTAAACACACTGTTCTGATTGCTAATACGAAGCAGTTGTCCTTGAGATAACCAGTCTTTGCCTTTAGCTCAAATCATGTTTCACAGCAACATGAGGGTACAGAACCATCATTGGTCCAGATTATTGTACAAAATTTTCAGGCAATGTCTGATTAAAAATATTGGCTTATTGAGAACAGCTGTTTTAGATTTGTAATGTGAAGCAAGACAGAGCTGCTATCCAAGTCTAGCAGCATTTTTTTTATTGGTACATATTATCCTTCAAATCTGTTGAAAATTTGGACTGACTTTACCAAAGAACCCTGTAATTTGGTCCTTGGCACATGCATTACTTGTCAATCTTTTCTGGAGAACACTGTTCAGCTGAATAGCAGCAGTATGAAAACTGGAATGGTGACATCTGAAAATGACTCTTTTTCAACAAGAAAGAGATGGCAGAGCTCTCTCAAATTCAACTTTCAAAACAAGTTACTCCCATGATTATTTTTCGATGGTTTCTTTCATTGTCCTTTTACTCTTGGCTGCAGGCTGGTTTTGAGCTGGAGTGCAAGAAGCAAAGCTGCAGTTTTCACAAGAGGTGACAGGACAGATTAATTGGACAAGCTGCTTTTGTTCAACACGGGATTGCAGTATTGCTGCCTTACACTGTCATTTCATAAGGTAGACAAGGCAAATCTTGCACACTGTAGATACAAGGGCTAAATTTGTAACCTCCTAAAAGATCTGAAACGACAGTAATGAATGCTATAACAACATACCACTGAGCACCATGGAGCTGCTGGTGCTTCAGAACAGAAATAAAACTATTTTAGGTGAATGTTTACATTGGTAAAACAAGACTAGCCTGGTTACTGGGCAAAAGAAGGTTGACAGGTATACAAAACCCCTTTTCTGTGGCTATAAGAGGTAGAAGATTTGCAAACCTCTTCAGCCCTCACTGCCTTTCTGGCAAGGGTGGAAGTTTTTCTGGAAATCTGTTTCTCTGCATTTTATTTGGAGTGCTTAAATCAATTGAAGAAATTCCTGCTCTAGTGCTATTTGCTTTGTCTGTCTTTCATACTGGTTTGGGTTTTTTTTAAGTGGTGAAAACTGTCAGATTAAATGCACTAAAATATAAATGGAGACTGAACGTGTTCACTTTCCAGCTATAAGGAAACTTTATACAGACTTGAAATTTTTCTTTAATTAAAATGAAAGGGTTTTTTTGCAGTTTGTTTTCCTGCCACAGGTTGTAACTTTTTATAGAAACAAATCTTGCATCAATAACTTGATGCAAAATGCAGAATAGTATGTACCGTTCATGAAGAAAATGTAAATTTACAGTGTTCTGTGAGAATGTTACTGCTGACTTCTTTCCCAAGGTGTAGAATATTTTTTTGATTTATGAACTCATTTTTGACTCCAGTGGTTTATACAGACCAATACTACAGCTGCAACATTTTCACAAAGGTAATTAAATCTGGATTTCTGGCCCCTGTCGTTTGGAGATTTCATTTTATTTTGTTGCTTTAAAGCTCAATGCAGACCAGTTGTCAACTGTAGGGGAAAATAAAGTTAATTCAAGTTTTGTGTTAAGGCTGTTGTGTCAGTTTTGTTGTGATTAACTTGATAACATGTTGCTTGCAGTCCTAGTCATAAATTAACACATTAGAATTCCATATTGCAAATCTCCTGACTTCACCAAGCTGCCATAATGAAGCCACAGCATCTTCTTAACTCCCTCCAGTTTAAACTAGACCAAATCTAGGGCCTCTGCTGGGATGAAATGAAGGTGGCTGTCCTATTTCCAGGGGAGAGCAGCCTGACTTCCCAACCACACATTGCAGCAACTCCTTCCAGCATCTGGAGCTCCTCAAGCTGCTACAGCTGCTCACCCACCAGCAGAAGGGCTGATTGATGATGTGATGCACGATTCCTAGTGTCTTGCTGCTTCCAAGCCAATCTGCATCCTGACCATGGGTGAGAAATAAGTGATCTGACATTTGGAAGATCACCTGAAAGGCAGCAGGACAGAGGCTGCCAGTCAGTCCATGGCTTGGCAGTAACTCAGCCTTGTTTTACAAAAGGAAATAGAAGATTGCCGTCCCCTCTTCAGGTACATTTACATTTGGACAGACTGTCTTCAGCCTTAGGTGACAGTGTTCTCTTTAACAGCAGAAACAAGTGAATCTGAGGCACGTGAAATAAAAATAAGCCAACTGCAGGGATCCCAGCCAGTCTGGGCCTAAAGTTGCCTACTACTTACCTGAGCTTTATTGTTTTCTTAAATCTAACATGACTTCAAGAATTCTGACAATATTCTGCAATTAAAATGAAATTAAAAGCTGGAGTCATTGAGGCATCCACTTAGAAAAAGCAAGATTACAAAGAAGAACTGGCACTGTCTCACATTCCTTGGTTCCTCAGGAATCTGCATTCTCTGTATGTTTACAGCTGCATCCTGGAATCAAACAGCTAAACTAACTCCTGCCTCTTTAGGAGAACTGAACAGCACTTCTACCAGCATCTTCCCTCTTCATCACACACACTTCCCAGACTAGTTTATTTCCTTAATTCCAGCCATCCTTTTTCCTTTTGTTGTTCTACTATGTCAAATTTTGAAGCATAGTTACCTCAAAAAGTAAAAAAAGAAAAACAAAACCAAACACAACAAAAGACACGTGAGCCAGGGTCAGGTCAGCAGTTGCTAAGGAACTAAAGCTGCAAGTGTCGAACTCAATAATACTGCATAGGTTTTGTATCTCTTAATCATTACTGGTGGGAGCAGGGAGGCAGACAGTGCTGTTGGTAATCCCAGAAGAAATATTTTGATTTGCAGAAGTAATTTCGTAACAAGGAGAAAAATCATTAATTAAATATCTTGATATATTTACTCTTTAAAAAGCAGCTGAGTGCTTTGACAGAGCCCCTGGTACATACCAGTCTCATCAGGATTAAAAACTGGAAAAAATCATATCTAGTTGTGACTAAAACATCCTCACATCTTCAACCCAAGTGGATAAATTGCTCAAAGATGAGGCCTTGAAGCAATGCCACAGAAGGCAAGGAACAGGGCTGGATAGTGTTTCCTGCCCTATTTATGGGCAGTGTTCTTTTCCGTTCTGCATAAAAACAAAGTGTTCCAGCAAGATTGTTTCCAGCACTGTGGATTAATGTTTAAAGAAAACCAGAAGGGCATTATCTAACACTTGAAAAATGCTGACCACGATCTGTGTGATTCCTCTAAGAACCTTTTTTCTCCTCATGCAAGTGTCCAATGCTGCAATAATGTAGAGTTGTGTTTTAAGAGGTTCTAATCAAGAATCTCTGATAAAGATTAAATGAAATGGGATTTTCAGAAGCAAGGGTACACCTTTACCAATTTCCTTTTTACTTGCCAAAATGAAACAGATGTTTCCCAGCCTTTCCTAAATCTGCTGTTGCTGCCCAGCCCTGTTTTCCCTGGATAGAGCTATCCAATATAAACAAAAAACTTACCTTCAGAGTGTCTGGGAGAATAAGCAGGGTGGAAAAGCCTCGCACCAAACTTAAATTAACCTAGCAAATCACTTCCATGGGAACCATGCTCTGGTGTCATACACAGCTCCTTGACAGTCAGTGACTGACACCACTGAACTAAGGCTCCCATGGAAAGAGAAAGGGCATCCCGCTACTAAATGAAACAAATCTTTTATTCATGAGCATTCTCATTTTAAATTCACAAATTATGAAAGGAAGGCAAATCAGAAGAGACTGCCAGAGCATCTTTTAAATGATAAAGGTATAAATTTTCTTTCTGAACATTTCTAATTTAAGAAAGAAAAGGTTGCATAGGCTTTCTACAGGTGTGCACAAAAAAAAAAATTGAAGTACATGGAAGTTTTTACATTACAATTCAGTGTACATCAGCTACTTGAAAAGGAAAGTATTTACTTGCAATTCCAAGACAGCTATTGGAACAACCTACAGAATAAGGCTTGTGAATATTTACTTTTCAGTCCTGCAAAATATACTGAACACATACTATCAGAAAAATAAAATTACATTTGTGAATCTTGTTCTGGAATCTCTCACTGATGGGATCTTTTCTGAAAGACCTTTTTACGTTCGTATCTCCCAAGTTAATTTGGGAAAGAAGCAGTTGCCACTGCTTCGACCACCATGGCATCAGGGGATTCTTCATAGCATCAGAACGGAACAAAACATTGGCCAGAGCACAAGTGGAATGTCCTCGGCATGCAGAAACAACCAACCATGCAGACAGAGAAAATCTTCAATAAATTACAAGCACAAATTTCTCCTCAAAAGAACAGCTACAGCATCTAGCCTTGACAGTCACACCATCCCAGCTGAAAGAGGTTTCTCCTTCAGGGGCCCAGGCCTGCATGCCTGAGACACAGAGGTTTGCAATGGCTATTTAATGAGCATGTGCCTCGTTCTTTGGTGTGTGAGAGGGTTCTGGGAGGATGTTCCATGGGTTTAACTCTGCTTTTTCCATTGTTCTTTGCGATGAAACTACAAACTGTAGGAATACTTTTAGGTACTTATCAGACTAATCTCTAGAACAAGAGTGGATCCATTATAAAGTGAATTCTTGCAGGTGGTAAAGTACAAGTGTTCCTGATATACTCAGTAGCAGTTCAGTGATTACTGCAACAGGATCATTTTGGTTTTGTTACAGAAAACTGTTACATCAACCATTCCCAAAAAATAAGATTTTTTTCCCCTCTTAAAAAAAAAGTGTCAGTTACAAAACCAAGCTCATACAATCCACGTTTTTTAAAAAATAGGATTTAAATCATTTAGAACGTGAATCTTTCTAATGTGCAAAAAACCAAAAAAAAAAAAGACAGACTAGAGGACTAAATAGATTTAGAAGGAAAAGTAGCCAGCCACACCTTCATTAAATACAGATCTGAAGTTCAAATCCAAAGGAAAAACTAATGGAATGTTTCCTTGTGCACACACCTCCTCCGCTCAGCCTTCTGAGCTACTGAACAGATTTTAACATCTACTGAAAAAACAAAATGCAGGACGCACAAGGACAGATGTGAGCAATGCTTTGACTTAGATATCTTCGTAGTATAAGCATAAGTCAGTGTATGAACAAAGCAGACAAAAGGCACAAAATTACTCAGCTCTACAGACGGGCATCCATGCTACTGTGTGCTAGAAATACAGTGGGTTTGTTACGGGGCACTGTGGAAAGAAGCACTGAGCACATTTTACATGTGCCTTTTGCTGCCACCTCTCTCAAAAACATCCTCACTTCCAACAAATACACACTAAAAAGTGACAAAGCCTTAACACACTTCTAGAATCCACTTTGTCAGTGTCACAGTGGGTACCTTAAAAAGCAAGATCAAGCGACAGGATGTTCTAATTTTTCTTTTTAACACTACGAAACAAATCATGTCCCATTTCATTTCTTTCATTCATAAAGTTATTGTCTCAGCGGAATAATTCACTTAAGTGTTACTTTTACATCAGGGAATCATTTATCTGGGAAGGCTAGTTTTATATCACCTCTACTCATCCAGATGTTTTATCAGAAGCAATCCCTTTTAGTGGAACATGTAAGCCAGAAGTGTTGGCATGACAGCAGCCAGAGAACGTTACACAGCAAGATTAAAGTTACCAGAGCAGCTGGCCCAGGGGTGGTGACCAGAGATGGGCTGAACAGCTGGAGCATGAATAGACAAAGCAGCGAGGACACAACGGGTCAGTGTGAAGAACAACGTTCTGAAGAAGGTATTGCTACTTCTTATAGGGTGGCAGGAAATTCACACTCGTCAGTGACAGGAAACACGCCCTGAACTCAGGAACCCAGAGCGAGCACAGCCAGTGGATCATTCTTACGTCAAAGGGAGTTACTCGCTGACTGCTCAGACAGATCCACTGCCATTACGAGACACGTCACGTTTTAAGTGCAAAACATTTTTGGCAAAAGTGAAAAATAGAAAAACCTTAACCAGTACTAATAAAAAAGTATTTTCTTAAATACTAGCACAGGGCCTGATCCTGCAAGCACACAATTCAGGGAACCCCGGCCGAGTCCAGCCAGGGTTCTGTGCCCGAACACTTGGAGGAAAAGGTCTTTGAGTTGCTATTATGTTGGTACTGTTTACATGTAGTGTAAATAACACACACAACACATGCACACCGTGGGTACTTAGGGACGTGTGCCTGTGTGTCTGTGGATCTGCACACACAAAATGGCTCCTGAATAAACTCGAGCTCGTGGTTATTTTGAGATGCATCATTCACAGTACATAGCTTCCTGTGAGGATCTTCTGGGAACAGGACCTATTCAGGGACATCCTGAAGTTACATACTGTATCATTTTAATGCCTTTCAGGTAAAGTTACGAGGCAACTGCTCTCTCCTGTCAATGGGTCTTCCAGAGAGGATTCACGTACAGCCAACCGTCACCCTGTAAGAAAATTATGCAGAGTTTACAAACAAAATTTATAAATTCTGGAACTATGTCCAGACAAAAGCTAAAATAAGACCAAACAAGAAGCCATCCCTGTCACCTCAAAATTCTGTGTTTAAAGAATTGCCAAGTAACGTAGGTGGGAGGGAAAAAATTGCAAGGGGGAAGAGATGCAATGAGAAGATGCAAGAGATGCTGATTTAAATATCTAATGCAACAATTCCCGCAGTCTCATTTCCCCTCCATCTTTCCTCCAAGAAAGGAGAAAGATGAACTTGGTAAAATTTTTTTCCTTTTGCACAGATGAAACCCAAGACCGTGTTTAGGATGTCAATGCTTACTTACTTTACTGGATAAATCTCCCTAGACTGTGCTCATTTTAGTATGCTAAGATTATTGGGGAATTGAGTGTGCAGAATTTGAGAAATAAGGGCTGGATTTTACAGAAAAACACATCACTTTATGTGCCTAACATTAGGCACCAAAAATACAGATCAAAATCAATCTAACTGAAGAAAAATGAACAAGTTGACAACACAGACACCGAAAAGCCCACTGGTCTCTTCAAGAACCAGACTCTGTCAAAAAGAAAATTTAAGCAATCAGTGATACATAACAATACCAGCTCATGAAAAAATCCACAGACATTCACTTGTCCCCGGTGCAGGAACTTGCTAAAGGTCTCTAAACCAAGAGACTCCAAGTACCTCTTTGGCAAAGTATTTGGGTTTCCAGGGAGTTGTGAGCGCGGCGCGCTGCCTCTCCTCCGCTCGCTGTCTCTCTTCCAGGCGGTGCTTGTGCTCCGTGGCGGCATCGATGTTCCCCTCCTTCAGAGAGTTGGTGACGTGCTGCCACAGGCGCCTGCCCAGGGAGAAGAGCACAAGGGAGGTGAGAGAGAACAGCTCTATCACAGCCCAGTGCTGCTGAACACCAGACCGGTGAGCAGCAGGCTGAGGCCACAATATCCATGCCAATTTTCCAATACTGTAGCTTGGGAACCATCACTCCTAGGATATTCATCACATTTGTGGACCACATTTTCAGATTCACTCAGCTCCCAGTATTTTGCAGTGCCATTTTCTCAGCAGACTCTGTTTATGTTCTTTTCACCACCTGAGCTTTTTTTTTTTTTTTCCTCAGAGCAGGTGGATTTATATCTACCATCTGCAGTTCACATCCCCCAAATAACAGGCGTTTAATTCTGCATTTTTTTGCAGGTAAATTTTTGAATTATAAGGGAGTGTCAGCCAAAACCCAAGAGTGCATTGACTGCTCCAACGAGGTCACTAGCAGAGGAACTGATTCTAGGGAGCTCCTCTGGGTCTGTGCTCTGTATTCTCAGTTACAATATTTACCAGCACAGAGGTACACATTTCTCACACAGCTGACCACACACAGATACAGTGCCTTGTATCAGCCTAGCAGAAGCTTTTCTCAGAAAAGCACTGAGAAAAACCCTCACAGAATGGTTTGGGTTGGAAGAGACCTTAGAGATCTTCTAGTTCCAGCCCCCCTGCCATGGGGAGGGACACTTCCCACTAGACCACTCTGCTCAGAGCCCCATCCAACCTGGCCTTGAACATTGCCAGGGATGGGCTATCCACAACTTCTCTGGGCAACCTGTTCTAGTGCCTCACCACCCTCACAGTAAAGAATTTCTTCCTAATATGTAATCTAAACTTCTCTCTGTCTGAAACCAACCATAGCTTTCACATACATCCAGGGCTGTTTAAATGAGATGGTGTTCACAATGTGATAAACTGCAGATCCTGCAGAGCCACTGGACTGATGCAATTTGCTGACTACTATCTAAACACCACAATAAATACACTGAAAAGGTTTCCTTACTTCCTACAATCTTTATGTTCCACACTACAGGGTAAAAATGAATTTGTGGATAAGCAAGTGGTCTAGAAAGTAGACAAATTGTATCTGACCCTGCACAGTGACTCAAGACACCTTTGTAAAATAAAAAGACATTTACAGATAATAAAATGTAGTTTAACTCATATTTTAAATCCTTCAAAATATGTTCCTAAAATCAATTAAAGTATTGATTTTTCTGAAGATAAACATCAACAGTTATTGACAGTGAGTACAGAACAGGTTTTTTCTAAGGTAACTAGTCAGAGTCAAGCACATGATGTATGTGCCAAAAGCCTCAAAACCATCTGTATGCGTGTCTTTATATCTCATAGTGCATCACATTTCATATTTGTTTATACAAATATATATATTCTAAAATATATAAAACATGAAGCACCAGTTTCAACGGGTACAATATATATACCAGTTTGAATTGCTTGCAACAAACTGACTGATTTGCCTACCATGTTGCAATCACTTCAAGAAGCAGGTGAAAACACTGCATTACCATTTTCCAGATGCTCATTAAAACAAATAAAGGCATTTTCCCCATCTACAAAATTGATGTACTCGTCAGTACAGTGTAATTTATGTTCCAAGGAACCAATACACAGCCTCAGCTCTGTGTGCCCAGATTTCTGTTCTGTAGGAAGCAAGGAATTTTTGAACCACAGCACTCAGACCTGCAGTTGGCTTCCCTGCTCTGTTCCCACCCAAAGTTCAGGAGAGCACTGCAAAGCCTCTCCTCTTACCTCGATTCCAGCAGCCCTTGGTTTGCTATGGGCCTGATCTTTTTCCTCATAACAGGCAGTTTGGTGGTGTCAATCACTTTGGTGTCTCCGTTGCTGTAAGTGAATTCCAGGGTGCCATTCCATTCTCCCTGTGCCTTGCACACAATGGTGTTTGTTGGATTGTGCTTTACTTCAGCTGTAACCCTGATTCAAGGGGGAAGGAAAAACAGACCACAGAGGTAACTGGTACCATTTATTATCAGCACATGAAAGCACTACCTTGCTAAGGGTGCAAGCAGCTTCCTACCTCCACAAATCAACTATTCAAGCAAAGTAGTGATGCTGCCTCCAAATAAGAAACTCATCCCAGGAAAGCTCTTCTAACACTGCAACAGCTTTGGGATGACATTCTAGCTAAGAACAGTAGTAACCCAACTTAAAATTCTGATACTCAGTTCATGCCCTGACCAAATGGTTACCTCAGAACTCTGAAAAACAATCCCTGACATTGATGTGACATTTTCAATTCATGATACTTTCACGCCTGAACATAATGCTGTCAGCGACCCATGTCAAAAACTGGGTATCTTTGTTTTCTTCTTTAGCTCTGCAATTTCACTTCTCAACTGCTGAGAGGCAATGATTAAAACCACCTCACCAGTCAAAGAACTGGTCTGAGAGTGAGCAAAATAGACAGGTAGGACTGGGAAACTGAAATGCAGGGAGCAGTTTTGTATATGTGTCCATGAGCATGCACATGTGTGCTTCAGACATGTGTATTTCATGTAAAATAAAATTAGTTTTTTAATTACTAAAGTAATGCAGTACAACTCCCCCAATTTTTTACTCAACCTGATGGCACCAATTATTAATCTACAACTTAAAGAAAAGCCTGTCAAAACAGCCCCACGTGGACATTTACCTGAACACAACATTGAAATGGTTGACACACATGTGGAAGAATAGCTACACCATCTGAAACAAAACAGAGGTAGCCATGCAAAGCACAGTCTCCTCTGGACACTGCAACAGTCCACAGCAGAACAAGAAAGGCATCTGATGGTAATGACTGGGACATCAATCTGAACGTGGAAGCAAGACAGGAGGCTGTCTTGCACAGTGTCTCTTCACACCCTTATTAAAGGGGAACCAAAGAAGGTAAACAACATTTTCACATTTTCACTATCTGGAATTTGTGTGGAGGTGAGAGTCCCCAGTAGGGAGCTACACTATGGGCAGTGACACTTCTGCTTCTCTCCTTTTTTTCAGGAGCTCCACCTGGAACACCAGTGCATCTACAAGACACACAGAAGCAGCAGCTGGGGTAGCAGAAATATTGCCTTTTCCACATATATTTTTCTGATCCTACACTTATAGCAACTTTTACAAGCAACAAAGCCTGGAGAGATATATTCACTTTATTTTAATGAGAAATACATCCAATTCAGTTAAACAACATAATATGTATTGCTACAATAAACTGCCCTAGAGCTCTAAGTCATCTCCAGCACTAACAGGAAAAGAACTTAAGCTATCTGTCTATAAAATACTGCAACAGAAGAACTGAACAGATGCCCAAGAGCCTATCCCCAGAAATCTACAGCAGGTAAACAAGAGTAAAACAGTAATTGCTGTACCTGTGGACCTTCCCTCCATAGAAGGGCTTGGTGTGGAACGTGACCGTGGCAGAATAGCCCGTTCTGGCACAATTGATGTTGACTTTCCCTCCAAGCTCCACCCATGGGATGGTAAGGATTGAGCGAGCGTAGGCACTGGGCAGGGTGAAGACATACTCTTCCTCATGTTCCAGCAAGTGAAGAACACCTGTGCAGGAAGAGGAGAAAGTGAGGTGATCAAAGGTCCTCTGATAAGACCTGATGGTCACTGATCAATTACCACCATCAAAATGCACATCCATGGAGAGCACTGTCTGCTAAGAAACTCTGCTCTCTGGAACAAGATTCTTCCAACAAGCATTTTCAAAAGCATCCCATCTGACTGTGTATTCTGTGGTCCTGCATGCTACCAAACAACTTTTCAGAAAATCTGACTGGATTCCTCATTTTGTATTACTGTTAAAAGCTGGATAAACATACAATGTCCACCTAAAAAGCCATACTGAAAATTCAGATGCTCTCTCAGTGTCCTATCATAATCTCTCTCCAGAAAAAAATATGGGCATGGCCAAAGGACTGTTCACTTCTCCTTGAGTTAGAAACAGCCACATCCTCCACAAATTCCCTCTCGATGCTGTGAAGGCCTCTAAGTCTCTGTGGGCACAAGAAGAAAACATGGCATCTACGAATTTCCCATTAACTTTGCTCCTTAATTTCCAATGCCTGGTTTTTCACACAGGCTTTGAAAAAAATCTTGCATAAACAAAGAGGTGCCCAGCAGGGCCACTGCTCTACTAGCACCAAGTCCAGTGTCTCTACCAGGCAGAGAAAATTACTCATTCTGTAAAGGTTCCTCCACCCTCAGCACTATGAGGCTGTAACTAAAAACAACACACGACAGCAGCAGTTTTTCAACATTACTTGGAAGTTGCACAAAGAAAGTTGCTTTCCTGATCAGACCTTTGCAGCTTCCCCTGGGGCAAGGATACAACTCTATCCCCATAAAAACTGTAGTTTGGTCTTCAGGATAACAGGACATAAGACCAGGAAAAGAGCACCATAAACCTTGCACGCAAAATTAGATCATGCAGTGTATTTTTTACTAGAGTTTTACAGGCTTTTCTGTCCCATTTACTAACTGCCTAAAGGCAAAAATGACAGCTTTGAAAATATTCACAACAGGGACTGAAAATAACCTATCACAGAAAGAACTCAGAACCCAGAAATATTTGAAAAAAAAAGAAAGGAAAGTTATTTTGACATAGTAATGGTATCTGTTTAGCAGCAAGATAAGCTTGAGCCCATGTGCCTTCACCCTGGGGCAGGCAGGGGAAGAACACTCTGTTAGTGGTATTGATCAATCTATCTGTTTAAGGGAATACTGACACTACTTTTTTCAAAGTGATCTCACATTTAATGAAAAAGTACTAAACAGGAACCCAACAGTACTGCTGCCAATATGAAAATATGCCTTTAACGCTGCATGGAAATGCAAACTTAAATTAAAACACACTCAAAATTAAAAGCATAGAGCTCTAAAGAGAGCCCTGATCTTGAATATTGGCTCCAGCTAACAAAACTAAATACAGGCACAGGAAACTCTGCAATTTGTCACTTCTGCCTTCTGAAGTTATTTCACAGGAAAACATTTGCAAACCAGAACAGCTTCATGCAGTTATTCTCAGAACCTCTGCAACCTCAACCTCTCAGCAGCAACACAGCCAGCACATGCACTCCGGCAGGGCTGACACAAGCAGCTGGGAGTGCAAAAGCAACAGAAAAGCCACATCTTAAAAGAATCTTTAATCATTTAGTCTTGGAACACAAGTTCCTCGTGTCACGTGCTGAGCCCTCACCAGCAGGGAAAGGCCAGGAGGACACAGCCAGAACGCACACACATTCTGCCTCAAGCTTCCTCGGCTTCACACCTGCAGAGACATCCAAGCTGAACACACTGCAGGAAGGCTGAACTATCCAACTCACTCTGGACACGCACCTGGGAAGAACTTTTACTCCAAAAACTACTCTGGATAACAAACCATTAAATGGATGCTATAATAGCATTAAGCTAATAGAGAACAATTGTAGAATTACAGAATGGCTTGGGTTAGAAGGGATCTTAAAGATCATTCAGTTCCAAACCCCTGCCACAGGCAGGGACACCTTCCAGGCTGCTCAGAGCCCCATCCAACCCGGCCTCCGACTTCCAGGGATGGAAGTTTGGGCAGCCTATTCCAGTGCCTCAATACCTGCACAGAAAATAATTTTTTCCTAAAATCTAACCTAAACCCACTCTCATTTGAAAGCCATTCTCTCTTTTCCTGTCGCTACATGCCCCTGTAAAAAGTCTCTCTCCCTCTCCCATCCTGCCCTGACCATCACTCTGTGTGATGTTCCTCACATGAGAGGAAAGTGGTATGATAAGCACAATTTCCTTATCGGTCAGTATAGGTTTGCTCCTGTCCCCCTGATGGGATCAAGAGCTTTTTCTCCCTAGTCGGGTGGGAGGGGCTCAGAGCTGCAGTGCTGCCACGAGCACATTTAAAGTGGAGAGCAAACAGCAGCAGTGACCTTCAATGTAAATATTTAGCCACCACAGCAGGTTAGATATTAAAAACTGAACCCAGCTCTCTTGGCAGTATTTTTAGCACCTGGTAGCATATTTTCTGAATTCCTTGAACACCTGAATAAATACATTTTTTAATGAAGTGCTATCTCACTTGAAATATGACTCCAGCTCCATAATTGCAGTCTAAAGAGATTAAAGGGCAGATCTGAAATACCCATGACTTGATAATACTTTTAGTATTAACCCGACTGTTTTGCATTCCATTGTTCACAGAGCCCACATGCAAAATCTCATTTAAATGAAGCACCACAAATGCTGTGGCTGCACCACCACATCTGAACAGAGACCTGTGCTCCCTTACTGGAGAGGAAGCAAAAAATTACACTGAGATTTAACATTTGTAACAGGTACCACAATTCGAAGTAACTCCCCACCCTGCCAAGGTCAGTCTTGAGAAATTAAAAGTCAATGAACTGAAAGCTAACAGTTACTTTACAATGTGTCATTTTAACATCTGCTTATAATCATTACATTGCAACTGATCTTTAAAAACAACTTCTGGAAAATACACAGGCTATTTTTTTTCCCTTACTTCCCTGCTGTAAAGGATGATTGAAGTTTAGTTTAATAATGGCTAAAAGTAAATACGTATGAAAAGTTGTAGAATATTCTCCCATTTTTAGCTTTTTCCATTCATATCAAAGACTTCTTTCAAAAACTTCCAATTCCTTTAAAAAAAATCTAAAGTATTTATAGGCACCATATACAGAAGAAAGAATACACCAGACCAGTACTCTGGGAGGAACAGTGGATTTAGTAATCTGATTTGTTAGGGAAAAATACTACAGAGAAGGGTGAATTTGTTAAAAAACCATTGCAGGATATTGAAATTCCCCCTTGAAATGTCCTCAACACCATTTACTCCTCCTTTTGACTACAGCAATGTATTCAGAGTCACACCCCTATCCATGACCCCTCAGCCTGCATTAAAGGAAGTGATATGTTTGGCATTTCACTCTCCCAGTTTGACTCTTACATGTCCCTCACTGATGCTGCAGCTTTGTGAATTGATTTCCCAGTAACACATATTGACAAAAAACCCCAGAGGAGGCTCTGGATCAATAGGCTGCAGAAGAGACATGTGGGATTTAATGCTTCCCACTGCCTGCATGGAGATCAATCTGAACAACAAATGACACGTGGGACACGAGGGGCCTGGGGCAGTTTCCCCATTTAAGCAGCTCCTCACCCTGTCTGTGTTTCTCAGAACACACCAAGAGGAGCAAGTTACGTGTGGGATGAGCCCCACACAGTGTTGTGCATCACCAACTGCCCAGACCTCCACAGGAAAACAGGAGAAGCCAGAACTTGGCTCTTACTGTCTCAAACCTTCCAGGCAGCTGTGCTGAGCACTGCTCATTTTTCAAAGACTGGAACCATTTGCTAAATTAAGTAATGAGTGCCATGCTATATAAAAACGGTTCTAAAAACCCTGAGCTAAAAAATATTAACGCAAAAATGAGTACTTGGGGAACTACTTAGGTAGCTCTAATTGCATGGAGCAATCAAGCTTTGGGACTGATAAATTTAAAAATCACTCATTTCTCAGTACTAGAAATTATAGACCTGTACATTTATTAATACATACACATACATGTATTTGAACAGAAGAAAAAAATATATAGGAAAAAACATTCATTGCTTTCTTTTAAATTTACCCTGGAAAGAGCACTGAACCTTTTACCCACCAATCAGATATTTTCAAGCTGATTTTCAATTTAGAAAAAATAATTTTGGAAGCCTATGCTTCACTACTTTTTAAAGCATTTAAAATAGCAGAAGTGAAAATGCCAGACGTAACTAGCCACTTGACAATCCACAGCAATCCATTTAAATGTACTTTATGCTCTCTGCAAAATTAACCCATAAATCAAAGATGACACTTTTTGTTGGATTTTGCTGCTCTGAACCAAAACCCAAGAGCAGAAAAGAAATGGGCACAGCTGACACTGAGGTGTGCCCACCACAGCATCCTTACCCCACAACCAGTATAGGATGTTTAAACATCCTATGGACCACGTAAAAACCATTCAATATTTATATTGACTTTCTCATCCTTTACTAATTTAAATCGTAATGTGACCCTGTTCATTACAGCCTCATCTCCTCCCTCACTCTTTCATTAGTACATAATTAACACTAACCAGAATGAGGGACTGCACATGCAACCTAAGTTCTTTAATGCAAAATACCCTCTTTTCTATTCTGGGTGGTTTCTCTTGAGGAAACTCAGTGCTGACTACTCTGAAGAATGGGGGTTTTGTCATACAGCAAAGAAAAGCTGCAAGATTTCATTAGCAAGCCAGATTTAGACCACGCATAACCAGAGATGAAGAAAGGCTAGCATATAAAACAGCTCCCCACATGGATTTCCAGCAGTGCTCTCCCAATTTTTCAGCATCTCTGCAACTGATACTTACTTTGAATTAACCAACAAAAAACACAGACAGAAAAAAAATATCTTAGTCACTCTGAGGTGCAACATACACAAAAAATCACACCACTGAGCTGTAGCCTTTGTTTGCCAAGACCATATCATCCTTAAGTCCCCTAATTCTGTAAATTCCTTTATAAACCTTTGTACTTCCATGGCATTCTATGTCAGCTTATAACAAAAACCATAAAAAACAATGTGCTCTATACATCTAAGGACTTTCTATAAAAATATGATTCAAAGCCTCCTCAGACTCATTACCATATTCTTTACACACTACAGGTCCAAAAATTCAGTACTACTTTATTTGTGCAAATAGCCATCCACAGTTGAAACAGCTTCAATGAACTGTTGGAGGGACACACTGTGTTGTTCAGTGGAGAGCAAAGTTTCAAAACACACCACAGTTGCTTGAGGTTTCTGGTCATCATCACAGAAACACAGAATGGCCTGTGTTGGAAGGGACCTTAAAAAATCACCTAGTTCCAAACCCTCTGCTGTGAGCAGGGACAGCTTCCATTAGATCAGGTTGCTCATAGCCCCATCTAATCTGGCCTTGGAAACCTCCAAGGATGGGGGAGGTTCCACAACTTCTCTGGGCAACCTGGTCAAACAGAACTGTTCTGATACATATCTGACTAGAACAAGATGGTCACTCACTACCACCAAATTATTCAAAACATTAATTACAGATCTCTAACACTCTATTGGGAAGGATTTTTTTTTCCCCTCTCACAGATCAATTAGTACTGATTTAATCTGTAGTATAACAAACCTAATATTAAACCAACAGCATTTAACCCAAGTCTCAAAATGGACACAGGTATATTAGAGGCATCAAGGAAACTCTCTTTCAAGTAACATGATGACACATAAAAAATCCTTTCTGGTCTTACAAAAAGTGAAAGGCCCACACATGTATGCAATTTAACTCCAGCAACAGGCAAAAAAAGGGCTGAATGAGCATAATGAGGGGTAATTCTAAAAAAAAGGAAAAAGAGACAAGACAAAATCTCAACAATAGCACATTATTAGTTTGGTCATCCAATGCACAGTATCAAAAAGAAAAAAACAACAACAAAAAAACCCAAAAAACCCACAACAAGCAAAACCCAGAGATTTTGATGATCCATGAGATGTTAATTTGTCTCCCATCAAAAGTAGGATCAGTGATACTTAATTCCCCAGAAACTCACTTAATCTGCTTTTAAAAGATTAAAATAAGATTCTACAACCTTACTAGCCAACTCTGTTGTGTGAAAGTTTCTCCAAGGAGCAAGCTTTAGTTTTTCTACCTACCTTAAATAGCTTCATGTGCCTTCTGACTAACAGCACCTTTCCACAGCCCAGCTCCCTAACTTCACTAGACTAACCCACCCCGTATAAAATGTTGCAACTTTAACAACTCCCTAAACACAAGAGAAAAAATCTTCAAATTGTATTTCACATTACAAAAATTAGTAGGTCCTGCATTACTAGGTATATAAATACAGGTTTAGGTTTTCCACACTTCTAGTCCAACAGCTCCTTTTTGTCAGCTCAGCAATCTATTCCCTGGTACTCACACTGACCTCAATCTACTACAGAATTTATACTTATGCAGCACATAAGAAAGAAGCATCTACAGTAGATTCTCATTTTTGCACAGCTTGACAAATCTACACACCAACTTAATCAGGAAGGCTTCCCTGGACCTAAAATAAATAAACAAAAAAATTAAAGTGCAGTTTCAAGTGAAGGAACTGCACTGCCAAGCTGGCATTTTAAACTGAGGCTGTCAGGCTAAGGCTTGCTGTTTTCAGATTATAGAAAAGCCTCAGTGGTACAACTTCTTGCTGCCCACCAGTCCTCAACATGCAACAGAAATGCTTGGGCTGCACTGAAGTGTCCCTACCACTTCCCAGAAATGCTGTGACTGTGAATGTCCCTGCTCTTGCACTGCTTACATGAACAAAAACTAAACTGGTGATCCCAGACTTCCTCCCAGAATGCACATCACAAAGAGAGCAGCAAACCTTGGAATAAAAGAGTTTGCTACTGCAGATGTTCCCCAAAGCCCGCCTCCACTCCTGGGATGTCTCCAGGATCATGACAAAAAGAAAGAGTAGAGGGAAGAACTTATTCTCACAAGCACACATTAAACAATCCTTGGGGTGAGTAAGCAGTTAATTCTGAGACCCTTTCTCTCTCAAAACTGGGACACATCAGGACTTTGAAGTCTTAAATAATCCCCACAGCAGACACCCCCAATCCCAGGGAACTGTGTGCACTAGCAGCAAGAGAAAAAAATTTCCCTACTCCCACATAATCATAAGTGACTTTGTGTTTAATTTTATTTCCATTAAATAGTTCCCTTCACTGAGCAAAAGAGCACTAGAAATGAACATGTACCAGAAAAATGCAGAACGTTAAGCCAATGACTCAGGCTGGCAGTAGTACAGGCAGGGCACAGACAGACCCATTTCCATTCTGACACTCCCTTCCCAACTTCCTTAACTCCATATTCAAAGCAAAATACCTAAGTCATAGGAAGAAGGAAACATACGTGCTAACATAGACTTTATCACAAGGGTATCAAAACCAGTAGTAAGGAGCTTTCATGCTTCTTCTATTAAAAAAGGGAATACATTGCCTTCAGGGAAGGAGCTACTGTAGTCCTTTCCACTGGTCTTTAGTTTTACATAGTGGAAATAGCAGAATATACCTGTATTTTTTCACCATAGTTATTTTGCTGCTATTAATAAGCAAACCCAAACTGTTGCATCTTCCACTCCACTTTTTTTTTGGCTGCTGATAATACTACAGTATTTAACATAATGGTGACAAAAAGAAGCAAGTTGTCTTCATACTTGAGACTACAGTCCAAAAACTAGTTAAGGCAAAACACTAAAATACATACATAGCATCTTACCCTCAAATGGCCAAAGAGACGAAATTGCTTAGAAATACACTTATCTCAATGCATTAACAGTCAGTGACAACACTGGTACAAGTGTGTGTATCAGTTCAGATCATGCATTAAAGATTTGTTATGACTCCCTGTATTTCTGAACTCAAGTTGGTCAGTGATTTATCACAATGCAGACTGCATATGTATGATATAGAAAATCAGGATTCACACCTCTATCACATGACTTTCTAGAAAGTTTATATGAAGATACATTAACTTTGCAAACACTACAGAAATCATGATTCTTTGCAGAAACTATGAAAAACAAATGTTAGGCTTATGCAAAAATGTGGTTCTTTTCATTGCTTTTTTCCAACAGTGAACACCAGATCCCATATTACTTTACAAGTGACCAAAAATGTTGTCACAGAATATGCTATAATTTGTCATTTGCTATTATAACTTAATTATTTCTGAAGTCTGGCCAGACATATTAACAGAGTCTCATCAATATAAGCACACATTTATATATGCAATGTGCATTTCACATTCTGTCTGGAGAGCAAAACGTTATATGAACCCTACAGTTTTAATTCCAAACTTCACAAAAACAGTCATGAGGTTCTAATCAAAGGTCAGAGGGAGAGCAAGTAGGAAAACATTTGGATTTCTGTTGACACACAGAAATATTAGCTAAAAAAAAGCAGAATAAAAGCACATTTCTTACCTTCACCTACCATAGAAACACCTATTGACATGCCCATGAACTTGCTTTTGGTCCATACGTGAGCGTTCACACACATTTTCTTCTCTTTGCACTCACAGTAAAAGCAGGATACCGGTGGATGATGAGACACTTGCTCAGCTACAAACCTCAGCTTGTAGCACGTGGACTGGTCCTGGCCAAGCTCCTTGGCTGAGTCCTTAGAAACCGTGGAGGCACCATTAGTTCTGAATGCTTTCACTTTATCTTTAGGCACATCCCACGAGCAGTGAAACGTTTCACCAATTATAGGGTTATAGGGCTTCTTGGCAACTGCTCCCTTTCGGCCTTCATGAAAAGCTGTTAGATAATACTCCACAAAGCAGATAATTCTTTCCTCGGGAGTGGCTCCAGCTGCAATTGACAAAAACAGGTCTGGATGGGCCATGAAATTTGCATACATCTCCAGCAGGGATCTTTTCTCCAAAATAAATGTTGGAAGCACTACCTGTATGCAAAGCAGACAAAGGCATATATGATTTCCCTCTGAGCACACTACTGAGGAGAAAGGGGGAGAGAGAACAGATAGGACAGCTGTAATTCTGACCCAGCCAAATTTTGGGATAACATATTTCCCTCCCATGCCACAACAATTTAATTTTCTTTGCAGTGTAAATAAAAAGTGAAGGAAATAAGCAGTGGCCTTGATACCCATGCAGGCTGCTTCCTATTTCATTATTACTTTCAAGAGCAGCTCACACAACAGGGATGGGCTGTTCCATGTACTTGGAAATCCACCTTTTCCTCTCCTCTCAGTTAATAAACCAGCCATTGTTTTCTTTGTTTACAGGACACAAAAACATTCTTTCGTATAAACTAATGTACACCAAACGTCAACAAACCAAACTAATCATAACCCTCCAAAATGGGAGAGGCACACCCTCCCAAACCACCAGAAGATGAGAATTTTATATGAACGTACTGATCCCCAACCTCTAAGTGGCAGAGAATGTAAGGGGCACATCCATCCCTTCTGTCAAACATCTGTGCTCCATATTTCACTGCTGGGCCACTGACTGCCCACTCTATATGGATTAGGTGCCTTCCAGCCTCTAAAAAACCAACCCAAGGAGATACAACCACAACCAAATATGAAGTCTATTTCCAAGTATAAAACCATCCCCAGGAGCCTTCCCAAGAGGCTGTAGGGAAGAAAGCACTCCCCATTTGACCTAGAGTGTCATGATATGTAATGTACCCCCACAGCTCCCAAATCCCCTGCCATCCCCAAGATCTCCTATGTCCCTCAAACCCACGGCACACCCTCTTCACTGTGGTGGGCCCCTGCAAGGCTTTGCTTTATTTCAGAAAACTTTAAACAAAAACTACACAAACCATTACATTGATATAATGGGAATAGAGAGGCTCCCATGAGCCCAAAAAAAAACCTGGGGCTGAGCACTAGGCAGTCTGCCCTGGAGGGAACCAGCGCCAAGTGATTTGGATACAGTCTCAAGGGCCTTCCCTAGCAATGCAGATGTTGCCCAAGTCACTCACTCCACAATAACACTTTGTTAGAAGTTTCCAGTGAAGCATCCTGGAGGGCACTGCAAGGCAAACAAGGCCTAAGGGACATAATTTATTTGTCTCCCTTCTTTCTCCCCCATGCTCCCCACTTTGTGCAGGTCTGTCACAGGGGAGCTCAAGGGTTGTTCTCTCATGACCAAAAGGAACATCAGGCACACACAAATTTATCTTACGCGAATACAAGTGGCTCAATGATGCCAGATGCAAACCAAGAGTTGTCCTCCATTATAGCAATTCTTCTGCTTTCCTATTTAAATTTTCACTGCATTTACTTTTTCCCTTTCCCAAAAGCAAGGGTTATTTACAGCAGGCAGGGAGCCACTGTTTGTCACAAACACATTCGCCTTCCCCCTGCTGGTCCAGCTTGCTATTCTAAGTGGGACCAAAGCACAGATCAGCCTTTTTGGATCTCATGGATAATGAAACTGAAGCTTTCAAACTTTTATTAATCATTCAGCCCTTCTCAAAGAGAACTTGTAAACAGGAACAAGAATTCCAGTCACAGCAGCTCAAACAGAGTCTTTACAGCTGCACAGCAAGTCACAGTAACTCCCTGCAAAAAGAGAGAACTGCTGTGTCTGGTAACTTACTGCCTGTTGGCTATCTCCTTCTGTACTTCCTATTTACACACATACAGTCCTTTATAGGCTAATAATTTTTACAAGTTTAGACATAAATCAAGCAAAGTTCCATCTGTAATATTCCTCTGACTCCACTCTCTAAGCCTTGAAGACTCCACATGATTTCTGCTACCAACCTATTTAGGCCCTGAATGATGGAGGACGTTAATTTCACACTATGTGGGGCAGATTGAGTGCTAAAGACAGCCTACAGTCCTGGTGATGTGACAGTGGCAGGCTGAGGAGATTAGTTTTCAAAAGTGAAATCCAAAACTTTGTCTTCAAAGTGGAAAGCCAGTAAAGTTTTCTTATTTTTAGCTCTTTAAACAATTCCATCTTATTTGCAGCATTCTCATTCTGACCAGATATTCATTATCCAATATAATCTTTAAAAAACCGCAATTCCGCAGTTGAGATCCACAATTCAGGATCTCATTTTAATATAAACTATACACTAAAAAATCAGGTTACCAGAGGGGAAAGTGACACCAAAACATATAAAAAATATCTCTAACTTCTGCCTAGAAATACCAGTAATGCCTTTGTGAGTTCACTGCAGAGACTTCAAAGGGCAAACTCATTTGAATAAACAGCACTCTGCATCTCACTATGTCCAAGAGCCTCTCTCTAAAGACAGTGACCTTTATTAGCACAAATGGAGGAGAAGAAAACTGCAGACCATACTTCAGATGATGCAGATTTTATGGTACAACACTAAGATTGCTGTGGTTTCATCCCCCTGTGGTGGTCATAGAGTCTTGGTACCTCCTCCCTTAAGTCCTAGATGTGCTTTGCTTAACACAGCTACACCAGCACTGTCTCTAAATAAGATGTGATGTATCACTGGACTCTAATTATTGAGTTTCAAGAATCAATTTAAAATCTGAGTAATGCCTGAAATCCAGCTCAAATGATCTTGCTTTAAAAGCCCAACTAAGCTGGAAATGACATCCTTAATTGTAGCAGGAATGGATCCACTGAATAACTGAATTGTTTCCACACAAGGAGGCAGAACTATGAAATAAAATAATTGAGTTTTAAAGCTTACACAACAGCAGTATTACAAAATATGCCTATGAAACATTGCTTTTATTAAATAATCTCATAGCCTCAAACTTTCAATATGCAACATCACCATACACCAATATAGAAAAAAAAATCACACCAATCATTTTTTTAATTGGCCCTATCTTGATTTCTGCAGAAATAAGAAAAATAGAAATAAACAAATTTGCAAGTTTACTGCATTCTTCTTGCCAGCACTGGCTGTTGTGCACTCGTGCTAACACTCCAGCTTTTAAAGGAATGAGGGTTTCAACTTTTCTGCAGCCAGACAGAATTAAGTGTCCAGAAAAATACACTTAGGAACCATGTTCTTTATACGAGCTTTGAACAGGACTATGAATTATTTTTTTTTAATTGCATAAGAAGTCAAAACTGACTAATTTTTTCCTATGAGAAAATGCCAGCATGGCAACCAATTGGACAAAAGAAACACTCTGGAATAAATACCAAGTCTGAAGCAAAAAAACTACCTCACTGCATTCTAAAATGTTAGAACAATCTATTCTTACTCTTTCTCAGGCTTCAGATGAAAAGAAAGCAGTTTAAGAGGCATTTTTCCATTTTCATTGAGTTTAAAAAGACAATACCGGTTGAAAACTTGATTATAATCTCCTAGGTTTGAATTCACTTAATTAGATCTGAATGCAACTGAGAAAAATGAGCACAATGTCTTAAGAATAGAGATATTTATCCCCACTATTATTTACTGTGAGGAAAAACATGGGTGTCAGGATCATGCCCTATTTTTTTCAGAAATCCAGCCAAGGTACCTCATGCTGAGATATCCTTCTCTTAGAGGTGTAAAAGCTTTCTTTTCACTGTAATCTGTGTCATTGTGGGAATAAAACAAGCTATTTTCATGCCACTTACATTTTAAATTTGCAAGGTAAAAGAATATCGGCAAGCAAAGTAAAACTTATGACATCGTGAACACACTACAATGTTAATTTACAACAGGTTGACATTCTGCAGAATTACTGGCAGCCCTTTTAAAAAGAATGGCAACCCTTTATTTTTAGCACATATTAACTGTGTAAAGGAAGGTAAAGGAATGCAGGGGAGTGATCATCCATCTGTACAAACTGTTATTTGTACATTAACTGCAATTCATTAGATGCCATTTGCCAACAAAGGCTGTCAGTGGGTTTTGGCACTATTCTTTATTTTTTAAAAGTCTGAAGAACAAACCATTTAGAAACTTGTTTTTTTCCCCAGCAATTCTAGTTTTAAATGAAGCCGAAAGTCCTATCCCAGTCTGAAGCATCAGTTGTGTACCACATTCTGCTGCTGTGAACTGCTCCCCACCCAACTCTCTTTAGCAGCTGTTGAAATCTATTTGGCCACCATGATGTTTAGCCCATTCTAGCAAATCCCCACATAGATTTGATACTTCACTGCAGGTGTTCTTCTTCACAGTAGTTTTTACTCCTCACTAAAAAGTAAAAGTAAAGCAGTATGACACATTCCAGAAGTGAAGCACCTACACAACATTAAATGTGGCTGTCTTCACTGTGGGAAACTGCTGTCAGCACAGGCAAGGCCATGGCTAACATAAGGATAAGATGCTGTTTCCTGTGATATGGAATATGAAGGTAATGCTCATGCATCCAGAACCCAAAACCACCAAGGGCTCAGAAAAAGCTGTTTGTTATGTGAGTACCATGCAGCAACCCACCGCTCTCAGAATGAACCAAAGACACAGCCCTAGGGAAGAAGGCACAGGAGAAAGGGAACATGTAAAAACATCCTCTGATATTAGCAACTACTTTGCCACAACCACTTCCAGCAGAAGGTGATGAGCATCAAGGTACTCTGAAATCTGACTTTCAGAGGAATAATGAAAAATGGGAAGAAGTGCAGCCAACAAACCCAGCTTTACCATCACATGTCAGCGGCCCTAAGGCCCTCATGTCAGTAAACAAAGTTGATAAAAAAAGCAGCCAGCTGTCCTGTATTTTTTTTTTAATCCTCAAAATGGGCAGAAAAGTGATGTGCACATGTGGCATGTCTCATTAATACTTATCATATGTGTATTCATGCATCACACAAACAGACTACAAACAAATCTAACTCTGCCATATGCCTGTTCCTCTTCTCATTTCAACATTTATCATTATCTTTAAAAACTGTGCTCTAAGAACACTATGTAAGAAACAAGTTATCATACATGTATTTACGTTCATGTTTTTCTTATAAGTGTCCACTCTTCTCTTATTTACAGGAATTTCTCTTACTTATATTAACTGTGTGTCTTTGGGTTTTGCCTACTCTGCCATGACAAAAAGATGACAGTGAAAATCGGGAAAGAAAAATCTTGCTTTTTGCCAAAGACAAAATGTTCTGAAGACACAAGAACCATGGATAAGAAATCTTAGCCTAGTCTGAACATTATAGACTCTGACAGCCTCAGAAAAAACAACACAGAAAAGAGGAAGAGTTAAGAAAAGTGAGAATGTAAGAAAAACAAAACCAAGAATGAACTGTATATAACCCCAGACATACTAAAAAGTGACAGGTATAAATTATACAAAATGAAATCACGAAACTTTTGTTTTATTTAGAAAAAAGACATTCATTTCTGGGCAGCTACTCAGCAACAGAACACAGGATTGCTCAGTCTTAAAAGTGTAATTATTTTAAAACACTGACAATTGTTCCAGAGGAAGCAGAAAAAAATAATTTGAGAAGACTTTAGTTTGTAAGAAAGCTATAGTTTTTGATTAACATGTTAAAAAAAAAAAAAAAAGAAAAGGAGAGGAACTCTTCAGAATATCAAATGCCCATTAGAACAACTTCCTGCAAAACTAATTCATGTGCCAGAGATATTCTCTGGTCCTTCCAAACTTTGTATTACTTGTGGAGAGTGTCAGAATGAGCTTTTATTTGTGAAAAGTGGACAATAGGAGTTTTATTTGGGGGATTTTTAGGTAGAAAACTCTTGTGCAAGGAAAGGATATTCCATATATTTACAAAAATCTCCTTGATTATTCATTAAGTCCCATGAGAAGGTTTCACTGGAATACGAGACTATTCAAAAAGAAGCACTCCTTGCTTCCTTAACCTAATTTCCAAAACTCTAAGGACTTAAGGGAAAATTTCTCAGACACTGTAATTTCTTTGCTCGTATCAGTATGGATAAGCTTGTGACAGTATGGATAAGCTTCTGGTCCCAGGACCAGAAGAAAGCACAGAAATTTAAACTGCTGAGCTGCTCAACACAGACAAGAACTGATACACTGAAGACTAATTTCTTTACCGTTGTGGATTTTTTTTTTTTTTTGAAGCTGACTTGCAATTAAATGGAATTCAATTCACAAAGCAGTTATGTGAACATGTATATCCTTCATCCATACAATTGTCATTATTGCTCCTCAAAGTCCCAGTGCACCCAGACATACCTGTGGGTGACATACACAACATATGGTTATTCTGAAAGACTTGGAATAAAATAAGCAAGAGTTCTGAAGAATTTTTTTTTCTTATTATTTTTTCTTTCCCTCCCCCTCCATCTCTAAAATATCTGATGTGGTCACTTCTGGTGAAAGCTTGCCTAGCAAGAGACAGTACTCCATAGCTCTCTGGGACCACACTTCTATAAAGAGGAAAACTTGGCTGTCCAGAGGGGCAAAACACACTCACAAGAACTGGATGTGCACACAAACACACAGAAGGATGAGGAGAAAAGACAATAGTGAACAAATATGAAAGAGACACATTGTTCATACCCTGGTAAGGTCCATGCCAAGTTTGAGCTGAGAGATGAGATGAAGAATTACACTGCGTTGATCATCCATGACTCCTAAATCCTCCTCTTCATTATCTTCAGTATCTGTCATTTCATCTTCAACTAGGATCAACTCAGAAGCTGAATGCTGAAATGAAAAGAAGCATCACCATCTGGACAAAAAGATATAGAATGGGTATTTTCCCCCCACTACATGTATTTAGAAATGGAGCTGTCTCGATGGAACTGAAAACAGCCTCTGTTAAAGCCAAGAAAAGATACAAAGTCAAAAAAAATTAAAAATCCAGTGATGGATTCATGAAGCATTTTGATTCTTTCCTCAGAATGAGAGTACTAAGTATGAGATGATAATTTACACATTCTCTTCTCATATTTATACTGCAGTCATGTCAGATAAAACTCATAGCACATTTAAGTAACAAGTCATCTTTTCATTAAATAGAAATATGCAGTTGAAAATGAGTCTTCAAGTTTGTTTCATAAGTCTCCCCAGCAAATATTCATGTCATACATAGATGCTGCATGACCCCATTTCAGAGTTTTTTCCTTTCTCTATCCAATTTCAAGGTTAGATGTCTACGAAAGTCAAGATATTAACTAAAGAAGATAAAAAGACAACTACAATTAAAGAACATACCTCTGAAAAAAACCCAAAGACTTTAGATTCTGGGAAGTAGAGCAGTGCCATAACTCTTTATAACTATTGCAACACTTCATCACCTTACAGCACAATGCCCGTGCAGCTGAGTTTCCAAAAATACAAGCTGAATATCAATAGACAGGCACCATGCCAGTCCCTTCAAGAGGAACTTTACAGCAAAAGGGATAATGGTTTGTGATATTTTATTTTTCCTCAGGGTTTACAATGTATAACTAACAATAATCCAAACAGGTGGTAGTTACTTTGTTCAATCCATTAAAACCAATCTGCAAGCCTTCCAGATATGTATTCAAGAAAGCTTTTTTGTACTTCAAGGAAAAAAAAAAAAAAAGGGTCATGTAGATGAAAAATTACAGCCCAGCATGTCATTATTGCCCAAAGATTTCATGCTGTAAATGAGACAACACTCCTGTAAAAGTTAGCATTCTTTCATGCTAAATTGCATTTCTGCAGAAACAGCTAGCTCATTACATAAAACAAGAAATTTTTCATCTCACTGTGGAAGCCTACAAAACTGAAAAGTTTTACTAAAACCAGCTAATATCCAGAATTAGGTTTCAAAGGAATATTTCTGAATGATCACATTAGAGACCCCTCAGGTGAACTGCAGCTTGTGTAAGGGGAGTTTCTTTGAAATTAAGTTACTACAGAGGTTTCCAAGATTTGAATGAAGTACTTTCTCTATTTTTTTTTATTATTACTTAAATATTTCGGTAGCTATTCCTAAAATAATAGCTATTTGGTGAAACCCAAAGACATCTGCAAGACACTTTACAGCTGCTTTATTTAGAAAGTAGAATATGTAGATTACATAAAACAGAATCTGGTGAGCTGTAACCTCAACAGCTTGGAGCTTTTCAAAAGGACAAAACCACACTTTCTTCTTCCCACTCCCTAGGAAAATAAAAGGGAAGAACAATAAGCCCTTTTCTCCTAAAATGCACAGCATTATTACCCAACTGATGCCTCACCTGACAAGTTCAATTAACATAAAACCTGACAACCTCACACAAAAATATCAGTCGGGGAGGGATAAAGCACTAAAGTCTGGCAGAGTCATATAGGCTATGATTTATTCGGAGGTAGCACAGAAAATGCAGTATCAGAACTTACAGAAGATGCTTCCACAGGAGGCTTCCCTTTGATCCAGCTTGACCTCATTGAGAGCACTGAGCTACGGAATAGGCTCTGCTGCTTCTGTTACTGCCATGAACCGAGCTTGCGGCAAACAAGCTCCAGCAGGAATTAACAGGGCTACAAAAAAAGCAAGGGAACCTCCCCTCCTCACTCCCACCCCCTCTTTTTTTTTTTTTTTTCCCTTTTTTTTTTGCTCTCTGAGGGGTTGGAGAGTGTGCACCGGATGGCAATCTGCTCCTTGCGTTTCCAGTCACATGGCACTGAGCTCAGTGAGCTTAAATGCACGCAGTTCCAACTGGGAAACGGTGCTGCTGTTCCCAGAGGATATCCTGATCAGCGGTTCTCCAGCAGGGAGGGGAAGGTGCACAAATTTGTGTGAGTGTGCACAAGTGTGAGACAGAAAAGGAACATTGCTAGCAGGTAATATCCTTTTACATGAACATACACCAGCTGCATAGCCTTAAATTGCTAACAGCATCAGAAAACAAACAAATTACCCATTACCAGTCTGCAGACTAAATTACATATTAAGAATTTTCTTTTTGTCCCAAAGATAGCACATTTACCCAGGGTCAGAAAATCCTTCTTTCCTTCTTTCTTTATGAAATAAATCTTAGGCTTTCCTTGACTCTTAACTGTTACTAACAAAATAGCAACCACCTCAGAATATTCTGTGAAATTAAACCCTCTCTGCTACCCTGCAAAACATCCACGGTCAGAGCAAGCCACCCTATGGACACTTGGGGTGCTCACTGAAGTAGCATTGGCACTGTTCTAAATGAAAGCCTTTCTGATCATCAGGGAGGATGAGCACAATGTAACATTAAGATCAATTGCGTTTAATAAGCACACTGTAAAGACTAAAATTTTAATTACCTTAACTATCCCTATTCTAAGGACTTGTGCAAGGTCACCAAAAAAACCACAACTCTGTTATTACAGTCATCAACTCACTAGTGACCTTCAGTGAATGACATGCAGACAACTGCTCTTTTCTCACTTTCCAAAGCAAAGAATTTAAGGAAGCAGTTTACAATTTATGCTACAGGAACTGAAGAGCAGTCATCTTCAGAAAACAGTATCTTTTCTATGTTTCCCTCTCTCCTCATTAGTTGTTCTATGCAACTATTAAATAGGATTTTAGAAGCATATAAACTAACTTTAACTACCACGTATTTATTTTACTAACACATTTTCTTAAACCAACATGTAAGCACCACACAGTGTGAGTGGACACACGCAACCACAAAATACAAAGCTAGTGCATCTTTAAAGTGTCATAAAAGTTCAACCATTCTTTAATTCTTTTTCTATCCATGAAAATAGCATGCAATTTAGTATATCCAGTGCGTAAGCATCCAGCAGAATGCAAAGGATTATGTGGACTGATTATCCTTTAACGGCAGCTTTTCTGAATTATCAGACACAGACTTTTTTTTTTTTACCTCATCCTGTAAAACGTAACTCCACAACTGACCTAGGAAAGCAGCAACCTGCTCCACCCCTGTATGGTCAGAACATAATGTAAAAGCTATTGAGATGTGCACTGCCCAGCCAGGGAACGAACAGTACAGCCTGGCTTAGGTTCTAACCCTGAGAAATCCAATACTGAACCAGTTACAAACAACCACAAAAAAGGGGCTCAAAATCGGTTTCCAATACCGGGCTGAAGCACTAGCATTTTTCAGAAAGATCTGAAGAGAAAATAAAAGATAATTTCTAAAAATCCCAGGAAGAGATGCACTTCAAAGTTTAAATGCCAAAGACGTAAAAATACACACCAGCAGAGAGCTATTTTAAACAGGTCACCTCATTAGAGCTGAGATCGATTAATTTAGAGAGGTCATCTGCAGAGACACAAAACGGATGTTCTAGTCAGCAGTCTCCATCAGAAAACATGCTGATACTTTTCTAACAGATGAAACCTGTAAGGGTAAGAAATTGTTTCTGAAGGAAATATTCTGCATTTTAAAAAAATGCTTTTAGGAAAAAGACACTTGAACGAGCCTGGGATAGAATCACAGAGTCAAAAGCTATACTTTTGTGAAAGGGCAAATGTGCCTCTGTCCTTCTACAGCTTCTTCCACAAGTTAATTTTTCAAATTAACTACTGTGATGGAAATTAATTGTTAGGCAATTAATACAGATATACAGCTCAGAGCTTCATTTTCCAACATATTTCACAAACCATACAATGCAACAATACTGTCAAGAATGACCTGGGTCTCATTTTGGTTAGTTTTTTGAGGGGAAGAAAGGAACGCATAGATTCACAGTCTCATTTAGGTTGGAACATACTTCTTGGCATCTTCTTGTCCCATACCCTGCTCAAGCAGGTGCATGCAGAACCAGTTGCCCAGGACCATGTCCAGCTCAGTTTTGATTATCTCCAAGGAGGGACAACTCCGCAACTTCTCTGGCCAACCCATGCCAGTGTTCAATGCTCTCCAGAGCAGAAGTGCACATTCTGGTGTTCAGATTCACTTCCAAGTGCCCACTGCCTCTTGTCATATCACTGGGTTTTGGAACTCAAAGTGTCCCTCAGACATTTTTGGAGGTTCCAGGCCCCGGTCAGAAGCATTTTAGACCCTGGCAGGCAGCTGGAAACAGCTGTGATTTTGAGTTTGAGCCATGGAATGATTTACCAACTTTGCAGGAAGAACAAGAAGTGACAAAAGTTTAGATATTATAGTAGAAGTAGTTACAAAGTAGAGGGAAGAATATTTTAGTGTTGTACAGGGGGGTTTTAACACCCATTCAGGGGGGTTTTTACTTTGTACATGGGGGTCAGAGGTTTTAAGATGGAAGGATTTTTGGCCGGTCCTGTCCTTCCTCTTTCTTCTTCCTTACCTCCATGTTTTTGGTTATGTTGGCACTTACAGATTGGTTTAGAGTAGAAAAGTACCATTTAATATAGGTAGTAGGTACTGGGGAAAAACTGTAAACATGTAACACGTAATGTACCATATAAAAGATAGCAGCAGCCAGGGGCGGGGAGAGAGAAGAAGAAGTCAGGGGACAGAGCGGGTGTCAGGGGTGTGTGTGCCTCTGCCTGGGCTGCTGACCAAACCGCAGTAGCCAGAGAAGACAATCTTTTAGATAACTTGCAATAAACTGCCTTGAGACCGAACAACAAGAGACTGCTGAGCCTTTCTTTGGAAGCACGGGTTGGAGGAGAGACTTTTCCACCACACGGAGCCCCTGAACCAGGCCTGGGTTCCGTCAACTGGGCACTATTGAGAAAACTCTGTCTCCCTGTTCTTCACTCCCATGAGGTATTCATATACATTTAAGATACCCCTGGGCCTTCTCTTCTCCAGGCTGGACAGTCTCAGCTCTCTCAGACCCTCCTCACGGGAAGGATGCACCAGAACCTTCATCATCTTTGTTGGGCCTATATTGGACTAACCCCAGTAAGTCCATGCCCCTCTTGCACTGGGGAGCCCAGAACTGCACACAACACTGCAGATGTGGCCTCACCTCTGCCAAGCAGAGGGGAAGGATTTCGACCTGCTGGCAACACTCTTCCTAATGCAGCCCAGGAAGCTGCTAGCCACAACAATATTTTGTTGGTTCATGATCAGCTTGCTGTCCCCCAACACCTCTGCAGAACTGCTTTCCAACCAGATGGCCTCCAGCCTGTACTGGTGCAAGAGTTTACTTTCAAATATCTCCAGATATAGGACTTGGCACTTCCCTGAGCTTATCTTTAAGAGACTCCTCTGTGTCCAGACTGCCAATATCTCTCTCTCTACGGCAGCACACAACCCCTCTGGCTCATCAGCCACTCCTCACAGGTTTTTCATCATCTACAAACTTTCCAGGAGTACACTCTGCATCATCATCCACGTCATTAATGAAGATGTGGAACAGTGCCAGTCCCAGGATGGACCCCAGTGGTATACCAGTAGTGACTGGCCTCCAAATGGACCTTGTACCACTGATCACAACCCTCTGGGCTGGGTTGTTCAGTTTTAAATCCATCACTTCCCACTTATCTAATCCATACCCTGTGAGCTTGTCTGTAAGGACGTTAGGGAAGAGAGGGTCAAAAACCTTACTAACATTAAAGCAAACAACATCCACTACTCTCCGCATAAGCACCAAGCTAGCCACTACCATTGTGAGGGGCATCATGCTGGTTAAGCATGATTTTCCCTTTGCAAGTCCATTATGACTACTTCTAATTGCCTTCTTGTCATTTATGTGTTTGGAGATACCTTTCAGGGTTAGTTGCTCCACCACCTTCCCAGGATCTGAGGAAAGGCTGACAAACCTGCAGGTCCCCAGATGTTACCAGAACACCCAGAGAGTCCCTTCTTGCCCTTTTATAAAAAATGAAAGGCATTCACTTTCCTCTAGTCTACACAAACTTCTCCTAAATTCCATAACCTGTTAGAGACGCTGGAGCTGTATATGTGCAGCTTAAGTGCTGCCTAACCTGTTCCCCCTCCACCAAGGGTCAGTCTGCCTCCAGACTTTCCCTCTGATCTCAAAGGCCAAAGGCCAAGGTAAAGAAGGCATGGAGTAACTCAGCCTTTTCTCCACCACGATAGTAAGCAGAGACCATGAATATCCCAGGATATCAGGGACATGCTTAGGACCTCATATTCTTCATATAATTACAAAAACAATACTCTAAGAGTCTTCATTTAGGCATGAAAACATTTTTTATGTACTATAAAAAAGACTGTAGTCAGGAGCAAGAGGATGAATCTTGGGAACTTAAAACATCCAGGTAAAAACATACTATTTTGTAATATTCCAAGGGAAGTATTCTTTAAGTCCTTCTATGTTCAAAATAATGCAAAAGATTGTAATAAAAACCCTATTTACAAAACATTAAGAGAAAAAATAAGTTAGAAGCACCATTAAACAGAATTAGCATTCCCAAACTAGATGAGGAGTGTCATATTTTCCAGAGTCCTCTAATTACCTTTGGTCCCTATTAGTGCATATAAAAGTCAAAGGCCTCGTTTTGATTTTCAGATTGCCTTCAATAGCAGCACAGGTTTGCAAGCATCATTTACACTTGCATTTGTGTAACTCAAGCGCTTGCAAGCAGGTTTTCCGTGGGTGTAAGATTAAATATAACTCTGTAAGGTCACGGAGCTTTAGCACATTTACATTAGTGCGAGAAATTGGCCCCGCAAGATTTTCACCGGTTTCAATACTAAAGTTAGAATTCTTTTTGTAAAGCACATACTGTAAGAACATCCCAAAGTAGTAGCATATAATGAGGTGTTAGCTTCTTGCAGAGCTTGTCACTGGATCAGAAGTGACATAACTGCACTAACTTGCATGTGCCACTTCTCTTCTTCCATTGGGCACCACACATTTAATTGCACTTACTGCACCATGCACCTGGCAGAAAATCATACAAGCTTACTGTACCCATCCCTCATTAGCAGTGATCAAATGTAGCTTGTGCAGGAAGTTGTACTTATTAAAAATATTTTATATACAGACTAGCATATTGTCATGCTGCTGGTTGTCGTGGGCTGTCCTTGGCTAGGAGCCAGGTGCCCACTAAAAGCACTCTCACTCACTTTTCTCAGCTGTGCAGGAGAGAGAAAATGCAATGGGAGGCTCATGGGTTGAGTTAAGGACAGGAAGAAACCACTCACTCATTACCTCACGGCTAACACAGACCTGACTTGGGAAAATTAGCTCAATTTATTACCAATCAAATAAGAGTAGGGTAATGAGAAAATAAAAACAAATCTTGAACACCATCCTCCCACCATTTTTTCCTAGGTTTAACTTTACTACTTCCTACCAGCTTCTCCACAGTGGTGCAGGGGGACAGGGAATGGGAGTTGCAGTCAGTACTTCAAACCTTGCCTGAGGGGAATTGTGATCCAGACTCTTCCCTTGCTCCAGCACAGACTCCCTCCCAAAGGGCTCAGTCATCCACAAACTTCACCAACATGAGTCCTTCCCATGGGCTGCAGTTCTTCACAAACTGCACTTCCATGGGTGCCTTCCACAGGGTACAGTCCTTCCTTCAGGCACAGCCTGCTCCAGCATTGGTCACCTACAGGGTCACAAATCCTACCAGAAAACCTGCTCCAACATGGGCTTCTCTCTGCACAGATCCATAGATCCAGATCCTACAAGGAATCTATTTCAGCATAAGCTTCCACAGGGTCCCTGCTCCAGCCAGCACAGGGTCTTCCAGGGGCTATGGGTAGCCACGGGCTGCAGAGGGAGAGCCTAATTCACCATGGTCTGCACCATGGCCTGCAGACAAGTCTGCTCTGGCAGCTGGACCATTTCATGTCCTTCCCCTCCTTCTTCACTGACCATGGTGTCTGCAGCTGCTTCTCTCACATTCTTACTCCTCTCTCTGCTACTGCTCTGCAGGGTTCCCTTTTCTCTCCCTATGTAAGACAGTTATCCCAGAGGCACTACAACCATCACTGATGGGCTCAGCCTCAGCCAGCAGCAGATCCATCCTGGAGCCAGCTGGCATTGGCTCTGTCAAACACAGAGGAACCACCCCTTTACCCCTTCCCCCACGAAAATCTTGCCACACAAAGCCACTATAGGTTTTGAAAGGACAAATCATTCCCATCTAGAAAACTGAATTTAATAGAAACTAAACCTAAAACTTGAAACAAAACAAAGTTGAAATGAACACATGAATGAAACACATTCACTACCCAGTGTGAAGACTGATCCCTGAAATAATCCTCATCCACTCACTTTTTCTCTAACTCCCAAACTCATTGTCATTTACAGATTATCAAGCCTAAGCTTAATTATAAAGCACTGAAACTTTTTAATATCCAAACTCCTGATCTCTTTATATAAAATTTTCTACTCTTCAAGAACAGTTCAAATAATTAAAATAAAAATTGAAAATACTATTCTCAATGTTTACCACCACACAATGTAAGCAGAGGAAGGTGAAAAATGGAGCTGGAAAAGTGGTGATGAAGTCAGGTCATTAAGCCCTGACCTCCTTCCACCTTACTGTAGTCTTATTTATGCTTTGCTTCTGGTGGAATCTGTGACTGGTCACGACTAAGAATGAGTAGATCAAAGATAAAATCTGAAACACACCAACATCTCATATGCCCACTATAATGTTGGCAGCTGGATACCAAAATTATAGTGACTTTCAAAGAGACTAAAGGCTGTCCAGTGTTCAGGTTTGATGTTTTCAAAGCCACACAATGAGCCCAGAAGCAAAGCAGATATTAAACGGAGAATTTAGACAGCAAAACTTATTACCTGTGTACACCCTCATTTTATCCTGAAAAAGGTTTCTTAAAGGTAGCAAAAGACGAAGGCTCAGTTCAATTGCATTTGTTTAAATTTACTCTGAGTATTTCATAGAAGCTGCCTCCTCTAATGCAGAAAAAGTCTACCACCTCAAGGGGGAACCCCCTTCAAACCCCAAATCACACACCCACAGTCACACTTCTGGCATTCTGTCATTAGAACTTAGCACCAACAATGATGAACCAAAATTAAAGTTAACTTTTAAAATATTGAAGCAAGCAATAGAGGACAACAATCAAATGAGAAGGATTTTACAATGAAAAAGTGAATACACTATCACATGCAACACCACCATGGCAAGCAAAAATATCACTTTCTTTTTGTCATCTACATACAGAACCAATCAGCAAGACAGTTACTTTCTCCTTCATATAACAAAGGAAAAATTGTATAATAGGCAGATTTTCTACTTACTTTAAGCTATGTATGCCAAGAAAAGAAATCCAGGTCTATCTATCTGAATAGGTAAGTAACTGCTGTATCTGAGTTTGTGTTCTGACTGTGTGGGGTCAAATAATTTACGTAACTGTGTAACTGGATACATCATTCAGCACTAAGAGGTCAAACCTGATATTATTTGGTAGAAAAAGCTTACATCAGGAAAAAATGTCTACAGAGTTCTCAGAAAATAATTTCTTGCCAAATTTGTTATTTGTGTTTGGTATTTCAAGTCGCCAGAGAAAATAAAATTCTTCAAACTAGGACCATCAATGATTAAAAAAATCTGTGGTTTTGTGTGTACGGATAATTTGTATACATTTTGTGGTTTGTTGCTTGGGGTTGTTTTTCATTGAATATGCCAAACACACTTGATGTTCAGAAAATCTCTCAGCTAGGGACAAGTGCAAGGATCAAAGTGTGGCAATCTGTCTATCACACAAGATTAATTGGATACAACAGGCAATAGCAGAGACATCTACTGAACCAAGAAATACCCATCCTTCTTCAGGAGATATCCCATCACTGCAAATCAAGCAAGCAAAGCAGAAATTAATCTTGACACTAACACAGCACAGACAGGCTGACAGACAGACAATGCAAGCAAAGAAAACAATCACAAAACCTCTACCTTAGGTGACAAATAGATCTGCAATCTCTTTCCTTCTCAACAAAAAACAATCTGCCAGGCATCTAGAGACAAGCACATTATCCAGATACTACCCACTTAGAGAACTGTACTATGCCTTTTTATCAATATTTTGCAGGAGTATCTCTGGGAACAGAAGTCTTTCCATCATTAAAGAACAAGCTCAGAAAGCTTCCTTTTCCTACGCTGCAGATGTGTTTTACTATGACCTCTGGCTATATTTACGGCTGAAGGTAGCAGTGATGAGGACAGATAATAGGAGATTTCAGGGGAAAAAAAAGGACTGGTTTCTAGCTTAAAGAATAGGAACAAATGCATGTAACATGAAACAAAGAACATCTATGTTTACGTTGCAATATAGCCTGTGCAAGCATGCAGAAAAAATACTCAAAGCTAACTCTGTAAGTGATTATGTTTTTTAAAAAAAGAATCTATCAGTGATTAAACATCCTGTTAAACAGAGTTCCTCATCGGGGTTACCTACAGCACTGTAATCCTGTTATGCATCAAATAATGTTTGTTGAACAACTTTCACCCCACATGTTCATATTTTCTTCATAAGACAATTCCTCCTGCAAAAATCGATTTTCATAAACCTACGGTAGTCAGTTCTAAAAATAGCCTGAAAAGCAGCTAATTCCCAAGCACAGACTCCACACGGAAAGACTAAGTATCAGTACCAGTCCACACAGGTTTCTGAGCACCTTTCATGAAATGAGGGCTACTGAAGTACAGAACTGTTGAATCTGAATCCTAAAACACAAGAGGACTTTGCAGTATTGCATAAATTCAGTAAGAACTGGGAATAAATATATTTCATCACTGGTATCATCAGAAAGAAATAGTAACATGAGACTATGAAACAAAATGTATGAAGAGAAAAGCCCCACAGACTTGTCCTAAATTAAAGCAAAAAAAAGGTGAAGGCTGGCATAAATCACAACCATAATATAGAGAGTGTCACACCATAAACAATTTTAGCAAAACCTATACCTAATGCAATACAGATGCAAGTGAAGAACAATTTCCTCAAACATATTCAGCTTTATTTTGCTAATTGATTTTTTTAGACGCAAACAGCAACAAATAGAGCATCTGACACTATTCAAAGTAAGTGTACAAGCTTACAAATCACAGAGAGCAGCAGGAAAGATTCCAGCCACTGCCAGGCAGCACTTCAGACACTACAAGGGGTCTGAAAGTCGTATGGTTACAACTTTTGGGGAGCTGAAGACAAAAGACTGCACTGAGCTTTAGGTCAGTGATGGAGAGTAGCATGGGGGAAAGGCTGGCAGAAAGCTACACTTTAGACACTCCCTTGTGTTACAAGGCATCCTCTCTAGAATGAGATCCTTGGGGAAAAGCCTGAAGTAGTAGGTTCTTCAGGCCTCATATTCCTATGAAGGAGGGGAGGACAAACACCTTCTGATAAGGGCTCCAGCAGGTAGATCCCTTTTAGCTGCTCACCAGAGAGTACAGCACATTGAGTATTTGAGCCTTTTCTTATCAAACAACCCTTTGCTCCCATTGACAAAATCCCTAGAGAATTGCAAGATTTTTTTGCAGAGAGGCTGTGGGGCCCTCACAGTGGGAGGTATTCAAGATTGGACAAGCTGACCTGATTAGCACTGCTCTCACTGCGTTCAGCTGCAGGACCTCTGGGGTTCCCTTTCAAGACAGAGTACTCTGTGATTCCATTATGATTCTGCCTGCAATGCCCAGTAACTGAAAAGTTAGGAAGTAACAGAGCTGAAGTCATTTAGCCAGCTGTAATTCTCTTTTATGTCCCTTTGTATGCTGGCTAAGCAAATTTACTGCAGAAAAATACTGCCACATTAGTCAATAATACACCACTCACATATGCAAAGAGGACACAAAAAGATGGACAACTACAAATTTAACCTGTGCAATCATCTGGTCCTGCAATACCAATCTATATGTAAATCCAATTCTCACAGTGCTATTTCTTGTACGCAGTATCACATGTCAGCATATTTGTAAAAGGACAGGAATGGTAAAGACATGTTAATCCAAGCAGTATTAACAACACATTTATTAAACCACCCTGACTCTTCCTGCAATTTAATTGCTCATCCACCATACACATTCGTATTGCTGGTAAACACACACAGGTCAAAAAACCCAAACAAAAATCCTTAAGTCTTTCAAAAGAAAAACTAATAATTATAAATCATAGCAGGAGAACATTCAACGTGTATGTGAAATAAATTAGGCCTAGATGATTGTCTTCTTTTATATGTCTAACTCCTTTAGGCCAGTGGAACTCTCTGCTTGAAAAGCTTCTAAGAATTGTTCTCAGTCTGATTAATCAATCACTTGGTCCATCTCAAAATGAAAACTCTCTATTAATGTAGAAGAGTTCTGCCTTTTTCACCTGCTCCTTCCAACTCCTCCTCTGGGACAAATTTTAGAATTCAATTCTGTTATCACAGCTGGGATTTATTTCCACATTCTGGGCTTTTCAAATTAAGAACCACCACAGTTCACCACCACAAGCTGAAAACCCCAGGTTTTTTTCTAGCAAGACTAGACAGAACAGCTGAAGCCAGTTTGGATGATTCACTAAGCAAGATAAAGCAATGCCAACCTGGGACAAACTCTCCCTGTAAGAGAGTTGCGCCCTGCTTAGTAAGGTCTCGGTAAGGAACTGACAGTCTTGATGAAATGGGTAAGATTTCTAATGGGCAGTATCACCAAGCCTACATATATACACATACTAAGAAATAAAACTGATAGCACAAAGCAAATTAACTGGCGCATAACAAATTGGCACACAATCCTGAAATAAAATTAACATTGACTTCAGAGTTCCTTTAGCAAGGGGCACAGATTTTATACTGAATAGAGTATGCAATTGATCCACTTAAAGTTAATTTTTAAACCTTACTGCAAGGGAACCCAAGTTCTTTATACTCCAATGATTAGATTTCACTGACTTTTCACTAGCAACTATGGAATGCCACATGAATCAGAACCTCATGTTTATTCAAATTAGAAACAGATTTGAAATAAGGGTTTGGTTTTTTTACACAGAGTATTACTCTCAATTACATAGATAGCAGCTGGAACACATGCATTTTGGAGGTGGAAGTGATTCAATAATATGCAGTGGGTTTGGCTGGTGATAAAATTTGTATTAATTATTTGCATAAACAGTTTTGCTGGAGGACTGTTTGCTGACAAAGTAGCTATTCCAGAAAGCTAGCAAAAAAAAAAAAAAAAAAAAAAATTGGCTAGATTATCTTAGTCATTGTCAGTGCTGCTGTAGCAGGCTTAGGGTCATTTAATTCTACTTTTAGTCTAATTGTACATTTAATCCTTAAATATACATTCCCTTGATTATCCTTAAATATACCTTCAATTGATTACCTCAGATTTCATTTTTAGATGGTCTGCATAGTGAATGGATTAACTGGTACCATCTTTGCCTAGAGATTAATTTAGCTAAATCATTACAGGCCATTCACTGTGCTCTTCAGCCTGAAAAGTACTTAATCATGCAGAGGACAAAAAACAGAGCACACTGAGAAACCCTGTAATGCCTGTACTAAACAGTGAAAAGGGATCATCTTTATTACTGCAAACATTACGTTCCCATCCTGATTTGTTTTTCTTCCATTACTGCACTTGTGGCTAGCACTGTATGTTCATAGCTAAGCTCATCTCCCAACATCAATTATACACATTTCTGTCAAGTACAAAAAGGAATTAGGAAACACTAGAAACAAATTATACTAGGAAACAATCCACAGACCTGGGCACATCTTCTGAGACACAGATAAATAAAGGTAATATTGAATTAGAAATAATTTCTTTTATCCAGCTGAGTGTCTAAAATTGCATGAGCATTTTTAAAATTATTTCTTAGCATCTAAAATACATTCTGTAATAGCTCTAGTGTCTACAGTCATGTTAGGATATATACTTACATACAGATAAAAAACTAATTACAGCTTGAAGGAAACTATCACCTGAAGAAATGGGTAAAAAATACATCAACTTACAAAATTAAACAATTCAGTAACTCTTCCAAATAGAATAGTTCCCTGTTATAGTTGAAAACACCAAGGTTTAGATCATCCACAGGACCAAAGTATCTTTAATAACCTGGGCTTGACTGCCCTTGCAATCACTATCACAATTAAAACCTGCTTCAGCAGTTAGATAATCAGAGCTAAAGGCTCAGTCCTACAGAGCTCAAACCTCAATCCCATTAAAAAGACACTTCCGTTTGGAGCATGCATACAGCTGCTGGTGCTCATGGGCAAGGGAAAGTCAGGGACAGGAAAGCAGAGAGACTGCACACATACCAGATCCACAGGATGGGAAGAATCAGCTGGCATGGCATTTTAAGGCATAAAAATCACATGACAAGGGCTATATTACAGATCTAGCTACAGAACAAATTTTAAAATAATTCTTAACAAAACTATTAGAGCCAAAGAAAATTATTCCTTCCCTTTCAGACTACACAAAAAACCCGCCTGTTACCTATTTGTGTTTGGCTGTCAGGGGAAGCATTTGGCCTGCAGTCACTCTTTGTCAGCTTAGAGGAGGAATTCTGACACCCAAAATGACAATTATTTGAACTGGAATAGTAGTCCACCCATGAAAGTGACTCACACCCTTATTCTACTTTGGCACTGAGTTTATTACAACTGAATTTACTATAAGATTCAAACTAATTAATGTCAGTATTTCTTGAAAATAATTTCAAAATTATTAAGCCTTAAATAAAGAAAGCAAGGTCCTATTTATGGCAGACTGGACAGAGATCAAGTTCACATCACAGGTGAGAAGAGTGTACCTCTGGCACATTTCATATCAGATTGGTTCTGTTCTGCTTTATGGAAAAACCCTAAAAATTGCCTTGAAATTATAACACAGCTAATGCCAAAAAGTCCAGAGTGGTTCTCTAGGGGATGCACAGGAGCATTTTACACCAACTAACATTAGATTGAGGGTAGTTCTGTGCAGCCCAGCCCTTATCCCTTCCATCTGATGTTTCAGGTGGACAGGAGAAAAACAAAAAAGCTAACTAAAATTTAGAGACTTATAAAACATTAAAAACAATATGGCAAATAAGAGACAAAATTGCTTGATCTGGGAATTCAACCTCAGAGGTTATTTCTTTCAGTAAAGATAATAGGCTTTAACTTCATGCTATCCTATATCACAACTCTAAAAGAATAATAGGCAAGGAACACACGAGAAAATAATCTGTCACAAAATCTTGTCTTTTCTGAAATAGTTTAAGCAGTATCTCAAAGGATACCCCTGCATTTGGAAGCAGGAAACACTCTAAATAAACTAAAGCAAGTAAACACCAACATACTAACTAAAGAGGATAATCTTTAGCTTCTACCTTATCTCACCAGAGAAGAAAATGCATTCTTGAAATCCTGACAGTACAACAGACCATAAAGAAAAGTTTTGCTTTAGTTACCTATGGCATCAAAACTCAGCTCCAGAACTCTACATCCCTCAAGAATGCTTAAGTATTAAAGAAAATTGTATTAGATGAACCTTGTTATTCCAGAGAATTGTAAAGATCCATAAACTTCTTCATAAACATATAAAAACATGTCACTGGTATTTTAATGATGCCACTTGATGCACAGCTGCAAAGTGTCTGAATGTTGTGCTGAGAATTAGCACAGTTACCACTAAACACACTCAGCTACTTGGTCATGCTACCAGGAAACTGCTGCCACTGGCAGGCAGCTGGATGGGAGAGATTCCTCAGCAGTCACCCACAACCCCTCCGCCCCAACACAACATCTCTGTTTTCTTCTTAAAAGCACTGCTGATCCATATTCCTAAAATTACCTTTGCCTTATAAATAACACTCCATAATATAAGCAGCTGACTCTGCTGCTCCTCAAGGTTAGCCATTTAATGGCATTTTCTATTTCAGACTAGAGGTCAATTCACAATTTGTTTGGTTGGTTCATCTACTATATTATATTAAGAGTTAGTCAAAAAGCTCTTTCCCATTCCTTTGGGGTATAGCTTCTAACTAAGAGATAGAGGTTATACCATGAAATTACAGATTTTTTTAAAGTTTAAATCTAGACCAGTCAAAGAAGAGAGTGGAATTAATTTTGATAGCACTGATACAGGAACTAGCACACTCATCACTTCTGTGAAAGCAAAGCTTATTTCTTTTGGCAGGTATATATGGAAAGTTGAGCCCCATTAATACCCCAGCAGCTTCTTCAAGAAAACAAGATTATCTAGTTGGGTTTTAGTAAAAAGAAAATAATTAAGAAAAATAAGCTTCATTTGAATGACACTTGTGGATTCCTATTTTCTTCTAAAAGAAGCAATCAGATAAAAAAAAAGAAATCAGGGATTTCTCAGTGTCAACAAAATGCCAACTAAGGACATCTAGAATCATTTTCTCATTCTCTGCTAATGTCACCACTGGTACTAACAACAAAGTAGCTGGACTACAAACAAGTGATGATTTTCATTTGCTTTTATATATTATTATACATGCTAAGTAATTAGCACAGTCAGTGCTTTTATACCTTAGAAATTTAAGTGCCTATTCAGTGCCAGATCTAAGCTTTTGCCTTGGATACACAAGGCCACAATATATTTTAAAATATTATTACATCGTGCACACAGAACTGTTAAATTGTGTCAAATCAAACATATTCGATAACTTTGGGCAGGTCAGACGTCATCTCCTGGGTGACTACCTGGCTCAGATAACATTCTTACCAGGGTAACTGCTAAGTTTCTCAGAAAAGAATTCATCAAAATGATCAAAACTGAAAAGTGTAACAGCTACATTTAAAAAAAACCTTCAAATTCAGAGTCAAGAGTATCAATCTCAGCACCACACACACAGACACTGTGTAAGAGAAGATGCAGTTTTGTAAAGAACTTCTAGGAATGAATCCTGGTTTAAGTCACTTCCTCAAGGCAAAACTAAATTTCTGCTCATTAAACTGTACTACTACATAACAAAAATTGCATGCCTGATTCCAGCTGCTTCTTGTTGCTCCACCAACCCACAAACTTTCACTTACTGTTTCTGTCATCTTGAGCTGACCTTCTCGTAACTTAAAAAAATCTTAATTTCTTTCTGCCCTGATCTCTTTTTCTTCTTTTTTTAATGGCTAATGCCTCAGGGCCTCCAAATGCAGGTTGCTGAGTTCAGGAAGACTGCCCACAAAGCACTGAGGATTCTGTACTAGAAACAGTGCTACACTTCCTTGTTTCTATTCACCCCTTCAAGGGTACTCCCTTCCCAATAAATCATGAGTTCCAGAAGCAAAAGAGTACCTCAAGACATGCACACAACTCAGCGCCTTTCATCAGCAAATGAACAGGAAGGGATCAGACCCATAAAAAAAACTTGTCATTTAAAACATGTCATAAATGGCTCAACTCAACTGCAAAATGATACCTTAATGTGAGTAAAATCAGCTGCTGCTCTTTATGTTCTTGCTGCAAAGTTCATGCTTCCACATCCCATTTGGCTTTAGTGGATGATCAAGAATAAAAAAGAATACCAACAAAAACTAAAAAAAAATCCCAATGAAACTTCAGTGGTTCAGTAAGTAGTAACTCCCAAAACAATACTCTTAAATAGCCTCTTGTCTTAAAAACACACTGTAAAGAGTACATTTGGCCTATCTGAAAAAAGAAAAAAACACAGCTTCCTAATAAAAATTAATTACAGGTAATTTAAACATTTTGGTAAATGGACACCAGTAGTATTCAAAATTCTTTTCTAAGGACAGAGGACCAAAGGAACGTGTTAAAAAAAAACCTGGTTTATCTGTGAATTATTTTGAACTACATTCAATTCAACATTCTACAAAAGAACTGGAAGAACAGCTTTATTGATGTCTCCAGACATTACATATTTTGTTAAAATTTAATTTAAGCCATTCCAATTGCCCAGAGCATTCACTGGTTTCTTCAGTTCTTTCAAAATCCTTGTTCCAGTTCTCCAGGTTTCATCTGCTCCAGGTGCCCTATTATCTCTAGGGTCTCAGAGTGAAATGTTTTCCTTGTGGGCAGGACTGGTTACTGAAGCAGGCAGCAGAAGCTGGAGAAGTTTGTCATGATGAGAGATTTTCAGTGCATGGGATGTCCGATACGCAGCTGTGAGTCTCCTCAAAGAGTGGATGCTTCAGAACTCCCTTTACCAAGCAAATGCCACAAAAGCACAAATCAGCTGGTTGATGCAGGATGATGTGGACAAGTTCTGCCCATAATCACTTAACAGCAAAAGACATCAGGAAATAACATAATTTTTCAAATCCAAGAACAGTCAGCTATACTCAAGAGATGCCCAAGAGGAAACAGCAATGGGGAAGAACAAGTAGCAAGCAAGTAGTGTCTCCTGTCTATCTCAAACCAGAATGAAAAACAAATAAATAGCTTTTATTTGCATCAGAGGATAGAAATCTATCCTCTGATAGATTTTACTGACAATCTGTTGATTGCTCATAAGATTAGGAAAGAAACTGTACACTTGCCAAAGTTTGCTGACCCAAGCACCTCAGAGAAGTAAAAGCACCAAACAATATCATCAACATACATTTCAAGTTTTTAGAGTGCACTTTTGCATGAAACTCATCCTTTTCACAAGTAACTTCAAACAAAGAGTACACTATCAAGACAGAATACAATAATTCATCAATTAAAGTATCCACCATCACACATGGTCTGTGTCTAACCAACAGAGGTCTCTACAGAGACCAAGCATGCTTACCTCAGTGTTTGGCTGTAGTGCCTGTGCATCCTGGGCTGCAGATGGTACTATGGTACTTGCCCATGTAATGTTGGCACTAGCAGATGATAAGGAGCTGAGGGCACCATTTTTCAGTTCCTCAGTGGAGTGTGACTTGGGCCCAGGCCATCCCAGGATACCATCTGAAGCAGAAAATAGGCATCAGCTTACAAGAGAAAGATTTCCTCCATCCCCCTCACCATTCTACTGATCTAAATGAATTGTATCTCTTCTCTGCTCCCATGTACAGCTCTACTTTAGTAAAAAAATGATCTCGTACTTTCTGAACCAGCTTATGTAGTATCTCAAATGATATCCCAGCCTTTGGAAGCAAGAAACACCCTAAATAACCAAAGTAAGCATCTTATACGCAAACTTATCTGTGATTATTTTTTTAAGTCCACCAGACTGCATAATTCTATCTGGTATACCTTGGAAATTAGGCAAGCATTCTCTACCCACTATTTTCATAGCTATGAAGTTATCCAAGTAAACCCTCCATTTCTTCTGCCTGAAATCAAAGTTTTAAGCCTAGCAGCTGCATTTTATTTCTGCCTGTACTACTAAAAGTCTTTTCTAAAATGCTTTACTGGTACCAAGACCACAGTTTAAAAGAGGTCTCATTAGAAAGATACACATTAAATATGAATCAAACAAAACTTGGCATCAGACCAACCCTTTTTTCTGGAGGCACTTGATTTCCTGGATAGGTCTGTATTTAAGGATGCCATGACAGAAAGTATGATCAGCTAAGGCAAGTGCACAGTTGTTCCTCCCTAAGTGCTCTAAAACATAGCTTCAACAGTCAAATCAGTAGCCCTCAGCACAGGACTTGAAATTTCAGCTATTAATTGCACGCTGCTATAAAACAGAGATATGGATAAGAAAATCATAGCTCTTCACTCATTACCACAATTTATATATGAATATACAATTAGTGCCACAGGGAGGATCTCTTCTCGCTGCTGACAAATTTTTTAAGATGATGCAGAGCAACACAAAATTCATTAAAGAATGTGCAATTTCTCCTCTCCATATCACCAGGGTTACCAGACATTGCCTCCTAAGTGAAGTACATGGTTAGATCTGGAGAGGCTATGCTGCATCAGTAGCACTCCCGTTATTAAAAAATGGGCCACAAATCCCATAACTGACTGAACTCTTACCAAATGCTAGACAAAACGGTTACAGAACATTCCTCTCATCTAAAATGACACTAAGTTATGAAGACATGGCAGGAGTTCAGAGCTACTTTGCTTAGAGTGCTTTTGTGGCGCCATCTTTTGCTGAAGAAATTGTGATGAAAGCATAAGCAAACAGTTTAAAAAAATTTTTTTCAAAGATCTGAGTAACCAACAGAGGGAAAAAAATCCAGCTTTTTTTCTTCTTTCAAATGTGTATTTCATACAATTACACAAAATTCCTCATGCCAAAGGAAGAACATTTCTGTGGCTCTGATGTCAAATTATTTCTCACTCTTCATTATTTTGCAATTACAGATCTCGATCAAGTTTTCTGTTTCTCTCTGTCAAAGAAGCTGAATCAAGGATTACTGTTGCTATTTTTCCATTACAGAGACACTAAAAAAAATTGAACTCACTTCGCTTTATGATAATCTTTAAAAATATGTCATCCCATCATTTCCTTGGGCTATCCATTTTCTCTCTGCACAGTCTATTTGGTCTTCACTGTAAACAGTAATTTTTTATTTTTTTTAAATCTAGTTTATGTAAATAAGCACAATAAAAAGCTCCCACATGAAGAAGTACCTCACTTCAGGGGAAATTTTAAAGTGTGATCATTTACTTCATCATCACAAACATATTTTTTAAAGCACTATACTAGTTTTCCTCTTCAGTGCAAACACCTTGTAAAAAGAGCTTTGTATTTCTCTACACATTTTAAAGTCTCTAAGAGAAATAGAAACTGTTAGAACTAGGCAAGCATATTTTCTCTCCTGTACCAAGGGCAATGCTACTCTAACAAAACAACAAGTCTTGTCAGTCTAATCAAATTTTAAACGGATCTCAAAAATACATTATGACCTAGCCAACACCAACAGGATGCCAAGAGTTGCGGTCCAAATTATATTAAAGCACATTCATTTCCTCAACACTTCTGCATATGAGAAAAATTGTTTAGTTAACTGTGCATCTGGAATTTGACTACTTTGTGGAACAGAAATATGCAGGGAAAGATATTAAGTCACACAGTACAGAAATCTAAACAAATAAAGAGTATCTCTCTGAACAAATTGAAAAAAAATTCCCGTCTAATTTCAAAGTGCCATCAGGGAACCTGTGATGATCTTTAATCTACAAATCTTACTCTGAGATGGCAGCATTCAGAGATCATCCCAAGGGACTTGCCATATATCTAATACAGCAGCTCACAATTCAGATAAAAGCAATCTCTAATAAGAGAACTCACCAGAAATTATCTTTAAATCAATTTAGACTAGTCTACAATCTCTATGTAGAAAGTGAAAGGCCACAATAGTATGACTCCTACTTTACTCATATTATCAGTTTTCCAAAACTTTTCAGGACCGTTTTTCAGGGTTTTCTTCAATTTTTCAGTACACTCAAAATACACTAGTACAAATTACTCTTATCACAAAATAGTACAGGTACAGCTGTTATTTGTGCCATATCTAATCCAGTTGTTTTACTGGACTTTATTCTCCACAGATTGAGCTGCCATCTGTAAATCATATGATCCACTGTAATGAAGTTACCATCTTTGTCCTTTATGGGACTCAAAATTTTCTATCACTAGTTCAATCCCCCTTCTTGTAAAGACTTTAAAAATATATCTATGAAAATTAAACATAATATGAGAAAGTTTATCTTCTGAGTTGGATAAGAATAGGAAAAAGCTGCTGTCATTGGTTTGGGGATTTTTAAGCCAGATTTTTTCCTCTGTTCTCAGTCATAGCCAAAGACAGCTGACAGAAAGGTAAATTCTAACCTATTTTGATACATCTCAGAGCTCTTACAGGAATTCCCCAGAAAGGCAGTCACAAACTATATAGAAGTATTCTCAGCTACATAACTACTTTACTACTTGCTTTAAGACTACACAAAGCACTACACTAATTAAAACAAAACATCTGTTTGTGCAGTAAACAATGCAAAAATTAGAGAGTACGTACAAAATACACAGCTAGTAAAATCAGACAGATCTCTTCTACCTGCACTGTGTTAGTTCTATAGTTCCAGGAGTGAAAACTTAAGTCTGATTCCTCTGAAACTTCAGAGCATATGTATATACAAAACAAGAGTTCTTATAGAGCATTCCCAAAATTTAGCTTCCTTCCCACTTCCCCTCACCAGCAGCTTCCACCGTGATGAACAGGTAAGTACACCAAGGCACATAAGAACACTTGTACCTAAGCAAAGCACAGCATCCAGACACAATCTATTTCTCCTTGCCCTATAGCAATGCTACAGTTCACAAACACCTATTTTAGAGGCCACAATAGGTTGTATCACACAAATGCTCTCAGGAGAAACATCCTTCCTTTCTACAGGTGCACACTGCAGGAGTGGGGGGGAGTTCTCTCCAAAAAGAAGGTTTACAGGAGATTTTTCAGTTAAGCAATGCTGATAATTTTCTTTTGTTGGTTTCAATTTTCTGACTACGTGATGTACTTGCAAACTCACTTTTGCATGATAATTGACACATAAAATATGCTTAACACCTATCTCAATTCCATAACAAAGACCTTTCTAATTTTAAGTCCTCTGGTCTTGTCTGGGAGACTACAAAAAAAACCCTACATTTTTTTCCCTGGCGTTATTGCAAACTAAGATCTATTGATAACACTTTCCTGACATATTTTAAATAAACTCTAACAAATATCTCCTAACAGTGCAGTGGTAGGTCTTGAGGAGAAACCAGTATTAGACCTGGATTCCTTCTCCTGCCAGGAATGGATGTGACAGCTTGGTCTTTCTGCTGAATCCTTACAGCACACTGAACCAGCAAGAGCAAAGGGCAGCTGCATCTCTGCTTTTCACATGAGATTGTACTTGCTAATGTTGTGTGAGGACTGGAAAATAATGTTATCTTCCAATGAATGAAGAACATGTAAGGAATAATGTATTAGCCTTTAGATAGAGCAGCAAACTGTTCTGGTTATTCTTGACAGAAGCAAGGCTGAGGATGGTGCAATTAAGGGAGAACTGACTGACCAAGCCAACTTCAGTAAAGTACCCCCGTAACAAAAAATTTGTCCTCCCATTTTCTTTCCTCACTCTTCCCTCTCCACATGCATTTAAGCTCAAACAAGGACTTACTTGTCTACTAATTTTTCTCTCTTGTCATCAGCTGCAAGAGAATTCCTAGCAGTCATTTGTCAACAAATTGAAAACATCTAGATTTTGTCCTTCCTATCCATTTATTTTCTCCAAAAAGGAAGCAATAGAGAATAAAAAGCTCAAGTATATCCTGTCCCCAACTCTAGAATCACGTCCAATCCATCTGCTTCCAAGGGACCCAAAAGCAGCATTGTTTGCATATGAACGAGAACTGCAGAAAATCCATAGTAAGTGTGAGTTTGGTTTTTGTTTTTAGAGAATCTTAATAAAAATGAAATGGTCTACAATTTGGAAAAGCAGGCAAGGGAGAGAAATTAAAATATAGGAGGCAATTCCTATTGGGAAGATGCTTTATTCAGTAAATGAGTGGCTAAAGAGAAATGCAGATTAAAAGAACGGATTGATCTGCGCAGGCTGCTACTACAGGAGAGAATTCTGTCTGCCAAAACACCAGAATAAAAAAACCCACAGACCTAAAACACAACATACGCTGGTAGAGCTATATTAAAACAAACATTCAAGTTTGCTCCGTTTGCAGTCTGGGAGGGAATTATGTTAACAATTGCAGTCAACAGGCTCTGGAGATACTCTTCTGCCAAAGGCTGTATACAGAGCTGGGAAAAAAAATAACACGAGAACTTCTAAAGTTAGAAATTAAGAAAAGTTTTTTCTCCACATTTTTTATTTTCAAAGGTACCTGCTCCTTGTCTGTGTGCCAAATAAACTCAAGCCTGTCAGAAGGCACTTTTGATGTACCTAAGTGATGACATTCTAAGCCAAAAAGAAAGGCCTTGACATTTTCCACCATTCAACAAAAAAAAAACAAAAACCAAACAAACAAACAAAAAAAAAAACCAACCTAATTCCCAAACACAAAGATGCTTGTAGAGATGCAATCTCTCATCCTCAACTCATACTATATGTAACCAACACTTTCAGCTAAAAATACCCTTCTCTGGCATATTTTTCAATGAAAGAAAAAAAATTACAAAAAATTAGCCAGTGATCAACACACATACCTTTAATAATGACAGCTAGAAATTATTTTTGACATTATTTTTACTCAAAAGTAGAAACACAGACAGGATTTTGCTTCACTGACTGTTCTCATTGATGTACTTTCAAAACAGACAATCACAAAAACCCTTCCATGAAGCTTCAGAGTAGAAATAAAAAAAAATTACTGACTAGCCTTCAAGACAAGATTGGAGAGTTCAGTTTAATCTTCATGTCTGCTTATAGGCTTGAGGTCTAAGACTGAAAATTCGTGAGAAACATTAAATGGAAAAATCATGTCATCCTTAAATTATTCCATCAGAAAGGATGCCATAAAAATATTTTAAGTCATGATGTACATACTTGTAGATTCTGGACAAGATTCCACTAATATGAATGCTGACTCTAATTATTGGGGGAAAAAGGCAACAAAAATATTTACATCAAAAGAAAGAAGATTGTTTTTTTCTTGTCTAAAACAATACATGTCAGTAAGTCTGTTTAAAATAGTGACTATTTAATATAATCTTCATGAGAGCATTCCATAAGCACTAGGTCGGAAACTCTAAGTCTTTGCTTTAGAGGCAGTAGGACTGCAAGGTCTCCAGGAAAGTCAGCAAAACTTGCACAATCAAGTATAAAGACCCCAAGGACACAAGAAAAGGTAGAGAGAAAGCAGATTAAGTAGCTATATATCTACTTTTAAAGCAGCTCTCTCTCTTTATGGCATAATAGTGAAAGCTTTGGATGCTGAAGGAAAGCAAACTCTGGGGTTGGTTCAAGTCACCCAAGCTAAGCAATTGAGTATTTCTCACACTCCACACAAGGAAGACTGTTACCTGCCTGGACTAGATTGCTTTCATGAACTGTAGGCTAGAAGCAAGAAGATAAATTATCATATTCCTGTCTTCTACACATTCTGCCCCACAATACCCATTAGCATCTTTACACCACACAGGAGGTAATGACACAGCAATGGGATGGAAGCATTCAGCAATAAATTGCACAGGACTGTGACATCTCACAAGCAAGGCATTTGAGAATTCCTACCACAGGAGCACATGGTTTTCAAACTAACAAGAGTCAGTGACAATAGAGGTCATCTTTTCTTGTACCTGCTGGGTATAAAAGTAAAAAAATTCACCTGGAGGACACAATCAAAATGAACTAGATCATCTCTCAGAATTAGTTTGCTAGGAGATTACTTTAAGGCTTTAGTCTTAATAGGTATGAGCTTATGCAGCTTTGATGACTGTGAAACTCTACCGACTCAGCAGAAACATTAAGTCTATCAAAGTATGCCCGGAAAAGATTAAGTGTATAGGAAAATCAGTAATCAAGACTTGTAGGCCAGGTTCTTTCAGGCAACTGTATTGCATAATATGGCCGAGGGGAAAAAAAAATCATTTCAGTCAGGGAGAAGAGACTAAATATTTCAGCAGCTCTTAGTTCCCTTCTTAGTGTTTTTTTGGGGTTTTTTATTTTTTTACTTCCATACCAAAGAATAAGCCCACGTACACACTGAAGAATTAACTGCTTGCCTTCAAGTTCTCGCAGTTACACCAAAGATGCTGGTGTGAACCAGTGGTACAGAATTTTGATTCCAGAAAGGATTCTCATGCAAGTTTATAGTCTTAGGAAATAAAAACACTTAGTAGATTTTATAATTCAGTATTTCATAGTCATGCCTGTCCTTTTAAAAAAAAAAAAAGGGGATTCCCTTTAAGCAATTACTTATGTTTTGCTTGCATTTCTCTCTTCTTGTCCATAGAGCCTCAAAAACCATTATCAAGTCAAAATAAAGACTGATTTAACAGAGGATTATGTGGACACAGAGTCAAGGACATGTACACCTCAAGTCACCCATCTCTTGACAGTTCCCTTAAATCACAGGGACCTTGAAACTAGAAAGTAACTTTTCTTCAAAGTATTCTTTTCATCTCTGTTTCAAACCATTCTTTTCTGAAATAAAGTTATATCAAATAATATAATTTAATTAACGCTTCATCATTACTACTTAGGTAAGTGCAAGGGAGATTTGCATATTCTACAAGAAAATGGCAATTTAAAAAAAATTATGTTCCATTATGAAACTGATCGGAATCTAGATATGGGAAAGTCAGCACATACCACAGGACAGGTATCAAAAGGTTTAATACTGTTTTTCCCAAGAACCATTTTTATATCATTTTCCTGCTTCCCAAGTAACCTTTCACATTTCTATTCTCCTCACAATGGGAATGCTTCAGAGGCTGTCCCACTGTGCCATCTCAGCAGCCTTGAGGGCATGTCCTGCCCTGTAGAGAACCTACTGCAAGTAAGGGCAGTGTGAGGGGGATTGTTTTGGAAGCACCCAAAGAAAACACAAAAAGCCACCCTGTATCCAGAGTTCTGCTGCTGCTGCTTCTCTTACATCAACACTTGCTCTTGTTCTTAAGACTTAGCAGTGCAGTTTATGCATGGGGAAACACTAACTACCCTTCCAGAAAGCTCAAGGTCCAACTTCCAATATTATGGACAGATTCAGAACTGGGTGAACTGGAAAAACTGACATACATGGGGACTGAGAGGCTCATGCTTGCAGAGCTCACTGTATTATCACACTGACATTTTAGGCTCATAAAACTTGCCACTTTTTTTTTTTTTTTTTTTAAAGCATGGAGAATTCTTTCCAGACTCAAAGAAAAGCAGAGACCAAAATAAATCCACCTCAGCAGCATCTTTCCATGCAGAAAACTAGAAATATTATTTTCACTGTAGCACTGTATAGCATTATTTTTATCAAAGAAATCTGTATTGAGTTTGAAATCTATTTTTTAAAAAAAGGAGGGGGAGCAAACCAAAACAACTAAGCTGGTTCCACACTGCTATTAAGAATGTAGGTTTATATATACCTCTTCCCCATGCCACTTTCCAGCTGTCTTCAGGAACAGTTTCTCTGAGAAAACTCAGGACCGCCTCTTTTCATCCTCTCTTCTGACTGCAATACATTTTGCATCTTTTTTTTTAGGCAAAGAATTACAGTGCTTGAGACTGCAGAAACTCACAAGCAGCTCATCCCAATTTGCCTCTCTGGGAACAGCAAATTTTGCCTGCTTCATATCATAAGAAAACACCCCAAGGCACATGAAGCAATATCCAAGGGAGCTTGTGCTCACCTGATGACAGTGTCCTGTTATGCTGTTGGCCCACTTGATGCATGCTTTGCTGCAGTAGACTCAGGCATTCTCCAAGGCAGCTCAGGGTGGCAGCAGAGGTAGCTTTTAAAAGTAGCAAGTCCTGATCCAAGGCAGTAAGAGGTCCAGAATTTGGGAGAGATTCAATGGCTTGTACAAGATTCTTCTGTTGTCCTTCAGCTTGGCTCATGATCTGTAAAGGTCCAAAAACATCTGCTGTCATAGGAAATATCACTATGTAGCTGTTAAATTCTTATGGATTGAAATAGTGACTAAATGTGAAGAACTACCACAAATGGATGTTAATGTTCTGATCCAAACATACCATATACTCACCTAAAAAAACGAAGGGCTTGAGACTACCAAAGGCCTGTAAAAATGTCAAGACTATGTTAGAGAAAATAGTCTCTTAAAATAGTAGGTTCACAGTAGGTTTAATAGTGACTCATACTTTCTGAAAGTCTTTGTAAGGAAAAGTATGAAAATTCTACTTCCGTCTCCATTATTCATTTAGGTTTAGATTTTCTTGCCTTTGTAGGTGACCTGAGACACCCAAGGAAGTTATTTTATGTAGGAAAGGAGGAGGGACAGTGTATCTCATCACAGTTTAAGAACGGGCATTATTCATTTCTCAAACACCACTAAGGACCTGGTTTTACAAAATGCAGTAATCTTTAACTTTCAAGACATTAGCATAGAAAGCAACTTAGAGTACTTCTTTCATACCCAATATGAATATCAGCTGTCAGACAGAAAGTTAATCTCTTTTTGGGTTTGGACCATCCAGATGGAGATGAAAGGGGTGCTTGTATAGCAGGTAAAAACAGTATTTGAGCAGGCTGCTCTTTAAACAAATTGGCAAGCTTTCAAAATCCTAAGACCAAAAGAAACAGAATATGTTCAAAACTTCTCTCTCCATTTTTGCAGCCTGTAGGAAACTATATATGCATATGACAAGCCTCTTACACTTACCTTGCAAAAAACTTGCTGCAAAAATTTACAGGTCTACACTTCAGATATCCAAAGTTTTCAGAAAAATATATCTGAAGACATCATAATAAACAAAGATTCAAGCTCCATTTGTCCACACTACTGTACTGTAAAAATGTATTATAAACTTCATTACTTTTTAAAATATCATTATTATATTTTCAAGTATTGTGTGCTTCCTGAAGCCTTCCTATGCTACTGTAAATTGACTGATTAAAAAATATGTTTTGAGTGCACTGAAAAGCATGAAAGGAAACTGAATTCAGAGATGCAAATAACCACTCTTGCAAAAAAGACTAGAATTACACAAGAAGATGTTGTTGCAGCTCGTAAATTTAGCCAAATGCCTTGCTGAAGGTTAACATGACATTTTAATAATCAACATTTAAAACAGAGGCCAAAACTTCAGTAAAAGCCACAGACAATTTTAATTCCCTTTGGCAGAAAACAAGACCTGTCAGAAGGTGACACAGACCCTCTCAATATGCAGCTTTAGGGAACTACAGAATCAATCCGAGGTAATGCAAGTATTCCTCCTTCCTCCTTCATGGAAAGAGCACAAGGAGGCAAATGGAAGGAAAAGACAGGAGAAAAAAGATGACCGTCTCCCTGGAAGACTAAACAATATAATTGTATGGAAAACTGCTCCTCTCTTTTTCCCATCCTGCATAAGAGTGTGAAATTGAAAACCTGACTTTATCGTACTTCACAGTGACAGAATCTTCTATTTTCATTTCCAAGTGACTAGTTTTCCTGGTTTTTTTCTCTTTTTTTTTTTTTTTTTTGGCAGGGGGAACAGCTAAGAAATTCAAGATTTGCTTCCATAAAAAATAAAACAAAAATTAAAAACCAAAAACAAAACTTTGACAGCTTCAAACATTTTAATCTTCCCCTCCCCCTTAATAAAGACTATATTCTTTCACAGATAAGACAGGAGCATAAGATAAACTGATCAGGGAGTTTGGAAAACATTTGGAAAAAATAACTGGGTGTTTGCAGCTATCACCCAGCCCAAAACCTTACAGCTTTTTTGTCAGCTGTATTACTCGATTAAGAGAAATTTCAGTAAAATCCAAAGTCTATTCCACCTTTATCCAAAACAAGGTGTTAGTCCAAGTCTTACTGTTTTCTAGCTGACCTAAGATAGCTTTAAAGGGGCCTTTTGATTCATCTTTTCCTTACTACCTAGTTTCATGTTATAGTTGTGATAGCAGCTGCTGCTCTACAGACCTGATACAGCAGAAGACATCTGGAACTGCAACTTTTGTGTAGGATTCAAAGTATCAGAACTTGCTGAACATTTACTGCTCAAACACTGATCAAAACCACACTGTTTTAGGTGCTGAATGCCCAGAAAAAGACAAACCTCCTCTATTCTAAGTGACAGATCAACTCAATGGCAAAAAGCATAAGGAAATTACATATATTATTGAAATAACTGAACTTTTTAAATATGTTTGCCGTTTTTTTAAAAATACTTTGACAAAAGATCTCAGAAGAGATGAAGTGCAGGTGCTCTACAGAAAGTAAATAAAGGAGAAGCTAGCACAAAAACACCAAACCATAAAAGATGAAACTCATTAACCACACTAACACTTACAAGCCACTAAGTCATGCAGTTATAGCATCATCCTCTGTCTTACTGGTGGCTCTGTTTTTTGCTTTTTCCCAGAAGAGGAGAGGTAAAATGCTTGACCTACCAGCACTCTAAGCTTGTTTCAGTATCAGAATGAAAAGCTTTGATTCTGAGAAAGGGAAGTTTCTAACTTTCCTTTTCCAAAGTGAAATAACTTGCCCAACTTTGAATGACTTTGCTCTTACATGGGGTTATTTTAGCGTCTTACAATTGTCCATCTTTCCCATTTGCAAATACAGACAGCTCAAAGTAGCAGTTCTCTACTTGTAACAACAATGAAGGGTATTTGCCCCTGTCTCCTCACCAAATATGAATCCATTTCTCTTCCCACTCTTGTTTTGGATTTGACAGCTACTCTTCACCTCTATATTCTTCTCATAATATCACAAAACAACTGCACGTTTTCAGAAAAGCATTAAAATGTCAAAAATACAACTTTATGACAAATGCACAATTAAAAAAAACCTGAAAGAACCAGTAGGATTATATGTATTAAAAGGAATTACATGTCTGCAAATATCTAGCATTATTACGCATGCATTTACTTAATTGAAAAATGTTCAGTAAGAGGAAGCCTCATCCTAGGAAGACACCAGCTCAAATGCATGGTTTGCTTCTTTCTTTATCTTCTGATTCAGGAAAACAAGCAGATGAAATGTGTTCCCAATTAACAGCTGTTCCTGAAGCATGAAGGCAATTCATACCTTTTAGCCTGCCAGAAACTCGCAGGTATTGCCTGTGTTGTTGCAGGAGATTGGCTTTGGCTGGTTATCCAGTGCCCAACTGCTTCCCCTCCTTGTCTGAACTACAAAAAGTTTGGGGGGTCGAGATAAGGACAGGGAGGTCACCCAATCACCAAGGTAAAACAAGACTGGACTCAGGGAAATCAGTGTCATTAGTGCCAATCAGAGTAAGGTAACGAGAAAATAAAACCAGATCTTACTTTTCCTCCACCCCTCCCTTCTTCCCAGGCTTAACTTCATTCCCAGTTTCACTGCCTCCCTTCCCAGAGCAGCACAGGGGGAGAGTTAGGGGGAGTTACAGCCTGATCATGACACATTGTCTCTGCCACTCCATGCTCCTTCCTCTCTTCACCTGATCCAGCATGGGAAACAATCCTTCACAAACTGCTCCAGCACAGGTCTTTCACAGGGTCACAAGTCTGGTCAGCAAATGCTTCAGCCTGAGCTTCCCACCGGGTCACAGCCTGTTTCGGGCATCCAACTGTTCTGGCAGGGTTCTGCACAGGCTGCAAGTGGATCTCTGCTCACCATGGGCCTCCATGGGTTGTAGAAGGACATCCTGCTTCACCATGGGCTGCTCCACAGGCTCCAGGGAAATCCCTCCTCCAGTACCTGGAGCATCACCTTCCCCTCCTTTGTCACTGGCCTTGGTGTCTGCAGTTGCTTCTCTCACATTTTCTCGCTCCTCTCTTCTCTGGCAGCAGTTTTTTCCCCCTTCTTAAATCTGTTACCCCAGAGGCTCTACCACCGTGGCCGATGGTCTTGGCCATCTTGGAGCCAGCCGGCCCTGGCTCTGTCAGACATGGGGAAGCTTCTGGCAGCTTCTCACAGAAGCCATGTCTGTGGCCTTCTCATGCCAAAGCCTTGCCATGCCAAGCCAACAAATTCTCCTGAATAACACTGCACTCCAACAAACCTGCCAACCAATGACCCTCTAGTGAATGTCAGAACGCAACAGGAAACATCTGTGATGCTTTCCTCTCTAGGTCATGCCCTCCCTACCTCTTGCTCCAAAACAAGACAATCCACAGCTTTTGTTTCTGCCGCTTCCTCCTCTTCAGGGCTGATCTTAACATCCTGTGTGACTGCTTTCCCTACTTAACCTGCTACCTACTCCTTCACAGCTGGAACTGCACCTCCTGTTCTGAACACACAGCCCACCACAAGGCAAGACACCAAACACTTATGTGATGAGAATCCAACACAAATGCTAAGTAGAAATTACTAATTCTCAGGGTTATTTCCACAGTATGTGGAAGATAAGCAGAAAAAGCCATGAGATACCCTAGGTTTGCAAAGAAATTTATTTCAGACATAAGATGAAAGAACATTCTTTCATGTGGTAAATAAGCTAAAATTAGTTATTAAAAATTAATTTAGGAAGTAAAAATGAAAATCTGAAGTTCTATTTTCCACGCTAAAAGAAAAAAAAAAATACAGGAATCCAACATTTCATTAAAATACTAAATGATTCTTTCCCACACAGAGAAATCATCTTTTAAAATCTGTATGCCATTTTTATTTAAGGCTTCAATTTGTTTCTGAAACTAGAAAAAGAAAGGGAGAGATTCCAAATTATTAAGTATAATAATAAATAATCTCTATTCAAGATTTTTCCTTCTGCCTGACAACAAAAATAAACAGAAACTTCAAATGAAAAAAACTGAATAGCCACACCTAAATGTAAGAGCATATGATTGCTTTTGACATGATTTTATTTTAAATGCTTTTGTTACCCGGACTCCAAGACTAACAGGCATAGGTGTGTTTGCCTAGGACAGATGTGTATTATCAGACATCTTTCTTTCCAGAATTATCGATCCTACAGAACTTTGCCCAATTAACACAGTGCATCACAACAACCTAAACAACACCAGCTTTCTGCTATCTGTAAAACTCAATCCACAGCTGCTGCAGGGGCACCTCCCAAGACAGTGACCTCAGGTTCCTCAAATGAAGAATGACATCAGCCAAAGAATGACATAACCTCAGGTTCCTCAAAGGAAGAATGACATCAGCTGTATGACCTCAGAGGGCAAGAAGACATTCTCCTTTTGTCACAGGGGACACATGGAGCTGGCCATGAAAACAAGTAGCATTACCAATCCTGTCTTTCTACATAATGATTTAAATGCTTCAGATCACCCACCCTTCTTCCAGAACATAAAACATGAGGGAGGATTCTTCAGACTGTGCCAGCCACAGTCCAATACACATATGAGCAATTTGAAATTTTAGTTTAGACTCTGTTTAAATGTTGTTTAAATAGTGTTGATAACATAATTGAATGCTTTTACAGTCAGTATTAAAATATGCTTACCCATGCATGAGGAAAACTCCAAAACACTCCAGAGAAAAAAGAAAACATTCTTTTAGCACTGAAAAACCACAGGAATTCTGTATCATCAAGCTCATCTGTGACATGCTAGTAATCATTCATGAAAGAGACATTCTTCTCCATCAGTTAATAACACTTTTTCTCTACTGTAGCAATCTCTGCACACCATCACCAGCAGCACGTGGTCTGACTGCTTATCTGTAGGCAAGACCTCTGAAAGATTTAATGCAGTCATTTTTATTTTTAAATCCTTTCTATTACTGACTGCATGCAAGTTGAAAACAGTTAATAAATCCATGGGAAAATAAACAACACAATAAAAAGAGCTTATACAAAAATAGAGCATCTGTAAAAATAAACAGTTGTGTGGAAATATCTTTAGACACTTTAATAGTAATAGAAATGCAACATGCATCACTCCAAGTCAAGCTGTCCTTGTGAGAAGTTTACTGCTTTTAAAGACTGGGAAATAGCAAGCTTGCTGCTGCACTCTTTTTTGGCAGGATTTGATTGGTTGGTGCTTTATTTGGGGTGGGTTTTTCCAATATGGAAACACAGACTCTCTCTCTGACACATGCACATACACACTTCCTAGAAATACTAGTTTTTTGCTTTTTAGAAAATTGTACCAGAAAAATAACTTTTCAGAAAACACTGAGAAAGGACAGGAGGTGAGACCAGCTTTTCAAACTATTCTAGAATAAGTCACAAATGATGTATGAGTGAGGACATTTAACCATTGTTAAACATGCAGATTTCACAGGAGTTTAGAGGGTTTTTTTCTTTCATTTAATAGAAAACACCTTTTTTCTTAAAAGCAAATTAAGAACAGAAGAGTCCATAAACAAGAAATAAAAACCTTTTAAGTCACTGTAAATGTGATATATTGTATTGCCACATGAACATAACACAGTCATCAATTCTGACCTTGAGCAAGGACTCCTCTTGCAATATTGACCTGTATTTCATCAACACCACAAACTGTCATATGTAAAAATCAAAAGTTAAAACAGCCAGTATAAGTAGAATGTAGGTGTATATATATACATATACATCTATCAAGAATACATCAAAATGTAAGACACTGATACCTGGAAGTCCCATGTCACTAAAGCAACCACACCCGTCACTAACTGGACACACTAGCGACCAATTCACTCATATTCATAAATCCAACAGTATTTCCATTAAACTTGCCCACTTTCCACTATTCTGAAAAAGGAAAGAGCATCAACACACATGCAAGACTACCGTAAATAGTGTTAATCATCAGCTCAGAAAGTATACCTTACCAACTGAGATGTCTGGCAAATGAAGGTAACTTCTACCAATGCCGTAAAAGTGATTTTTTTTTTTCCCAAATGTAATGCTCTGTTGTTTTGAGTTAAGCAAAACCACAGCAGAGGAAGTGAACTTTTGCTTTGACTTAAATTACTGAGAAGACTTCTCAGACTGCTCAAGGTTACTTGCTATGTCCATCTTACTGCTTGACAAAAGAAATTTTCTGACAAGGATTTACAGACTTCACTCTTTTCTTCAGTAAAGTCACATTACAGATCTTGGGATGGGATTCCATCTATAGCATGCAAGCCAGGAAGACAAAATCACAGCTTAATATATAACTAAGATGAAATAACTAAGAATAGAGGTTGCTGCTGGAAGTACTCCAATACCTAACAGAAATCTCTTATCAAGATAATTTTGCACTTCAGCTTTTAAAGTGTCAAGTGTAGAAACAGGTACAAGACCAGATGACCACCAGTAACATATCTGTACACTTGGCTTTCAATAAAACCTGACCTTCAGACCAAAAAGAACCTCCTTAAACTGTAAACAGGAAAGAATTCTACCCACAAATCTTCAATCAGGAGTAAGACCCACAGTAGCCTCTGTGAACATTAATATGCTAATGACAAAAAATGTTTTAAGGAAGAATCCTAGAACACCAAGTGAGATACTTTGAAAGTATTTTGGAAAGATGGAAGCAGATAATGACATCCGTATCAGCTGTCCTTTCCTGATTACTGCTTCCCTCCCATTACTGGGAATAAGCACGAAATTCTCCATTATCATCACCTCAGGGTGGCAGCCAGCTGACCTCAATTATTTTAACAAAGCAAACAATGAACATTAAAATTGGAATGACTTGTTATATAATAGTTATTAAGGCTCAGACACATACATCCTATCAACAAAGCTTCAAAGGAGCAAGTTAATTTTCATTTGGCATGCAATTTGCAGACAGAGACACAAAAAGTGATGGAACAAACAGAACTATACCTCTGACAATCAGGATGGAAGCTAATCACCAGAGCACATTTCTTGTTCTCTTCAGTCCCTGCCTCTGCTTTCACCATTCAATTTTTTCCCTCAAAGGAGAATGAAAACAAGCTCTCTCCACCCTCATCTATTATTTTGTTATCTTTTCCCTAACTGGGAACCCACAATCTCTGTTACAGGAAAAACTGAAAAGTCAGTTGCTACATATCTTCATTGTCTCAGCTAACTAAACAGTATTTCCTTTGGGGTTTTGTTTCGGCTTTTTGTGCTCAGCCTTCTCGACACGCACTCCACAGGGTGGTTCCTTGTGAGGAAAACCTTACAGAGGAAACATCAAATGTCATCAGGACTGAGTCTAAAAGCCAAGTCTAAGACAACCAGAAAAACAGGGAGTGGAGGAGGCAGGCTGGCTCAATTGCTTCCCGTTCTCAGGTACTCTTTCCAATCTGCTGCTGTCCCAGTGGTCACCATCAGCACCTCCAGGGGCTATGAGCTCTCCACAGACCTCAGCACAGGGTTTACTCTCCAGAAAGCAGCTCGTATTTACCTACATCTGTCAGGAACATTTTTAATTGGCTAGTTATTTTTTTCATATACTACACATGAAACTATGCTCCCTTTTTTACACATTTGGTTCCTATTTTGTATCTTCAAATTCTGCAACTTGGAAACTTACAGCATATCCTTATAATATAATTCTATTTTGCACAGACAAGATTCATTAATCATTTGATGAACTACAGACGTCTTCTCATTGGCCTGCTATCCAGTAGCTTATTAATCACACCTGCAAGCCCTCTTGTTATTAGTTGCACAGCTACAATAGTAGGACTTCATATTTTGTAGGTCTGAATACTATTGCTTAGTCCATGAAATCCCCAGATTTGAGGGAAAGAGAAAAAGGGGGACAGGTCTCTTTTGTTGAATGGTCTGGAAGCCTTAAACATTCCATGCAGTGTCAGAGGAGGAAAATTAATCTACCCTCCCAAGAAATTCTCAGTTGGTTGCAGCTCAGGTATATGAGAGGAAGCTCCTCCCTTCAAAATAGGCAGAAGCTCAGCAAGAAAGGGAGCTGACCTAACTTAACTACTGTTTTACAAAAGCAGCATTCTATTCAGAAGAATGAAAGACAGGATATATTTAACAGGTCCATCTCCAAACACCAAAAATTTATGATATCTGTAATTGTCAGGGTTCTCTAGGACTTCACTAAGACATTTTATTCGGATGCAAGACACTCCCAAGGACAATCGGAGTGTTCTGAGTTTCTAAAGAAGTCTGCTTCTTAAATCTGGGAAGCAGAGAGACACCAGAGAGAGTTTCACAACCCATGCAATACGAATGGTTAGTACAGAGGATCAAAGCAGTTCTGGCAGGATCCCTGAGAATGCCTCCAGAAATCTCAGCAAAACACCCCTCATATGTCAGGCGAAAACAAATCTAATGCCTCCCTTTGCTACCTCCTTACTACACATGACAACCCCACACATGTTAAATGCATGCTTTCTATATTCAATCTGTCCTCCTCACCTGAGAAATGAGCTACTGAATGACAGAAAGGCAACTGGGGCCAGGGGTGAGGAAAAGACCTTGTGTCCATGCAGACAGACTAGGACAAAAACTTCCCATTTTGCCAGAGAATATTTAAGTAGACAGGCAATCTTGGATTTTCTAAATTAGAGGATATTTTTAGTCTTAATCAATACTCAGATATATATTCATCTTTTCGTGAGTGGCTTTATTATACAGGAGGGGAAAAAAATGGGAGGGGAGGGAAGTTTTTCCTGTCATTCTCCCAAAATCTTTTCATTATTCTGAGAATACCTTCTTGCTAAAATCTGAAAATCTTGCGTAAATCTGAAGGAGAACACTTCTCCTTCACAAAATTTTCCATGTGGAAGAAGATTTACAAACAAACCAAAGTACTAAAACACTAGAAAAAATAAAATTCCTCTGACAGTGTGACAGTGTCAGCTAAGAGCATTTAATGGAATCACTCCACACGTCTTTAGGTGAGAAGTGAAATCTTTTTAGAAAGAGCTGGCTGCCCTAAGAAATACACAAGTAAAAGCATGTGATTCAGACAAATTGTATCAATGACCACTGTGTTTTCCCACAAATCAGAGTAAGCTATTATTCTGCAAAATGATCAGTATCAACCTAGCACTGGCCACTTTGCCACTGGAGGGAGGTGTCAGGACATCAGGGCCTGTTGCAGGAGACATGACAGTTTTCCTCTTTTGCCTGCTGTGTTAGTGCTCCCTGTGAATACTCCATGTATCTGGGTAACACATGACATTTTGTACAAGAACAACTGTTAAGTGCTGGGTTCCCCCACCATGATCCCTTTTCTTGAGTATTTTCTACTAACCACATCCTACTAATTCAATGGGAGCAGAGAGCTGGGATCGCAAAGAAAAATCACAGGGAAGAGAAAAAGCAGCTCCCAAGGTTTCCCCCACTTCAAGTTGCTTTCAGCAATCCAAAACCAAAAAAATTAGAAAAACAAAATTAAGGAGTGCACAAATTCAAGTAAATATTGGATGGCAGCTGGCTGCCATCTAGCCAAGCAGGAAGCACATTGTTCTATTTTAAACCACAGAATACAGCACTGAGAGCAGTTTATAAAAAAGAACTTTGTGGTAATTTATTCTTATGCAATTTTACTATAAAAATTACCTTGCAAAGTCATTATTTTTAGTCATCAAACGTTACTTATAGACAGATGTTATTCTGTGGGTTCTTCTGAGTAGCAGTTTTCCTTATGCTTCAGAAGGATCATTTTGCCGAAGTTAACAACTATAGCCCTGATCTAGAAAGTGTATTTTGGTTATCAGGAAGTTAGGCCCATTTGTGAATTTCAAGCATTCCAAAGAGCTCCTAAAATGTTGCTGCTAGCCATTAGGTCAACATCAGCAATCACAGGAAATTTCTATCGGTTTACTGCAACATAGGACACAACTGATAAAAGGTGGGGTTTGGACTTAGAGTGAAATCAGTCTTCAGAAGAGAAAAGGCCATGTTGAACATAAATTACACATTTCAACATGAGTATCTTCAAGGATGCAGAGGTTTCTGTCAGAACATCTGGTGCTGGAAAAAAATAACTCCAAATCTTTTAAAATTACTATTATTATTATTATATTCTTAAATGCTACTTTAAAGCATATGTCAGATTTGGGCAGATGTAGTTCAGGTTTGCTTGTTGGATGAGATGTTGCTAGCCATCGTCTTACTGGTCATTTATTAAAATCATGTTGTCAGAAATCTGAATTGCAACCAAGAAGCAGGTAGCAGCTGCTGAAAAGCACCTATGTAGCACAGTTTCCAAAGCATTCAACGCCTGCAAGGCAAGCATTAGAGTAAGAACATGTAGCAAAAGCTGTCAGAGATCAGGTCCTTGTTAAATAACTAAGAGTAACAATGCTTACTATTCATGTTTGCTGTAAATTCAAAATGTTTCCCGTCTTTCTTAAGAGTCACATTCAGTACTTTAGGCATTACACAAGGAGCTGAAGATTACAGTAAGCCCTCAATAAACATGTATAATAATGTAAACTTCATGCTATGCTTAAAATATATGAGCCATTTCTATGGTTACTTTCTTCTTGAGGGCATTTATGTAAGTACTTTCTGTACTTAGTATTTGAAACTTCACTAGCCACCTAATATTACATTGTCATATATTACCACTGATAACATTCAAAAATACCTTCTACTTAATTCCGTAAAAATAGCAGGTAAGTGTGGATTAACAAAACGGCCCATGTATCTTGGAAGCAGTAATTTGCATTACAGAGTTGCAGAAGGTGCCCCTTCTCACCCTAGTTCAGGGTTTGCTGTGAAAATCACTGCTGCATCAGCCAGCCACCCTGCACTGAAAACAAGACCATGAGATGTGATACCCCTATCCAAGAAAATATTTACTGAAATATGTTTTTTTTAATGCTTCACTTTCAAACTGAGAACTCTGATTTTAAACTACTGCAGTATTTGTGCTATAGTTGTGAAAGAAAACAACCCTGTAGTTGCACATATGTGTATGATATGCCATGCTGCTTTAAATGTGTACATAAAATGGTTGAATTTTGTACATAAAGCAGAAATAAGTAGCAGTTTTGAAGGCACACAAAAACTGGAGACTGAATTCCCTTCAAATGTAACTCTCTCAGGATCCCCTGGGAATCTACCATTTACTTGAAATGTAATTAAATGTTTTAATAATTGTAAAGAATAATCTTGGCTTCTCTGAAACTGCTTAAGAAAATGAATGCTGCAGCAATCTCTGAATGTAGTTATCATACGTACAGTATTATCCCTAATTTATAAATTGCCATTTATTAAATGATGGAAAATTATCATCTTTGCACATGCTTGATTAGTGCTAAACTACAGGCTGAAAAAAAAAAAAAGAAAAGCAGCTATGTTTGTATAACTCATATTTTTCAGGTTCGACGTAGTGGGGGGCTGGTAGAAGGAAATATCAGAAATAATGAGCCAGGTTCATTCTTGACATAACCCATATGGACAAACAGTGTAATTTTAGTAGAACATTTGCTCTACAATTCCCATAGCAACCTTAATTCTCCCTGCCTGGGTATCTGGAACCCAGGATGACTCAACATGAATACAAAATCAAATGCACAGAACAAAGTACAGTTTAGGAAGATGCTACTTATATGCACTCTAAGTGACCTCAAACATATTGTAAACACAAGGCAAAGGTTCAGAGATCAGAGAAGTATTCAGCTCATGTTTATGTAACGGTAACAATTAGTTTATAGTATTAGAATAATTTCCATCACCTCATCCCTGAAAGTGAGACAGTTAATGCTACTTACTGAATAATTTTTATAAGCACATGTACATTTACTACTCTGGGAGACGAAACTGACATTGCCAGAGATTTAAGCATCCCACTTACTCCCCTAGGCGACATGTTTCTATTGATCTTAGCAGGACCAACCTGAGATAGAAAAAGCAGGTAGAGAATAATAGACGTCTATAGCTTCCAAAGGAACTGCCACAGAAGGCACTGAGTAACTGCATCTGCTCTACATGCTCTCAATTCTGTTTTTCTCTCTAAGGAGAGGAAGGGCAGGCAATCACACAAACATTGCTGTACAGCCAGAAGAACATTTCTGTGTGCTCACACTGGTATTTTCACACTGTTCAAGTATCACAGGTTTCTAGAACAGGGGCCAACACCAATTCAGAAGAAAGTGCACAGGTAACATCTGCAGCTGCCCTTTTTAGGCCTCATGTTAGGTTTGAAACTGGTTTATACTTTTATAGAATCAATACCTCTAAACAAATCATAATGGCTCCTGTTAAAACCCAACTGGGAACAGCCCTTTTGGTATCAACAAGCTCAGCTGCAACTGAGTTGTTAAATGTACCTGTAACACAAATTTGTATCACAACACTTCTCAAATCGAAAAGTGTGTCTAAACACATTTAAGTAGTAGTAGCTGTAGTATAACTTACATTATCATGTTCTGTGCCAAATTAATATCAACTACTGAATAAAGGCTTAAGGCCTCATTCATTTGTATTGACTTCAACAGACACAAAACTGACACAAAAGTTTTCTGCTGTCTTTCCTTCTGCTTCACTCTTCTTCAAGATAAGAGGTATCCATTGCTTTCTGAGAAACAGCTGGTTTTGGTTTAAGGTTTTTTCCAGGAAATTTTACATTGCCTGTTTTAGAGTAGCAACACTCTTCTGTTTTTCCCACCCAGATAATTAAAGTGAAAATTTTCTGACAGTGAGTTTGCAGACAAATGGGAGTGTAATACATACAATCCATATAAAGTATAGATGCAGTGTTATGAGGATGTAACTTCCTGAGTCACATATCTCACTTTCTAATTAGCATCCACCTATAGTTAAAGACTACTTATATTGTATCTTGACAGAAGATGATCAATAGGATAAGCCCTTACTAATTTCTTACTTACAGTGGGGGGTTGGAGGAAGATATTTTAAATACAAGTCCAGGAAAAACTGGAGAGCTGTAACTAACAAAGGCTACTTCTCTGTGTTCTCTCCCTTCCTTTTCCAAAACTGCCACTCACTGTACCACTGTATCATTTCCTAAAATGAACAGAATACAGGACACTTGCATTTCAAAACTGAAACAGTATAAACACTTTCTGCAGTACCTATGAGAGATGAAATGCCCTGGTCAGTCCAACTGAGTAATCTGTCTAGAGTGTACTTACTACACTAGTTTTGAAATGCAAGAAGACTAGTTAAAATAATCAACCACAAACTACCACAAAGAAAACACCACAAAGTAGCTTTTTATACTAAAACATATCTAGAAAGAGAAATGGACATGATTTTAGGTAACTAGTTTTATACCTGACTAGCAAAGGCACAGCAACACAGACCTGAGCAGTGCTATTGTAGCTGCAGTCCAAGGTCATCAGCTCTCCCCTGACAAAGCGCCCACATTACTAGGCCAGAAAGACTGAAGTTAGCACAGTTTAGCAGCCCATGCTGCCTCCATACCTTAGGTGAATATGAGATCATTTTCATCTCCTAAAAGCAAATATTTGAGTTATTACTCATGCATACCTAAAGGTCATCTTTGTTATAAAGCTAGCTCTCATCTTCTTGCACTCCAAAATCAAGGTGAAAACTGCCAGTGAAAGCAATGATCTAACATACAGCATTTCTCCCCACTTACATAAAGTAATTTTGCACAAAATTAGGCAAATACTTTCAAAAACATTTAAATTGTTAAAAGAATTTTTAAATGTGCACACTTCACACTGTCTAAACATGGTGTCCTGTTCAAGGAGCTGAATCCATTTTTTTTCATGAGCTCTTATTGCACAACCCCACAGAACCTCAACACTACGCTAAATATCTAGATCTACAGCATTCTTTTTGCTAGGACTCACATTAGACCTTATCCATTGACCTTTCCAAGCACATGCTTGCAGAGAAAAAAAAAAAAGGAGAACAAAAAAATGAAATAAAAAGCAAAACCTGACTTTTTCAAAGCCGCAAAGTAAAATTTGGCACAGGTCAAAAACTATAAAAATTTCCCCCACTATCAGCTTAAGCATTTACTACAAAGCTTTAACATCAACACACAGTTTAGTGTACATCCTCAAATAAGGTTCACACCTGTGAAAGTCCTGCAAGTCTTAATGCTTCCCCAAGTGGTTTAAGTACCGCATCTCCTTTGTCACCTACAATGCTGCCTGTGCAGTGCTATAATTCTGTGACACAACAAACACTTCTCCACACACAACAGCATCTTTTTTTGCTCACAGTAAGGAATCACAGTTCCTAGCTTTGCTATCCAAACATTACAGTGACCTGAAGACATTAATTTCTCACTTGAAAAATCCTCAAAAGTGTTTTAGAATAATCTCTTTTTCCCAATAACTACATAAAATTGTTGCCTCACAAAATTGCTGTTAAAACTCACTCCATGAAGCCCTAGATGCAAGTCCTAGATTTCCCCATATTGTAAGGAAGGAAGGAAAGAACTATCATTTAGCTGCATAATTCCTGCAGGAATCAAATAGTAACTGTTTATATATGGAAAAGGACTTGCAAGAAGCAGTAGAAGTGTCATCTTACCAAAAGTTCTTTCCAAGTTCTAGGACTGCCAATTGGCACTCAAAAGAGACGTTACACTGGTAGAGGCCCCATGAAATCTGGATCTCCCTGTACCAAATGTTCAGAAACCCATACTGATGACTAGTCAGGGTATCAAAAGTTGTAATAAACACATTTCAAAGTGATCAGAAAATCCTTCACTGGCTTTTTTAAACTGTGGGAAGAAATATATCTCTGGACTTCTTTTAGTTTTATTTCTCTAAATGTCTATAAATAATTATTATCAATTACTACAAAATCTTCACACACTTGGCTCTTTAACAACAATAACACTGGCAGAGGTTATACAGCAGTCAGACACTCAGCCAAAATAAACATTGTTCTGACCATTCTATCACTATTATTTAGTTCAGTGACAGCTAAAATTTAATATGAAGTATGATGTGGCCACTTGCTTAACCTTCCAGTTGATTTTAACCACCTACAGTAAAGAAATCTGAAAGCCTAACTCTAATCATAAATTTCTAATAGGATAATAATAGGCATAGTTTTAAAAACAAAATTAAATTTCAAGACCACAGAGACTTAGTTTGCCATAAAATTGCTTACTAAAAAATTAGCTCCAAGTAGTGCTTTAATGCTAAGTTATGGTCCAAATAAAGAGGTAGGATCTTTAATAATTCTGCATGAAGTGTAACATGATGCAGATCATTTCTCACAAGTTAATGTTTGGTTAATTTTAGTTTTGATGTAACATTCCATAAATCAGTGTGGACTGCACTATTAACACCAAGTTAATATAAGCAAAAATCTGATTTAAGTGATATTAAACAGAATAAAAAATTACTTTATGATGAAAAGTAATGCTTCTGAGCTTCTTTTCAATTCAACACTATATAAAAGTAGGGCACGTATTAAAACATACATTTTTTATAGTAGTAAAAAACTCCATACTTATATTTAATTTTAACTTACCAAAATTTGGAAAATAGGTGAAATTCCAATTTCACAATGGAAACACTTATTACATGCGTAATTTTGCAGACCTAGACAGTTGTATTTACTACATTTATATGATTTTGCTTATCAGTTTAGTGCTAAATAGACCTCTTTTCTACAATTAGTTTCATGCTAAAATTCTCTCGCCTGTTAAAAAAGCTAAAATTAAATAAAACAAATCAACCAGAAGTCAACAAACAAATCAACAAAAACTAAATCAAAGAAAAAAACACAGAAGGAAACATTGCTGTTCTTGTCATTCTTCCTGTTTTGTTTATTCTTATAATGAAGTGAAAAGAGGGGGGAAAGAACAATCAAGTAGTACCAAACATCTTGCATTATATAAAATATAGGAGTATATTCTGCCCCATATACAACATGGAGATACACCTCACTTTTTTCCAAATAATATGGCCAGATCAAGAAAGTTCAGAATTCAGAAGAAATTGCGAGTTCAACACTTTCTCAAGAACATTGTCCCAGCTAGCAAACACCACACAAGCCAAGTGAAGGATGCCTCTTTTTGTAGCATTACTGTTTTTTCAAAGACCTCTCATATAACACAGTAGCACTACCATATCATAATATTGTTGTGAAATTTAAAACATATGCTTCCTCTCATTTTCCAGAAGCAGATAAACTTTTTCGTTGACTCAGCCACTGTGTTTATAAGGTGCAAAATTAGTTAATGCAGTCATATTTATAGAACAATTAAAAAAAAAAACAAAAAACAAAAAAAACTTATTTGCCTGTCAAAGCTTAAGTGGCATTGATCAATCTGGAGAACACTAACATTGATCTATAATCCTTTTGCAGTCTCTTCCCTTCATCCAGATCATACCAAACAAATTTCAAATAAAAAGCAAAGATTTGGGCATTGAGGAAAGGATTAACTCTCTCTCTCACTGTATGTTTAGCTCCTACATTTCATTGTTTCAGATTAAAAATCAGGACTAGAACAGATTTAAGCACACTTTTGTGAGGGGCTCTGGACGTACCTCTTAATTGATAAATTTCACAAGGGAGGGTGGATCTAACAGTCACTGCTTGACTCATACATGGAACAAAGATATTTCCTGAAAACTCAGGTATCATGTACCCAAGTCTATTTCATTCACTCTAGAAAATGAGGGAGAAGAGAAGGAAGTGAACAGAGCATACTGCTGAAATAAAATCTCCTTCCTTAATCTGGAAGAAACAGACTTAGCCCTTCACAAGATGGAAGTAACATCAGTTAAGCAGCCACTTTTTACACAAAACTGGGAAAGAGGGTAGAAGGCCTGATTTCTCCACTGTTATGCTGTTCTTTAGGAAGCAGCGCACGCACACACAAAATATCCAACAATTAAAAACTTAAACTTCACATATCATCTTATGAAATTTGCTTATGCATCATTCATCTTAGTACCATTTTCCCTCCCAGAACAGCACTCGTTTCTTTCAGCCATTACTGTATCTTCAATGTCTGACGGGTTTTTTTTTTTCCATTATTATTGCAGCCCTCTAAAAAAAAAGTGTTGCTGAAGCTGAGGTACCATTTGCATCAAGCAGAACAAAATAATTACCTTCCATCATTACAGACTGAAGTCCTGTAACAGTTACCTTTTTTGGAATGACATCACATTGCAATACACGACAAACAAGTGAGTCAGCAATTCACTGGCCTTTTATGCAGGGATACCTGATCTCTTACTCATTGTAGGTTAGTATTTATTTCTTCCAGGTGTATTCTTTGCAACTGACGGCTTTGTCTCTTCCCAACTTATTATGATCAGCACATACACTAACACTCTCTCCCAAATAGCTTTCAGCCTTATTCAGCTTCATTTTACAAAATTGCAACTACTCCCACTGTTGATTTTATTAATAGATTTAAGGTGCACTCTGAATTCAACCTATGAGAGCAAATACATTTAGCATGCTAGGAGTAACCCTGGGGGAGACGATTGGTAGATGAAGACGGGATATTTCTATAAAAAAATAGATGTATGTTTTCTCTAATGTAAAGAAAATGTGGGTGACATTCAGACAGTCAGTTCTTCATTTCTAATGTCTACTAGAAGAAAAACAAGCATTCCTCCTCAGGATGTGCAATTTAAGCCTTCATTCAGAGTACATCCCAAAAATTTATTCAAATTCTAAACATGAAAGACAAAGCAGAAAAGAGTAAGAGATGAAAGATTAAAGTGTGTTCTATGAAAATCTGCCATAGTATTTAAGCTTAAACCTGTACTATTTTTATTGTCTGAAAGACAGAGTTAAATCGGCATGAGTTAAATTTCTTAAACACTGGTACAAACAGGCTTTAAAAGAAACAAGCTTTCTTCTTTAGTTTCCATCCATTTGATACAGATGAACCGTTTTTTCTCTGCAAGGCCAGAAATATAAACTTGACACAAAGTTAAGATTGCAGCAGCATAGCAACAAACTGCTGAGTTTGGGGAGCTAAGCATTCATTCACACATTCATCAGACTTATTCAAGTAGGTTTTTTCCAGCTACATTTAAATGCTTCAGGGCCCACTTTCCAATCTGAAAGGTATTGCTGCACATAGCTTCAAAGAGATTTTCCTCCAGTCCTGCAATACCACTGCAAAGCCTGGAAGCTGTTGCCAATCTACTTCACTTTTAAGCATGTGCACACACCAATTTTAACATCAGCATAAAAAAATCTATATACACCTGACCTGAAGCTGAACCAGAACTAAAGCTCACCTCTTGCTCAGCAAGGGGATCAAAACAAAGCTGTCATAAAGTCAGAAACAAAGAGAATCACTAACTTGACAGACTCAATTGCTTATTCTGAGGCAAAATAAGCACTTCCAAGTTATAGCAAAACAGCAGATGTTTCTCTCTTACCTCTCGGACTTCATGGAGTTGACCAGATCGCTGGCTCTTCACTCTTCGAGCAGCTGCAGGTGATTTGTGATGTGTGATGGTTACAACAGTTGACCCACTTTGATTTGTGTATTTCTGGCCACTGGGAGATGCAGAATTAGCTGTCCCAGGTGGCAACAGAGATGAGCTTCTACTTCGTGAGGATGAGATGCTCTAAAACAAGCAATAGGATTGTGCTATTAGCAACCTTTACACAAGCAAAAATTTACAATTCAGGCTATACATTTGTATTGTTCTACTTTTCTCACAAACCTAAATCTGGAGGTGTTACTGATTTATTCCTTTCTGAACCATATGCATGGCTCAGGAGATGTTCTTGGAAACATTAGAGCTATTGCCTTTGTTTCTTGGTGTGCCTGAAATTGGTCTTTGCAAATATCTTCACAAATTCTTACACAATAATATGCTGCTTAGTTCTTACAATTCTACTTTTTAGGAAAGCTGAGGAAAGACTTTGCAGACAGAGTAACAACAATGCCAATACAAATATTTTTCATGAAGCCATTGACCTACAATTCACCAAACCGGTGTGAACAGCAAGGAAGAAAAAAATCTTAACGCTTTCATTTGAAAATCTTAACGCTTTCATTTGGTGAACTTCCAAAACAGTGTAGTATTGTTCTCAGCATCAGACGAGGTTCAATTTTGGTAAGGCCAATCCACACACCAATTAAATATTCACATTCTAAACAAAACAAGTCTTAAAGAAATCAATGCATTTTGGAGTTGGGATAGACTTGGGATAAACCCAATATACAAAAAAGGCCAGAAATAGATCTCCAATAGTATCTGCAGTATGAATACTTTTAACATACAACCTAACAAATCAGTGAGGAGATTCGATTTTTATCTAACCATCTGTCAGTGTTACTATCTTAGTTTGCTCTCCACAGACCTCAAACACAAGTTATCCTGGAGGTCTATAGGACACCAATTCTCAGTCAAGTTCAGATGGGCAGCAGATCACCATGGGACATCATGTATAATATTGCAATATAAAAAAGTTTTTCCCTTCAATTTGATCTGTTGATTGCATCTGTAAGGTTAAAACTGAAACAGAATAACTTTACCTCATGAAACACAAACCAATTCAGAGAGTAACATTAAGCAGACTTTAAGACAGTGAAGAAAATACACAGCCCCATGAGTAAAACACCTTTCCTCCTCTCCTTCAAAACCTGCACAAATAACAATGGCAACCTACAACATTGCTAAGGCAGTCACCATCAACATGAGGAACTTCTCTTGAGCCTGCTACACAAAAATATTCCTACACAAAAGTACTCCTTGGGTATAATCGCTCTTCTTATACGTTCCATGTCACTTTTTGCAACTCTGTGGTAATCTTCAAACCAAGGTGAACAGGTTCCAACTAGCATTGCAATTGAAGTCAGGCCTCATGTTACCACCACGCTGACTGTAAAGGACAAGGCAGATTATTTGGCACTGCCAAGGAGGAGTGAATCAAGTAACAGTCCCTCTGCCACTGCCACACAAAAGAGACTTTAGGCTTTTTGAAGGTTTAAAAAATGGGTTATCACATTGACAGTGTGCAAAGAGCTACTAATCTCATAGAAATAATTATTATTCCATTGCCCTAGATTTAACATTTACAAATGCTTCCAAGAATGATGGCCTGACTGTTTTTGAAATGAATATATTCTTTGCTACTGTGGCCAATAAGATTACAATAATAAGTATCTTTTAAAAAATTCTCCACCCTGGCTGATAAATCACAATTGCATTAAAACCAGATTTGACTCTAAGGCAAAAAAGCAGCATCAGGTGTAATTTGTCAGAAGGGCAGAGAAGGTTGCTACGTTCATAATTCATCTTCCATTTGAAAGAGTATGGCTTAGGCATTAGACATAACTACAATTAAAATAAGAGCCAGAGGAAAAGATATTTGGGGGAGAGAAGGGGATTTCCTTTTTCAAACATATATTCCACAGAAGAAGGGTATTCCTAGTATATAAGAGTGGAATATACTTCACTAATGCTTGCTTTTCAAACTGACCAGTATCAGAATACCTTCTAAACTAAATTTAGGGTATAGAGGAAGAACAAGATAATTTCATCTTTTTAATTGAAAAATCAACTTCTCTTTCAGGTTAATAAAAGTTATTTTTGTTTTAGAATTAAATCTTTTGAGATTCACTGATATTTTAGTATCATACTATCACAGTAATAAAAGTATACATCTGCTAATTTCATATAGCTAAACAGATCCTAAGATTCAGACAAACAGCAGCAAAGTAGAACAAAGTTTTCCCATTAGATTCACTTAAAAGAAAACAATATCCTTTGAGAGGTAAAGTTTTACTATGTTTTGATTTTCTTGAGGGAGAGCTATAGATCTGCATGTAACAAAAGTTAGCACAAAACAAATATGGAAAAATCCCTGCACTGGTTCAGACTGTGGGACCACAGTGCATTAAGATGGCTTTTCCAAGTTTTGCCAAGGTATGCAGCAGCTCACAGCAACTTCTGGTAAACAGCCATTTAGGGCATGGAGTTTGGGGATCACTAGAGAAGGAGAGAAAGATCAGAAAAAACAGCTTATCTCTAGTTTCAGTAGTGGGTGGTGCTCAAGAAGTCTGTCCTGCTACAGGGACACCAGGTAAACCCAAATCTCTACATACACAAGTACACAGCCTGGCAAGGGCTGCCCATGGATCCACTGCCTGGTGCGCCTGACACTCAGCTCTGCTGCAGGGCAAGGCATGGAGCTTTGTGATCTCCAGGGAGAGACCACCTCTGCCAGTCAGTCTCCTAGAGCCCTCTGCTTCCCCTTGCAGCACAGAAGAGTCACCAGTCCTATGTAGCTCATCCAGTCAGGAAGACTGGCAATCTGGAATTCACACATACATGGTGTGTGCCAAGCATCAGAGCTAAATATGTTGGTCCATGGTCAGCTCCTGCAGGTTGATAAACAAGCTCTCCTCACCTCTTTGTTTTCAGTCCCTTTACATCCTTCATCCGTCCATAGTGACCCAACATTTCCAAACCACATGCCAGAAAATTCCACCAGCCCACAACATAAATACTCCAGCACTTAAATTTGGTATTATTCTTTAGAGAGCATCTGTAACATACAAACTTTAAATGAGCTCAGCACCAGGACCTCTGGCTATCCATGAAGCTATCTGTAGGCAAGGCTCCATGACAAACATAAAAATTTGCAATTTAAAAAACTTGCAAAATCAGTCACAGAGAGTATGCATGTGAATGTCTGCAGGAGACAGTTTTTGGAACCACTCAAAACCTTTTCAAGTTGGATTCCCCTCCTCCACTGCCACAGAGAACAGGAGAAGAGTACTGTGCCTGCCGTATCCCCAGAAAATGGGGGAAGCATCCAATTCCTTCTGACAGCTTCTTCCTGTCACTGCCAGAAGAGGACTCTTCAGGAACTGCACACTCAACCCCTCAGGCACTTTTGAATTTTACAGCACATTGTCAACACCTATGTCCCAGCCAAATACTTGACTCCTCTTTTGCAGAATTTCTTGAGATTCAACACTGGGAATGACAAGCATCCTTTTTGCATTGACACACAGCTGTGCAAAACTCAGAATTTAACATTTCTGTTGAAATGTGAAAACCTATGTAAAGTTTTCCACTGCTAAAAGCACTCTAATTATAAATGATACTACAACAGCCATTAAAGTCACTCTCACAGGAAATCAAAGCGATGACAGTAACTGATGGGCCTTTATGTCTAATCCCTGCTCTTCCCTCAGCACTGTTCGTATGACTGATCTGCCCCTCTTATTATTATCATATCTAATTTTCTCTGGTCTCACTGCTTTCTGGCTCACAACTAAATAAATAAAAAGAGAGCGAAAAGTCTGATGAAAGGAAAATGTAAGCTCTTCAACATTAGTAATGCACAGTGCCAATAATGAGTCAAGAAATCCACAGGCTGAAGCATCCCAAAAAGACTGAAAATTTTCTTTCCTGAGGCTACACCTTACCATTGCACCAACATTTCACCTGCTAATAAAATGAAACCAATAAAAGAATAATAAAGAAGCTAATAAAAGATTAATTTGTAACTTGCATTCATATGGGTTTTATGACCTAAAGCTAGCTAAAGTATGCTTAGCTAAAACAGATTTGGGTTAAGATTTTTATTTTAATAGCCTGTCCATCCCCAAGATAAAAAAGCAGCATTATGAATGTTTCCATTCGGATATCAAAACTCCTAACAATTAAAATAATGGAATTGAAGAACAGTAAGTTCAAACTATACTCATGTTTTCATGACTCATTCTCCCAAGAGATTTCGCTTCCTGTTCACAAAGAAACAGAAGTGTTTTTCACCATTTACCAGAAGCTAACAATTTTGTTTATTTTGAAAAGTAAATGCAATTTTCCAGAGATCAATAAAATAATTTCTGAAGTGAATTGTCATATCTGCTTATGGTTGATAATCATCATTTTCACAGGCACTGTGCCACAGATGTTTTTCTCTGAATAATAATCACCAAAATGACACTCCTTTACTCCTCTGCACATATACAGCACAGAAAACCAACCCCTGCATGCAGCTTGAGAGTTATGGGAAGTCACACACTATCAGAAAGTAATTACAATTTTGAGACGCCATCATTCTGTGTTTTAATTCCCATCTACTTATTTTCCAATGCATCCTAAGTAAACAAACACTGATAAAAGATAAACTTAGACACAGTTCTGTTTCATTTATATTATAATCATTCACAAATATTAAAATGCAAATAACAGAATCTACATAACATCCAAACTTCAGCACTGCACAGGGACCAGCTTATGATGTTTTGCACATTTCTGTCAAGCACCATCTATGGTACTAACTTTTCTGATAGAATATCATAGTGCTTCATCATCTTCAGTAAGGCAATATATGTATTTTTTTAAGCAAGAGACTATGATAATCATTCTATCATAAAATCTTTTCTTCATCAAGAATCATTTCAGCATGTTCAATCCTAAATTGATTTTCTTCCATTTCTGTAGAAAGATTTTAGAAGCAGTGAACAACCTTATTTTCATGAGGCTTCTAAAGGGAGGAAGAAAGATGTCAAACACACAACTATCATCAGCCAAGCATTGCTTCCCTATCAGCCTCACTACTGTAAGGATTTCATTGTATATTTTAATTAGAAGTGCCATTCTTCAGTTGACTTCCATAGGTCAGGGATGAGAAGAGGAAGCAGACAAGCACACCAACAGAGGGAACATTTGAAGCTCAAAAGGCAAAGCAATTTGACATGCACAGAAGAATCAAAACAACACTGAAAAGGATTTGAAATTTTCACCAATTTGGCTTTATGAAAAGGTATCATGCAGATGTTAAAAATACCCAGCCAATGATCCACTTGAAAATGTAAAGGTATCTCTGTGGCCATTCATTACAAGAAACCTGATAAAACCAAAGATCCATGAGAGTCATTCTTCCAGCTGTGGAGAATAATTACACATCTGCCTCATAACAATTTGATAAAAGTGCTGCGTTTTGAGGCATTTACTGCAGGTGCTGTTTCACATTATAGCCAAACTGCTACTGCAGTTGACACTTGACAGGAGTAGGTTTGGACTTTTTTTCCCCATCATTACTCCAGGAAGGTAAGCCAGTAGAGAACCAGAGACAGAGGCATACATTTCTCGGAGAGCTGGTCAGAGAACTAAGCTCTTTTTAGTAGGATGCCATTTTTTCTACTTTTGATGCCCAGGTGGAAGCATGACAAAACCCACACAAAAGGTGGCAGCAGAAGGAAGGGAATTGGACTGCAATTTACCGTTGCAAGGAATTAGCAAATGAGTTCAGCTTAAAGATGAATCCACACCATCCAATTTTAAGCAGCTAGCTCACTGTGCACCTCAAAACCAAAAGACCTAAAACAAAGGAGTCTGTCTCTTTATTCTAACACAGACCTAAGCTGAAAGTTGCCATCTGAGCACAGAAGTGACTTCACAAGATAAAGGTTCTGTTCCCTGTCACATTCCTGATACCTACACACTGAGATATACAAGGGTTATATGCAAATCCAGCAACCAATGCACGCACTGGCATTAAGGGCTGGTTTAAAAACCTGTGTTTGTTTTCAGTAGTGCTTTTACAGCCACCATCATTTAACAGTCAAGAAAAAAAGGAGGATGAAACACAAGAACTAAAAAGCTTGTGACAATTCCTGGATACAAAATTATTCTTGGAAGTTACCACAGAAATTATGCATAAGCCTACTCCTTCTTGAAAGCATTTTATATCACTGAATTCAAATTTGAATAATGTTTCAGATAAAGCTTGTACAAAATATTCACTTGGAATAGTCTAAAAGAACCAGCAATCCTATCCAGAGAAGATTTCTTCCAATACAATTGATTTGCACTTATGGAGGTTGAACAATCTGTAATTAAGTGAAATGAGACTTGTATGGGAATACCAAGAACACTAAGACTATCTGACAGCATGGGAATTATTTGCCAGAGAACACTTTCCTTTTACTGCTTATTTTTTATCATTACCACATAACAATTATTTAAAACAAAGTCAGAGACTTAGCTTGTGTTACATCCACTCATTAACTGCACCGCTCACCTTAGGACCATTCATTAGGATGCAACTAAATTTAGTGTTTAGTATACAACCTTTTCTTTCTTTTTTCAGTCACTTCTCTACTTAATTTCCTCCACCACTCCAATCCCCAGCTGAAGTTTTAAAAACAGTCATGACAGCAAGTCATTAAGTAGCATTTTGAAGCAGACAGTAGCTGTGAAAAAGAAAGGAAACTAATGCTGATCTAGATCCAGTACAGCAAGAAGGAATGCTCTTCTCTGAGTATTTCACAGAAACAGTGAAATAGCTTCAGCTTTGAAAAATATCCTCCAAATTAACATGTTTTTCTACAAATTCCCTTCCAACAATATCTATTCAATACTTTAAAAATGTGTTCTCTCTCCAGTATGAATGACCTGTCACTAAGTTACTTCACCAGTATTCTTGGAAACCCTTCCACTGCTTGCCTGGTTATGCCATTATTGGTTTTTTCACATTTAAACTATATCCCACTTGCATAATATAATATATACCACTCGCTGCATATTTTTCACTTCTCATTCTACCTCATTCAAGTGTATGACTCTAAAGAAAAGCTAGAAATTTCTGCATCTCAGTATTCCTATGAAAAAGGTGAATTTAAGCTGCAGAAGAAGCTGGGAGAAAACACTCAGACTCCAACTTTCCAGATGCTGTTCCCACCAGAGACAGAGCTTGGATTCTGTTCAAACTCCAGAAGCTCAGAACATATGAATATCTGCCTGTTTATAACAGCATGATGAGAGACAGGTAACTGGCAGTTTCCACTTACTACAGAGTATGAATTATACAGAGAGGGAGGAATAAAGAGATCCAACCTTGCTGACAGCAGAATAACAAATCACATCGTGACAGTCCTTTAAATGGTAAGAGCTATCTAACAAAACTCAAAAATACAGATTTTTGTGAAGTCCTCGATTATGCAGAAGTTAAGTCAAACATACACCCATCTCAGTGTCATTACACACCTTTCTATGTAATTCCAGACCCTAAGCTGAAACAGTAAGGTGTCTAAAAATAGCCGAATGCTATTTTATGTAAAATTAAAACATTTTAAAAAGCATGTTTCCACTCCCATGCTAATAATCATTTAGTATAAAGTACCATCATCTACAAGAGAAAGAAAAAAAGCAACACAACGAAATGAAACAGTCCTTACTTCTTTTACCTCCTACCAGGCAGTGAATGTGAAGTAAGAAACTTTGAGGAAAAGAAAAAAAAGAAAAGAAAAAGAATATAAATGCCTTTTTTTTTTTTTCTGGTTTCTGGAATTTCTGTGAAGAATTGCTACCTTGCAAATGATACATGATCTCCAAAGTCTGATTATTGTAGTATTCAAGCTTTTGATCCCTTTCTTTTATAAAGAAAAGCAGAGAGAAATTTAAAATCTTACTTGTAGGTGAAATTCAAGTTCACACTATATGCAGTGCTAAAGCCAGGTAAAATATTATTCTCAGTTAATACTCTAATACTGAGAAGACAGGGGGGGAAAAGGAAAAAAGCATATTAAAAACAAGATATAAATCTTGTCACAAGAAAAGTTTCTAGGAATAAGTAAGCACAAAATTGCTTCAAGTACAGTCCACTTTTTGATAAAGAAGCAGAGTCATCAGCGGTGTCATTTGAAGCACATAAATTCTGGACATTTTATTTTCTGGACTGTTAAGTTTAAAAATACAGAAGATAGATATTCGCTATTTGCTCTGTGGCTTACAAAAGCAGAGAATTAAAAGTGCTTCACTAGCAAACATTTCAAGTGAAAAGTGACCTAGCCTGATTTGTAACACAGAACTAAGAAGTATAGTTTTCTTCAGCATTTCTGTTTTATACTCGACAGATTCAAGCTAATTAAAACATATCTATTCCAGAAGATATCTATATTCCAACTTCCTATGCCAAGTTTCTGTAACCCACCAGTCTTCAAGGAAAATGCAAGAACCCTCTTCCTACTATCTGAAATACTCTTCCATTTAGTTCCTCTGCTACTTATGTCCACCACAGCTCAGTTAAGGAAATACTTTTATTTTCTTGCACAATAAGCACAGGAACAAGGAGCAAACCACAGCACTGTTGGTCACTATGCAAGAATACAAGTAGTCCAGTGAGATGCTCCCCATTCTAAAGCTTCCTGTTTCCAAAAGTTGTGCCTCAGATTTCCTGTGGCAGAAAGTGGCTTTGTATTTACTAGCCTCCCACTCATTTAGCCAAAACTTTCTAACAAATTTTGCTTTTCAATTACTTTTCAAATCTCTAAACATTTTTGGCATCCAAACTATCCCAAAATATTCTCTACTTTCTATTTATGTCCTTTTGGTGTTGTTTTTTGTTTTCAGCTCCTTTTCTTTGAGGTGCCCCTTACCAATATTATTATTAACAGTTAAGCAAATACTTCCTATTCAGCCACTGCAGAGCACTTACTATACTGATTTGCCCTTTCCATTCTCATCGCCAGAAAAACAAAAAGACTACAAAGAAGTCAAATTTCATCCCACAGAGTTCGTTCTGTACAGAAGAATAACAAATATGATGAAAAGTACTTCATTATTCCCACTCCAATTTTATATTTCAGAGATGGAAAGGGACTGATAAAAGTATTCATTACAAGTATTTGATAGAGTTAGAGCAATCTAAGTACTAGCCCTTCTTTTTCCTGATAATTTCTAAAATTTTGTTCACTTTCTTTGGAGCACTACTAATCGCTGTTTACTTTCACTGTTGTAACACCAAGATTTTTCTCTTGACACACAAATTAATTCAGAACAAAATATGCAGATACTACTCCTATCGAAGGAGCTCAACATGGAAAGATAGTCTCAACAGAAATTACTACTAAGTTTAACAGTTTTTACCTGAAGAGCCAACTTCAGTTCCATAAAGATCAGCTTCAACTAAATTACTGCTATTCTAAATGAGATTTTGCTATTAAAATAGAACAATTTATCACAAGCAGGAAAAGCATAAAAATAAAACCAGTATTAAGAAATATTATGAAAATTAATAGAGTGCAGAAGTATAAGAATAAGTATGCTATTGCACAAGTCTCCAAGATCATATATACTGAACAGCAGTTTTACCACCTCATCACAATTAAATTATAGATACTAAACATTTAAGTGCATTTAAGAAGTGACCAGAAAACATACTGAGGAATAATTCCTTGCTAGTAATTGAGTATAAAAAGTTGGCCTCATTATCTGGCACAGGAGCTGCAAATCAACAGCAACTGTAAGAGTACCTTGATCAAATGGAGTTGCACCTTTCTGAGTACTAGGCCATATCCATATAAAAACTACATCGAATTCCATTGTGTAAGAATTTTAGAAGTACTGAAATAGTCCAGCTACTTAATTCTCCTACAAAAAGTAGGAGAATTATTTTTAATAATTAAATACAAATATTTATTTGTACCACAATTCACACAATTTTCACTTGGAGGTTGGAGACAGCCTCAACCCATCATTTTGCTATCTTTCAAATCTACACAGTTGGTCTTTTTACCTGCCTAAAATATTTAGCTGTTTGAGGACAAAAATTGTGGACAATTAGTTCCAAAGAGAAGTAAATAACATAACTCTTCATATGATGAGCTCTTTCCAATTTAGTAAAGAAGATGAAGACTGACTGCTGCTAACACCTATCTGAAGCTTCCTGTAATAAAAGTCACTAAGTTGCATAAAATTAAATAAAACTGTATTAGTTAACTTTTAAATATTAATCAGGACATCATATAGTATTTATTAACAAATGGTTCATTCAGCCACTCAATTAACTATGCACTTAACTAATTTGTCATGTACAGAAAAATGTTTATTAGGATCACCCAGATTGACTCATCTTGCTCCAGTTAGTGACAAATGACAACTTGCTGCTTTTACTCAAAACCCTCTGCACATTAACCCACTAATTACAGCAGCCAATCATCCAAGCTATGCTGTTCTTTACCAACTCCACTTAAAACATAATAGCTACTTCTCACTCTTAATTATTTACCTTAGAATCACTTTCCTTGTGATGTTTGGCACAGGATCGAAGCTGAGTTATCCAGTACTGTTTCTCCTTTGCATCAGCAGCTAGAACAGAAACAAGAAAATGCAGGCAATCACACATAAATCAATACTCTTTTGCAAAAGAGGTGACAGAGCAGGGCAGAGGGGGAAAGATTAATTATTTATTAGGATGCAGTATAAATCCTAACTTATGCTATATAAGTACACTAAAGTTCTTCAGTGCAACATATCTAAACCTGTGAGTTAAGAGGTCAGTTAGAAGAAATGAGCTTTATGAGCCTTCTTCATAGTTAGCTCCTCCATGTGTTAACAAAAGCAGAACTATCTACCTCAAGAAGACGCTTTTGTTCAAAATTTTTCATCCACTTTTGTTTTACTTGCCTGTCTTTGTGAAGGACAAGGGCCACATCACAGCATTTAAATCCATAAAAGCTCTACACTCAGGCTGTCAATCAGCTACCAGACAAGCCACCAGTTCCCCAGATACTTAAGTGCTTCTCCTTTAATGGAGTTCAACCAAATCTATCCCTAAATCCCTGTCATTCACATGCAATTTCAAGTCACAGGAATTTCCCCCATACATCTTTAAAAACCAGCTTTAAAAATGATTAAAGAGTTTATCTGCTCTCACTAAGTCTGTTTAGGAGAGAGATTTTTCTTTTTTTCTTAGACAACTGCAGGAATCATCATTAAGAATGGCAATACAGAGTTGATCATTTCAGTAAATATTTTCTCTTACTTTCTCTGCTACTGAGTATCTTAATGGTTATTGACTCAGCATAAAAATTGTTTACTGATTTTAATCGAATTCACAGACATCATTAAAATTAAAAGCAACATATTGCAAGCATTTGATAATTTCAAGTGATTGGAAAAGCATAATGAAACAACAAATGTTCATGATTTCTAGCTGGGCAGCTTTCATAGCATTTTTACAGAAATTCTTCCTGGTTGTTTCTTAATTCAGTTCTGTGTATGAAAAAGCAACACACTGTATCACAGGGGATTCCTCTGTGCTCAGTCCTGCTGGACAACTGATAAACTGTGGTCAGAAAAAAACTAAGAATACTTCTGTTACTCTGCTTTATGGGGTTTTTTTTGAATAACAGTTTATTTTTTATAAATTAGTTTGATTTGAAAGCATCTTGATCAATCAACCATACTGAAAATACCTTAAAATCAGAACACTGCCATTTTTTTTCCTTCCTTTTTTGTAAATATTCCAAAGTAACTCCTATATAGCCTATATTGTCTGTCTTTTACCTGGAAAGAAGGGAAGGGAAAATTTTATGTTACAGGTGTATTCAATTACTCCAAGACTGATAAGAACATATCATCTTAGCAGCCTCTCACTGGCATTTTTCCCTTGTCTGACCCATCATCAGATTCATTACTGCACATTATCTGCAGGATGGTGGTGGGGAAGAACAGTACTAAAAATCAAATGTTATGCTGTGGACAGCCATGAAAGCACCTTTTTCTTCCTTTGGAAGCAAATAAGATACAGCATCCAATAAAAATGCCAGAGTAACAGATTACAGAAGCCACCTTGAAGTACCTGCCAGCCCTGAAAGTCTATGCATTTTAAAGTCACATGTACTTTAGTACACGCACAAGTCCAGATTACTCCTCCACCATGTTTTAAAATAAATTATCTAATAACAGAGCTGTATATCCACTATTTTCTGACAGCACAGGGAAGCAAAAGAGAAATGAGACATGAGAGAAGAGATGCAGAAGTGGGAGTGGAAGAGAAGAACAATTCAGCAGGCACTGTGAGCAGCACTGTACCTCTTAACTTGTACATCTCTCCATTAGCAGAGTAGACCACCAGCATGTGTGGCACTTCATCACTGGGCGATATTATAGCTCCAGCTAAGGACAAGGCTCCTCGTGGCTTCGGGCTCTGGTTTTTAGTTTGTTCATTCATGAAATACTGCAGAATCCCCGTCTCAAAGTCCAGCACAAAGTACCTGTTGAAAGAAATTACAATCATACAGTATTTCCACAGAAGCTTTCCATGCATTTACCCAAC